>NW_012102843.1:886181-887266 GCF_000951045.1 Mandrillus leucophaeus
TGAAGAAAGTCTGAGGTTTCTTTCTGGAGATTCTCACATTTATAAAGGAAGAGGGGCCGGGTGTTATGGCTCACACCTGTAATCCCAGCACTTTGAGAGACTGAGGTGGGTAAATCACCTGAGCTCAGGAGTTTGAGACCAGCCTAGCCTGGCCAACATGGTGAAACCCCGCCTCTACTAAAATACAAAAATTAGCCGGGCATGGTGGCATGCACCTGTAATCCCAGCTACTCAGAGGCTGAGGCAGGAGAATCACTTGAACCTGTATGGCGGAGGTTGCAGTGAGCCAAGATCGTGTGACTGCACTCCAGCCTAGGCAACAGAACAAGACTCTGTCTCAGGAAGAGGGAGCTACGTGGAGTTGGGTCATCCACTGTCCAGTAGCACTGATGAAGGATAAGCAGGTCTCTCTAGTTGATATAAGTCATGCAATGTGAATTCCTCCCGAGCAAATTAATAAATTTGTACTAATCTTTTACCTTTTCTGGAAAAGCAACCCAAAACCCTTTTTTCTAAAGGACAGGATAGTGTCATCATCTTGAATATGGACAGCATTTTATTCAAAAAATTTTTGCTGTCTTTTATTAAAATTTAAAATACAGTGGATCAGCTAGGACTTTTAGTGATAGACAATAGAATCCTCTCTAGCTGGTTCAAATAGAAAAACATCTGTTGGAGGCTGGGCGCAGTGACTCATGCCTGTAATCCCAGCACTTTCAGAGGCCAACGCAGGCGGATCACTCGAGGTTAGGAGTTCAAGACCAGGGACTGGCCAACATGGCAAAACCCCATCTCTACTAAAAATACAAAAATTAACCAGGTGTGGTAGTGGGTACCTGTAGTCCCAGCTACTGGGGAAGTTGAGGTACGAGAATGGCTTGAAACCAGGAGGCAGAGGCTGCGGTGAGCAGAGATCACGCCACTGCACTCCAGCCTGGATGACAGAGTGAGACTCCATCTCAAAAAAAAAAAAAAAAAAAAAAAAAAAGCAAGAAAGAAAAGGAAAAGTTCTATTAAATTGTAAATTTTGCTCACAAACTCATTAATAGAGATAAGGAGACAGATTTTGAGATGAAATTCCAGGA
>NW_012102843.1:888343-891961 GCF_000951045.1 Mandrillus leucophaeus
TTTTTAGTAGAGATGGAGTTTCACTGTGTTGACCAGGCTGGTCTCAAATCCTGACCTCAGGTGATCTGCCCACCTTGGCCTCCCAGAGTGCTGGGATTATGGCCATGAGCCACCGTGCCTGGCCCACATTTTCTTTAATTGCAAGGTAGACCACTTCTTTTCAGGTGGGACATTTTAGTCCCAAATATCAAGTGGGAACCTTGGCCAAGTCCCTCAAATGCCATCAAGTCAGATCTGATACCCTGGAATTCAGTCTTCACTGCAGGATCATTTACCAAACCCTTGGGAAATTCTAAGGCAGGGCTCCTAAGGGCCTGTCACTATGATTCTCTCAGTAATTTATCTAGAGTAAACCACTTATGATACCCACTGATATTTTGACTTTCCTAACTCTTTAGTTGCCACGCAGAACCTTGGGGAATTTTTCTTCTAATTCAGGATAAAGACCAATAGATGGCAGTGAAGATAATCTGCTTTAACTACAGAGAGCATGCATTCCTGGATCTCAATACTATGATAGTCAACATGAATGGATTTTATCTTGTTTGGTTTACATTTGCTTCGTGACCTAATCTAATTTTCCATTTTTTATACCTAGTCTGTTTCTTCATTATAAACTAAGAATAATCATAGGTGTTGGTGAAGTGTATAGAAATCTGGAACTGATAGAGATTTAAGAAAGAACTATATTATTATTATCCTTCTAACCATTCCCTTACCTAGACACAAAATGCCTGGGTTAGTTTACATGGTTCCCATGCAACTCAAAGCTAATGAGCATGAGGTAACTGACATGAAAGCTATTCCCTAAATCTGTCAGCTATTTTAAACTTCAAGGTCTGACCAATCCTGAGCTCAAAAAGCTCAAAAATCAAATATTGTGAACTTTTCAATGCAAATTTGTATGGCAAAGAATAAATAACACTTTATTTCTTGTTTAATATATGTTTGTAAATTCTGCCTTTCCTCTTTTTCTATTTATCTGATTATTATTATTATTTTCTTTGAAATGGAGTCTCATTCTGTCACCCAGGCTGGGGTGCAATGGTATGATCTCGGCTCACTGCAACCTCCACCTCCTGAGTTCAAGTGATTCTCCTGCCTCAGCCTCCCGAGTAGCTGGGATTACAGGCGCCCACCATCGCACCTGGCTAATTTTTGCATTTTTAGTAGAGACAGGGTTTTGCCATGTTGGCCGGGTTGGTTTCGAACTCCTGACCTCAGGTGATCTGCCCGACTCAGCCTCCCAAGCTGCTGGGATTTCAGGCATGAGCCACCTTGCCCAGCCTATTTATCTGATTATGTAAATAAAATGTTTATAAACCATGACCTACATTTTCTATGCAATTTTAAGATACTCAGAGTTAATATTTTAATATTGAGTTTCTTGATTTTTTTAATGATCAGCTTTCAAATTATATTTCAGTATATACTCTGAGTCTACGTGTATGCTACAAAAGGTGAAATGAAGTTAGCTTATTTTTCAGTGAGTTTAGGCTGTATTAAGAGTTAGGTGAGTTAGGTAAGGGTGAAACTGCTTTGGGGCCCAGACTGCACTGGAATCTACTATTTAAATTTAAAGGTAATTGATGGCCAGTGTTCAGTTGCACTATTTGTAACGTTTGCATGTTGGTCTGGCTCAAGTATCAGAAAAACACAAAATTCATGAAGATAGCACCTTTTATAATTTTATGCTTTTATAAAGCACTTCGTTAAAGAAGTATAGCAAATTTCTATGTATTTTAACATATAAGTCTCTGCATTTTAATGTTCATTTTTGGTATAGCTATGGTAACTTATAATAGTCATTTTTATATTCATAACTCGTTTTCTGAAAGATATAATCATTATTAAAAGATACGTTCATGTAAATGGAGTAAATCATGGGGGAATCAATCCTAATAAGTACCTTATAAATTATAAACTTATTTATATACTAGATTTCTATAACCATAAATTTTATACTGTAAAGTCCATTTAAAATAGGGTTTAATTCGGTTATTTTAATTTTTAGAGACTCCCCTCTAAATAATTTACTCTTACATTGTAAATAGATTGATGCCAACAAAATTCCTAGAGACTCCCTTCTAAATAATTTACTCTTACATTGTAAATACATTGATGCCAACAAAATTCCAATTGCTACTAACAAAGGTTTGGTTGGTGATAAGCTAATACAAGCTACTTTGTGTAGGAGATAAATATGTGTACTGGAGGGGGTAAAAATCCACTTAGGTTATGGGAAAGATGGGAATCAAACTGGAAAACTCATAGCTCCATAAAATTAATATTCTTTGTTAAGTGCCAGAGGGTTTAAGAGAACTTCTTGCTAAGAGTTTATTGATAATAATAATGCTTCAGAATATCCCATTTAAATGTACAGTGTAAATATGTAAAATATTTTACTTCCCAGGCAAGTTTGTGAATGTATTGCCACTTAGTGGCTCTTTGTGACTGGTGATTCTGTATATCTGAAACAAATAAGCTGCAAGCACTTTTGTTAAAACTTTGTCAAATAATTCTATTATGTACTTGTTCTCAGACCTGTTCTCTGGGTATGAAATGTGTTACAAGACAAGGTGCAAATTTGAAACAATGCCTGTATTGAAATAAATGATTTAAACAGATGCACTATTTGATTTGGTTTTTATTCACATCCTCAAATGAGTATTAATTTTTTTTTTTTTTTTCCGAGATGGAGTCTCGCTCTGTCACTCAGGCTGGATGTGGTGCATGCCACCATGCTCGGCTAATTTTTGTATTTTAGTAGAGGCGGGGTTTCATCATGTTGGCCAGGTTAGGCTGGTCTCAAACTCCTGAGCTCAGGTGATTTACCCACCTCGGTCTCCCAAAGTGCTGGGATTACAGGTGTGAGCCATAACACCCGGCCCCTCTTCCTTTATAAATGTGAGAATCTCCAGAAAGAAACCTCAGACTTTCTTCATTCCTCTCCTATTATGCAACAAGGCAAAATCAGTGCAGTGGCCTGATTTTGGCTCACTGCAACCTCCGCCTCCGAGTTCGAGCAATTCTCCTGCCTAAACTTCCTGAGTAGCTGAGATTACAGACATGCACCACCATTCCCAGCTAATTTTTGGATTTTTAGTAGAGTTGGGGTTTCACCATGTTGGTCAGGCTGGTCTTGAACTCCTGACCTTGTGATCCACCCACCTTGGCCTCCCAAAGTGCTGGGATTACAGGCATGAGCCACCACACCTGGCCCAAATGATTATTTTTAAGTGTGAAAGTTTCAGGAAAAATATAAAAGGTGGGGGGCTTGAGGGAGGCATGTTTTCAAACCAGTCTGTCTTATGGCTATTGAATGAGATCTGCCATATAGGTAGTTTTTAAAAAACAGTGGCTTGCTTCTTTCTTATTTGTACCCAAAAAGTAACAACCAACAGCAGGAAATCAATGTGCCTTGTTGCATAACAGGAGAGGAATGAAGAAAGTCTGAGGTTTCTTTCTGGAGATTCTCACATTTATAAAGGAAGAGGGGCCGGGTGTTATGGCTCACACCTGTAATCCCAGCACTTTGAGAGACTGAGGTGGGTAAATCACCTGAGCTCAGGAGTTTGAGACCAGCCTAGCCTGGCCAACATGGTGAAACCCCGCCTC
>NW_012102843.1:893881-895036 GCF_000951045.1 Mandrillus leucophaeus
GGTAAATATTATCATCCTGTTTGACTCATGAACATTTATGAAGTTTAAGGTGATGATCTTCTCTTTCAAACAAAGATAAAGGAATTTTTTTTTTTAACCTGAGAAACTGCAAAAAAGGAAAAAAAAAAAAAAGATAAAGGAATTTTCTAAATACATCCTGTTATATCTGTAGTGGAGCCTGGGAGGCACATGGTCAAAGCATATGTTGAGGTTATAGATGAAGACCTGAATCCCTACCCTAGTAAGCCAATAGAAGGTTAGCACTCCTAGAAATTCCTCTGAAACTGTGGGGCACTGGCTGGATTATTAAGGGCTTTTAGTCAAGCCAAGGACTTAGGCCAGGCAACCTGGCCATACAGAGAGTTGCCTGGTCACAGAATTTCTGCATATGAAGAGAACATAGCTGAGGAGCAGAGAGAGGAAACAGGCATCCCTTCGTGGGACCGACTTGTCTTTACTGCAGCTCTCTCAGCAACTGGCTTTTTCCATTTCCTCAGAACTATCCATTTTCACATTTTCTTTTGTTGTTGTTCTTGTTTTGTTTTGTTTTGTTTTGTTTTTGTTTTTTGGAGATGGAGACTTGCTCTGTTACCCAGGCTGGAGTGCAGTGGCATGATCTCGGCTCACTGCAACCTCCGCCTCCTGGGTTCAAGCGATTCTCCTGCCTCAGCCTCCTGGGTAGCTGGGATCACAGGCACACCCAGGCGCATGCCACCACGCCCAGCTAATATTTTTGTATTTTAGTAGAGTAGTGTTGCCCAGGCTGGTCTCGAACTCCTGAGCTCAGGCAATCTGCCTGCCTCAGCCTCCCAAAGTGCTAGGATTACAGATGTGAACCACCATGCCCAGGTTTGGTTTTTTTGTTTGTTTGTTTATTTTTTGAGATGGAATCTTGTTCTTGTTGCTCAGGCTAGAGTGCAATGGTATGATCTCAGCTCACTGCAACCTCCTCCTCCCAAGTTCAAGCAATTATCCTGCTTCAGCCTCCTGAGTAGCTGGGACTACAGGCACCTGCCACCACATCTGGCTAATTTTTTTTTTTTTTTTTTTTTTTTTGTTTTTTTTAGTAGAGATGGAGTTTCACTGTGTTGACCAGGCTGGTCTCAAATCCTGACCTCAGGTGATCTGCCCACCTTGGCCTCCCAGAGTGCTGGG
>NW_012102843.1:899456-903057 GCF_000951045.1 Mandrillus leucophaeus
AAGAAAGAAAAGGAAAAGTTCTATTAAATTGTAAATTTTGCTCACAAACTCATTAATAGAGATAAGGAGACAGATTTTGAGATGAAATTCCAGGACCAATTCTAAAATCCATGCCACAGAATTGGACCTGCCAAGGGAGCTGCTGTCTCTGTTATGACCAGGAAGGCGCCGAATCAGGACATTGAGTGGGCCAATGTCCTGAATCACCACCTTCATTTGGTCCAGAAATTGCTCCCATAGAAATAAAAACACCAGTATGTATAGACTTGCATGTAGGATTTTTATTGCTACAAGGTTTGTTGTGGCAAAACCGGGAAACAAAGTTAATACCTGATTGAGAAATGACTGACGTAGAACACTTACATATGTAATATTGTAAAACCATTGAAAATTCCTCTCTGACTTTAGAAACTGTCTAATTTTCAATGTCACTAAGTTGACTTAGAAGAATTTCCATGAGGTACTGTTGAGGGAGAAAAGTAAAATTCCATGTTTGTAAAGCATTTACCAAGAAACCTGCATATGCATGTGTACACATGGAGGGACACACTGGTTATTAACATTGGTTGTTTTGTAGACAGGTGTTGGGGGAGAGGACGTTCAAGAACAGGAGAAAAGAGAGAGAAGTTTCTTTCCTCCAAAGAAGAAACTGTAAATATACACACATATATGAATATATATAGAAATATATAAATAAATGAGAATAGTTATTATTCATGTACTTAAGTGCAATGATTTATCGGGGGTATACAGATTGAAAACTAAGCATAAGTTTTTAAAGGATTTCTGTACAGGAGAGTATTTAATAAATTACTTTTCTTTCTTTAAAAAAGTGATCATCGGCTAGGCACAGAGGCTCATGGCCGTAATCCCAGCATTTTGGAAGCCCAAGGCAGGTGGATCACTTGAGGTCAGGAGTTCGAGACCAGCCTAGCCAACATGGTGAAAACCCATCTCTACTAAAAATAAAAAATTACGTGGCATCATGGCGCACGCCTATAGTCCCAGCTACTCGGGAGAGGCTGAGGCAGGAGAATTGCTTGAACTCAGGAGGCGTTAAACCCAGGAGGCGGAGGTTGCAGTGAGCTGAGATTGTGCCACTGCACTCTAGCCTGGGTGACAGGGTGAGACTGTCTCAAAAAAAAAAAAAAAAAATTGATGATCATACTCAATTCTACAAAACATTGTGTTTTAATAATATAAATGCTAGCACTAAGTTTCCCTCTAGGCCCATGTTCTTTTCCCCAATCATCCTTTCTAGATTATGTCATCTTTCCGGTCTGGGAATTACAATTCCATTCTAGAAATGTTTTGGAGAGATGTGGTAGTATTAATATGATTGCCCAGTAGATCCTTTTTCTTTGCTCTGGAAACTGACATCCCCTCCCTTCAGGCCATATGTTGACTGTGGAAGAATCAATCTTCTTATTCAACCCTAAGAATCTGGGCACAATTGACTGTTTCAAGGTGGAATGTTTTGAAGGAAATTGGTTCTGGATGGAAGTTAATATTTAAACCAATTGTCTCACCATCTGAAATGTACCCTATAGACTGTAATACATGGAAGGGCAGGGACTGAGTTTATATCCCTAGCACCTTGCATAATGCATGACATAAAGTCATGATATAAAGTGTGTGTTGAATAAATATTGTTGATATTATTAAAGTTTTGTGCATTTTATGGGATCTAATCTTGTCTAACCCTATGTAAGTTTTTTTATTCATTAGTGACATTGAAAATTAGACAATTTCCACAAAAATTAGCCAGGGTTGGTGGCTTGCACCTGTAGGCCCAGCTGCTCAGGAGGCTGAGGCAGGAGAATCGCTTGAACCTGGGAGACAGAAGTTCAATGAGCCAAGATCGCACCATTGTACTCCAGCCTGCGTGACAGAGCGACAGTCTGTCAAAATACAATAAATGAATAAATAAAAATTAAAGAAAGAAAATCACACAATTTCTAAAGTGAAAGAGGAATTTATTATAAAGATGCAAGGGTGTCTCAGAAACCAGAAACAGAGACGCTGCTCATGAACTGTACCAGACTCTAGTGCACCACACATAATCCGGAGAGTTTTCTGTATTTCTCTTCTGTTTCCAGAATACGAGGGAAAAAAGTAGCAAAGGTTATAATGCTTCTGTTGGAGAGCAGTCAGTATGTTAAAAATCTCCTAACCTTGATTTTAAATTCTCAGGGAAAGGGGATTAGTTCAGCATGAGTCAGTTTCCAAACGAGGAGCCAATGAACTGTAGCCATAGTTAAAGTTATGCTGTTACAAAGCCTCACTGTTAACCAGGTAGACTGTGGAGTAAAGAAAGAGGAGTTACCAGAAAAGGTGGAAATGTTATAAACTGAGTCGACAATAATTAGCTGTGAATTTTATGTGACATTAATGTAAAGATTCCAGGGGCCAGTGCAATTCACAGAAGTGTATTGAATCTAGACCTTCCAGAGTTACACACTGACTGTAATTCTATGTGTTTGAGATTGGAGTTCAATATGGAGATGAACGTGAAAGGGAATGAAAAACTTCTCGGAGTGTATCATTTACTTCAAAGTTTTATACATGATGTTCCTCCTATCCAGAATGCTCTCCTCCTTCTCTTTATGTGGCTGATTCCTATTTGACCTTCAAGGTTCGGCATAGATGTCATCTCTTTCAGAAGCCTCTCTTGGTTCTCCCAAGACTAGGTTAGCTGGCCTTCATATGTAGTGTATAAGTATACTGTACTATATTGGAAAAGGCTGTCTGCCGTGGCACTTGAACTTCTCTGATCATTCTTGCTTGGTATGCCAGGCTTTCTGCATGGACCTTGAACTTCTCTGGTCATTCTTGCTGGTCTGCCACTCTAATGTCCAGCTCTTTATCAGGCCATTTCTCTGGGCAGTGTTTGTAGCAAGCAACTTTGAGGGATGAGATAACATCTCCCCACCCACAAAGAGCAGGCTTAATTCCCTGTAGCCTAAAAGAGGCAAATTCCTTTAGCTCAGTGCTCCTGTCCTGTAATGCAGCCCACTTCAGGCATCCATCAGAGTCTGTGTGCATTGTCCCCACAAGGCTTGGGAGGCTTAGGAACAAAACGCAAACCGACATAAAGCTCTGGCTACTGCTTTTGCAGTGAATAATAAAGTTCTCTGATACAGGAGTGTTGTATCTTTTGACAGCATCCATGAAACAGTAACAGGCCAACTTGTTAGTTTTTAAGTGGGATAAAATCCTAGACCATGCAGTTCTTGAGGCCCATATTTTAACACCTATAGGCTATTTACATTGCCTCTTTGCCTTTCTTCTCCACTAAACTACAGGCACTTTGAAGTCAAAATACAATATCTAAAATACGGTAGGCATTTAATAAATATGTGTTGAATGAATGAAATTTGATTAATAATAAACAGTCTGGTCAAGGCACTGGTTGCTCTGAAGAGATATACTCTTTGGAGACAGGTTAAGATGAGAAAGAAAACAGGTTGGTGCAGGCTTAGTATTGCTAAACACGAGTGTGTTCAGATACAATTATATGGCTTCCCTGACGTGTTCTCAAAAAAAAAAAAAAAAAACCCACTGGGTGTTCACGCAAGTGTTATGTAATTTATTAGGCCAT
>NW_012102843.1:905262-906956 GCF_000951045.1 Mandrillus leucophaeus
CCGCCCGTAATCAAAGCGGGCAAAAATCACCACAAAAGTTTATGGAATGAATGAATGAACTTCAAGGGCGCTTCCGCATTTAATGTGCAGGGGTTGATGTTGCGAATGGACGGCGCCCGGGCGGTACGAGGAGTGTGCCGTGAGTCACACGCTGGCTTTCATCTCTGACTTAGCTGTCTGAACTGTGAGGGATTGCAGGGAGCGCTTTCCAGTGGTGAGTCATCAAGCCCACGGATCGCGTCGGATTACATGGTTTAGGCCTGATGGGTTTGGAGCAACGAACTCTTACGCAGAGGAAATGTCAGAGCCGTAGGAAGGAGGAGGGGTTTAAGTGTTAGTTTTTTGTTTCCTTTTTAGTTCTGAGTTCTTGAAAGCAGATTACAGAAACTAGGGAAACTCAGTAGAAATCATTCGGTTTTCCCTCCACCGAGGGTGAGATGGATCTCGTCCTGAATCCCTTTCTGCCCGGTCCTCCTCCCATGTTGTCCTTCACGTCTATACCTTTGCAACTTCTTAAAACTTGTCCTGCTGGTTTCACGCTCTTGCCAGTCAGGATTTGCTAATGTACGTCTAAGTTTAGGGCTCTGGCCAACTAGCACCTTGTTTTATCAGCGAAGAGACAATTAGAATAACCCAGTGCCTCTGCCCCTGCTAGTCCTGCTGGGAACACAGCTGCCAAAAGTGTGTCCCAAGCTTGTGAAAGGGGTAAGGGGGTCTTGACAGTTGGGCAAAGCAGAGAATTGAGGAGCCAAACATAACTCACTTTTAGATTTAATGATTTTTAAAATTTCATTCATTCAAGAAATACTTCTTTGATGTCTACTTCTGCGTTTGGTAATTCTGCTGGGGATCTAAGGATGAAAATGTCTGCCCATCAGGGAACTTACAGTCTGTTGGTAAAAGACATGCAGATAACTGATCACTGTACAAGATAATTGAAGGTATGTACAGAGTGCAGTGGCAACATTGAAGCACTGCCAGACACTGGAGAAGTCCAGGAAGGTTTCAGGAGCAGAGACTTGAAGGATGAGAAGGTTTGCTGTGGGCAGGCATGTAGGTGGACGCCCCGGCATGTGCAAAAGCACACAGACGTAAGAGACCGTGGTGTTTGGGAAAATAAGTCCTGTAATTTAATGATACTGAGCAGAAAAGGCTAGTTCATTGTATCCACTGGTCTTCAAGCGTCTTGAATGCCAAGCAAATGACTTTATAACTGGATAAAAGAGAGCCACTGGAGAAATCTGCGCCGAGGCAAGAATCTGCCTCTCCCTTAACCACCTCAGTGGCTTGTGTTCTACATTTGATTCAGAACACCACTCCTGAAGTTGTCTTTGAGCATTGCTTTGATACCGTGTCTACCAGTTAGACCCTAAAGACTCAGACATCTGGTTTCATATGCATGATATGCATTTAGGGAAAATAATTCCGACTGTATTGACTGAAACGCATGTGTGTAGATCAGGGTTTCACAAACTTTTTCTTTAAAGGGCCAAATAGTAAATAATTTAGGCTTTGTAGGTGATATCATCTCTCACATTTATTCAGCTCTGCTTTGTAGCCATGGACCTATAACAAACCCGTTTATGTTACAATAAAACTTTTTATGGCTACTGAAATTTCAATTTCATATAATTTTCCATAAGTTACAGAATATTATTCTTTTGATTTTTCTCCAACCCTCCCCCTGCCGTTTT
>NW_012102843.1:908194-909688 GCF_000951045.1 Mandrillus leucophaeus
GTTCACGCAAGTGTTATGTAATTTATTAGGCCATGTTTTACTATCATCCAGTACCAGCAAACCTCAGATTATTTCTCTGGAAACTGTTTTAAGTCAGATTTTGAAAGAGTATGAGCAAAATGTGTTCCATACAATTTTTTTTAAGTGATAGCTGGAACAGAGCAAAGCTATTTAAAGCAAGCAGATACCCCCACAAAATGAAATTTATCAATGAAAGTAATACCGAGTGATGCTACACTTTAGCCCTAAAATTTACCAGCAACTGACTACTAGTTCCTGAAAAATCTTTCCAAAGTACAAAGAACACCGTCTACAACCACTGCTTAGCATTACTAAAATAGGTCAAGAGAACTGTGAAAATGTGGGAAAGATTTTGCCCTGGTAAAACTTGGTCATAGCAAGAATGCTGAGTAGCACAATTAAAGCTGTGAGGTGGACAAAGGCTTGCCTAGTGCCTGGCTCTGATGTTTTGGGGATTAAGGACCCCCAAGAGGGTGCAGAAACCCTGTGTCCATTCTGGGGTGTGAGTTCCTTCTGGCTCATTCAGCCAGAGGAAAATCTTTATTGTCTTTAAATAGATTCAGACCATAAGAGGACAAAAAGGAGGAAAAATCGTTAACAAATTGGATCAAATGATCAAAAAAGAGGCAGACAGTGGCCTTGACAATCTCTTCCTGGATCCAGCGTTCATCTTCTGAGGAGTGGTGGAGGTGGCTGAGACCACCACCCCTCCTCCCACGTGGATTACAGAGGAACAGGAGGTTTCTGGCTTTGAGGTAAAGCTCACACACAGGCTCAAGGCAAGGCCTGGTCTTCTGCCACCCCAATGGCCAGCTCCTCACTCTGGGCTTGGCCCAAACTCCGTGGATGTTATGTAAACACCTGCTGGAAGAAGGGGAGTGCGGGAGGAAGCCTGGGAAAGGGAGGAGTGGTGGGGATCTCAGTTCTGTGAGGATGGCTGCTGAGCAGAAAAGCAACAAAACAGGCCACAAGAGAACGGTGCTGCTGTGAACAGAGGGCTGTGAGGGAGGGCGGAGCGGGGGGACCTGACCTTGGCTCTCATCTTGTAAACTCATTCCTTGGGAAAAGGCATTTCCCTAAACTACATCGATCTCGGGGCGGGACCCTTTCATCGTCCCACAGCAATCACCACCGAGTCCTTTAAAAACACCAGAGCGGCGGACCCGGTGGCTCAGACCTGTAATCCCGGTACTTTGGGCGGCCGAGGCGGGCGGATTGCTTGAAACCAGGAGTTCAAGACCACCTGGGCAACATAGTGAGACCCCCGTCTCTACCCATAATAGTAATAGTAGTAGTAATAATAATAATAATAATAATTAAATTAGCCAGCGTGGTGTCGTGTGCCTACAGTTGGTCCCAGCTACCCGGGAGGCAGAGGCGGGAGAATCTCTTGAGCCCAGAAGCTCCAGGCTGCAGTGAGCTGTGAGCGCCTGCACTCCAGCCTAGGCGACAGAGCCAGCCCGCTTGTCTGTA
>NW_012102843.1:913843-915781 GCF_000951045.1 Mandrillus leucophaeus
CTAAATAAATAAATAAAATGAAGACTTTTCGGACAACCTTACTTTCATTCCTTTGGATTCCCTTTGTTTCCTTTCAGGCCTCTTGATTTCTGGCTTCCAATTAAAAAGCTGCCCTATAGTTTTGAAAACTCACCCAACTAGTTTCTTACATTTCTGCCACCAACATTCACTTCCAAGTCCTGAGGTCTTTCCCTCTTCAAGAACCAATTGAATGCCTTGTAATCTCAGCACTTTGGGAGGCCAAGGCAGGTAGATTGCCTGAACTCAGAAGTTTGAGACCAGCCTGGGCAACCAAAAACATCCAAAATATCAGCCAGGCGTGGTGGTGCCCAGCTGTGGTCCCAGCTACTGGGGAGGCTGAGGTGGGAGGATGTCTTGAGCCTGGGAGGCCGAGGTTGCATTGAGCTGAGATTGCACCACTGCACTCCAACCTGGGTGATGGAGTGAGACCCCATCTCTCTCTCTCTCTCTCTCACATACACACACACACACACACACACACACACACACACACACACACAAAAGAACTAAAAAGAATGAATTGGAAAAGAGGAAAAATCTTCTCAAGCTATAGCCTGTTGTACACAACTAGAGAGTTTTCCTTATTATCCCTCCCATTCAAAGTGTAGAATTTATCTGAATGCCACTATTATGCTACATATATCCAAGTACCCAGATAACAAAAATATTGTGAACTTCAGTGATCTCAAGCAGGATATCTCAAACTGGGGTTCACAGACTGAAATTACAAGGTCTTTGCCCTTGGATGGGGGGAAGAGAAAAACCTGTATCTTTTTTTCAGTAAACTCTTACTTAAATTGAACATTTCCTTCAATTATGAATGTAGGCAGTACCTGTTGATACTGTTATATTCCCAGCCTCTAGCACAATGCCTGGCAGAGATGCTGAGTATTATAGATGAAAAGAAGGAAGGGGTGGAGGGAGGGATGATTGAAATATGTCAAGATGGAAGGATATAAATAGTTATTTTCTACTCAGTCTTCTGTCTTCATCAGTAATAATATCTTCATAAAATAATCTTACCTCCTGGTTGTGTAGCACTTCAGTGTTTTGTACTATGCCTTGCTTAATTTGTCCTCTAAAATAGTCTTGTAAGGTAGGAAGGATAGATATTACTGTCTTTACACATAAGAAACTGGGCTCAGTGAAGCTAAAATGCCTTGCCTGGTGGGCTGCACAGCGAATGTGTCAGAGCCAAGGGAGGAACAGCCCTTTGAACTTCTACTTCATTGCTTTTTCTGTTTTATCACATCATCCTTAATATGATTGTCGTGCGTCAGTTTACAATAAGATGTTGGAGGGTGTTCATCGTTGGCAGCTAGCCAGATATTTTTGGAGGATTTCCATTTAGCCTCATAGTACAATACCTTGGCCTTCTGGGATTTTGTTTCCCTTGACCATGTGGGGTCAACAGTTTTGTTGCCGTTGTAGAGAGCCTTAATGAACTTCCTAAACAACAGAGGAGGAGATGACTCCAGTGTATCCAAAGTGCCAGAAGTATTCCTCCAACTGTGACTGCTGCAAAGCTACATTCAAATATTGGCTCCTCTGCTCGTTATGTGTGTGACCTTGGGCAAGTTACTTTACTTCTTGGAGCATTGGTTTCTTGATTTATAAATGGGAGTGACAGATACCTACCTCAAATTTCTTGTAGGAAATAAATGACACAGAAAATACGTATGAAAGTCTCAAGCCCATAAAAAGTACTAAGTTAATTTCTAAATATGCATTTGATTTCTTACCAAATCAAACGTGTTCAAGATTTCGGATTCTAATGATGTAACACTTTGATACTACCAGCCTCCTTTTGTCTACATAGTCACTGCATTCTCATCCAGTCAGCTATTTTTCTTAAGTTTGAATTTATTGAGTAGAAAACTCAAGCTGAGCCTCAATTCTTTTTTTTTTTTTGAGACA
>NW_012102843.1:917111-921564 GCF_000951045.1 Mandrillus leucophaeus
AAAACAACTTTGGTCACAATTTTCTGTTTGCTAGGACTGGGGATTTCAGAGGATTCATTACTTTTTTTAGCATTTCCCTTTGATATGGTGATCTAAATGGTATATCCACTGCACTCTCTGAAGGAAGAAGTTTCAAAGTTTATTCCTGGCCACAATACCATTAATCACAGCAGTATCATTTCAAAGCCAAAATGTCAGCAAATAGGAAAGGGAAAGTTTGTTAAATAGGTATTATTTACCTAGAACAGAAACCCCACAAAACTTTAAAGGTGGAATGGATTATTACAGTGTAGCTGTTTCATTTCAAGCTGAGCAAACAGACTCAGAAGTAATCTCTAGTATTTGCAAAGATGTGTATGTGTGTGTATGTGTGTGAACTTGTACAAGAGTCTGGTAACTAGCTATAATCTCTCTCTACCTAAGGAAATGGGCTTAGAAGTACCACTTGAAATTTGGGCTTAATAAACGGGGAAATTTTCACAGAAATGAAGGTTATTAGATACTGAAATGGTATACAAAGAAAGCTTGTGTTTATTTTACAAGGAGAAAGTTCGATTACTATAGAAATCTGTCATGCTTAGAGTCCATGGGTTTTTAATTATCTGGGCTTTAATCCTACCCAAAGGAGGAAAGACTAAACAAGCAAAAAGTTTATTTTTTATTTGCTTTCAAAAAATGAATTGCTTTTGTTCATGCAGTAAATCAATGTTGAGTCTGATCCGTGGTTTGAATACATGAACCAGACCAAGCACTGTGGCTCAAGCCTGTAATCCCAACACTTTGGGAGGCTGAGGCAATGGGGATTGCTTGAGGTCAGGAGTTTGAGATCAGCCTGGGCAACATAGCAAGACCCCCTCCAACCCATCCCACCCCCCACCATCTCTACAAAAAATTAAACAAATTAGTTAGGCATGGTGGCACACTCCTGTAGTCCCACCTATGCATGGGGCTGGGGCAGGTTGAGGCAGGAGGTTCATGAGCCCAGGAGGTTGGAGCTGTAATGAGCTAGGATTGCACCTCTGCACTCCAGCCTGGATGACAGAGCAAGACCCTGTCTCAAAAAAGAAAAAAAAAAAAAAAGAATGCATGAACCAGACATGATAGTTCCTGGCCTCAAAGATCTTCCAAAAGTAAATGATGTTTTTTAAACCACCAATGCTGCAGGAATAAGCAACATATTTAAGTTATCCAATAACACCTATCCAATAAAATTGTAAATCATAATCATGACATGGTAGAGTGGTTTATATTTCTTTTCCTTTTAGGTCAAACACCATTCAAAGTAGTAGTCAAATCTCTTTCACCCAAAGAGTTGGTCCGGATACATGTCCCTAAACCTTTGGACAGGAACGATGGAACATTTTTGATGAGGTATCGGATGTATGAAACTGTCAATGAAGGGCTGAAGATAGAGGTTCTTTATGGTGATGAACATGTGGCTCAGTCTCCCTATATTTTGAAAGGTAAGGATTATTATATACTGCAGAGTCAGCCTTATGTATAGGTCCCATGCCTTTCAGAATGTCCTAAACCTGATGACCTCAAAGTCATGTGTGTTAGAGTAAACATTGTATACATACCTCCTGGAGCTCAATTTAAATTTTAAGGGAAAGAAAATTAAGTAAAGAGATTTAAATGATAAGAAAAGAAATCTTGTGTAGTAACATCCGTGTAGTTACTATTTGCAAAACTCTTCATTCCTTTGTGTAGATCCATATTTCCATCTAGTAACATTTGCCTTCTGCCTAAAGGATTTTTATTAATATTTATTTTACTGTGAGAATGCTGGTGATGAATTCTTCTGGCTTTTGAATGTCTAAAAAAACTTTATTTTGCCTTTTGTTTGTTTGATTTGTTTTTTGTTTACTTTGAGACAGGGTCTTGCTCTATGGCGCAGGCTGGAGTACAGTGGCACAGTCAAAGCTCACTGCAGGCTGGGCGCAGTGGCTCCCACCTGTAATCCCAACACTTTGGGAGGCAGAGGCGGGTGGATGGCTTGAGTTTAGGAGTTCAAGACCAGCCTGGGCAACATGGTGAAACCCCGTCTCTACCGAAAATACAAAAATTAGCCAGGCATGATGGTGGCAGATGCTGAAGTCCCAGCTACTCGGGAGGCTGAGACTGGAGAATTGCTTGAACCTGGGAGGTGGAGGTTGCAGTGAGCCAAGATCACGTCATTGCACTCCAGCCTGGGCAACAGAGCGAGACTCCCATCTCAAAAAAAAGATCACTGCAACCTCAGACTGCTGGGCTAGGCTATGTGCAGTGGCTCACACCTATAATCCCAGCACTTTAGGAGGCCAAGGCCAGGGGATCACTTGAGCCCAGGAATTCAAGACCAGGCTAGGCCACATGGCAAAAACCTGTCTCTACAAAAAATTAGCTGGGTGTGGTGGTACATACCTGTAGTCCCAGCTACTCAGGGGGCTGAGGTAAGAGGATCACCCGAGCCCAGGGAGGTTGAGGCTGCGGTAAGCTGTGATCGTGCCACTGCACTCCCGCCTGGGGGACAGAGTGAGACCCCCTGTCTCAAAAAAATATAAAACAGAAACAAAAACTGCTTAAAGCAAACCTCCTACCTCAGCCTCTCGAGTAGCTAGGACTGCAGACACACACCACCATGCCCAGCTAATTAAAAAAATTTTTTTTTGTTTCTCCAAAACATTTTTTTGTTTCTGCAGGGTCTTGTTATGTTACCTAGGCTGATCTCCAACTCCTGTGCTCAAGTGATCCTCCTGCCTCAGCTCCCCAAAGTGCTGGGATTACAGGCATGAGCCACCATGCCCGGCCTAGTTTGCCTTTGTTTTTAAAAGACATTGTCTCTAGTTATAGTTATAGGTTGATGGGGTTTTTTTTCTTTTGAGACTTTGAAGATGCACTTGCATTGCTTCTAACAATAAATCTAGCATTTTCCTTATCTTTGTTCATCTGTGTTGCTTTTAAGGTTTTTTCTTTATCAGTTCTTTTGAGAAGTTTGATTATTATGTGCCTTGGTGCAGTTTCCTTAATGTTTCCTGTGTTTTGGATTTGTGGAACTTCTTGGAATTTAAGTCATCCAAGTGATTTAAATTTCATCAAATTTAGAAAAATTATGGCCATGATTGCTTCAAATATGTTTTCTGTTCCATTCCACCTTACCTTCAAGGATACTAATTACCCATATATTGGGCTTGAAACTATCCTATGTTTCATCGATACTCTTTTCATTTTTTAAATTATTTTTTCTCTTTGTTTCATTTTGTATAGTTTCTATTACTGTCTCTAAATTCTATTATATTCTCTTCTGCAATGTACAATCTGTTGTCAATCCTATACAGTCTAGTTTTCACCTCTTGATGCTTTTTCATCTTCTTGAACTCGTTTCTGGGGTGCAGTTACATTACTGGGAAATAGTTTAATCCTTCCAAGCTTTGCTTTTACAATTTGTTAGGTGGTACTATTGCCATGTTTAGTCTAGGGCTAATTATTCTGTGCTACTGAGGCAATACCCTTCTGCATACTTTACCCAAGCCCTATGAATTAGAAGGCTTTCCAGTCTGGCTGGTACCCACTGGTAAGTACTGTTCCCTCTGATCATTTTGGATGGGTTCTTCCCCTGTCTCCCCCAAGAACATATGAACACTCAGGTGGCAAATATCTTAGATGTCCATTTCTCAGCCTGAAATCTGTTTTCATCCTTTGTTATTATCATTCTAAACGTTTAGATGTTATACCAAAATAATTAAACTGTATTATTTTTGGAACCAGTACAGGGGAAGAACTCATCCAACATGCACTGATCATATGCACTGATCATATGTTCTGCTTAATATGTGAAGAGGACCTCCTACAGATCTCTAATGTTCTCTCTGTGCAGTGCTTCCTTTTTAGATACTCTGTCCTACAAAGTCTAGAGCTGCCTTGGTCTCCCTGGACTGTCAGCACTGTCTCTTCAACTCAGTGAGGCTGCCTGCCTTTGCCTACAGGCCCCCTCCCTGCACTACAACCTCAAAGCTCCCTTAAGCAGTAGGCTGTAGGAATTATAGGGCTTACCTTATTTGTTCCCCATCTCTCAGACTCACTGTCCTTCATTGCCTAATACCTAGTGCCTTAAAAACTATTGTTTAAGGCCAAGTGTGGTGACTCACACCTGTAATCCCAGCACTTTGGGAGGCCGAGGCAGGCAGATCACTTGATATCAGGAGTTCAAGACCAACCTGGCCAATATGGCAAAACCCCATCTCTACTAAAAATACAAAATATTAGCTGGGTGTGTTGGTGAGTGCCTGTAATCCTAGCTATTCAGGAGGCCGAGGCAGGAGAATTACTTGAACCCAGGAGGCAGAGGTTACAGTGAGCCGAGATCACGCCATTGCACTCCAGCCTGGGCAACATGGTGAAACCCCGTCTCTACCGAAAATACAAAAATTAGCCAGGCATGATGGTGGCAGATGCTGAAGTCCCAGCTACTCGG
>NW_012102843.1:922269-925997 GCF_000951045.1 Mandrillus leucophaeus
AACTCTAAAATATTTGAAGAGATTTATTCTGAGCCAAATATTCAACTCAGTGAGACTACCTGGTTTTGCCTACAGTCCCCCACCCTGCACTACAGCCTCGAAGCTCCCTTAAGCAATAGGCTGTAGGAACTGTAGGGCTTACCTTATTGTTTCCCACCTCTCAGACTCAGTGACCAATGGCCCATGACACAACCCTCAGGACATCCTGAGAACATGTGCTTAAGGTGGTCAGGCTACAACTTGGTTTTATACATTTTAGGGAGACATAAGACATTAATCAATACATGTAAGATGTACATTGGTTTGGTCTGGAAAAGAGAGACAACTGGAAGGGGTGGGTGTGGTTGGGAGTGGTTGACGGTAGCTTCCAGGTCACAGGTAGAGTCAAAGGTTTTCTGATTGGCAGTTGGTTGAAAAAATTAAGTTATTGTCTAAAGACTTAGAATCAATAGAAAGGAATGTCTGGGCTTATGATAAGGGTTTGTGGAAACCAAGATTTTATCATGCAGATGAGGCTTCCAGGTAGCAGGCTACAGAGAAGAGATTGCAAATGTTTCTTATTAGACTTAAAGAATCAGTTCACCAAGGTCTGTGTTGATGTTAATGCTGGTCAGCTGGGCCTGAATTCCAAAAGGGAGGAGGGTATAATGAGGCATGCCTGTCTCCCCTTTCCCTTCATGGCCGAACTAGTTTTTCAGGTTAACTTTGGAACGCCCTTGGCCAAAAGGAGGGATCCATTTGGATGATCTAGGAGGCTTATAATTTTATTTTTGGTTTACATAATGTCTAAAAATTAATACATTCTTTTTCTCCTTCCTAAAAGGTAAGTTGTTTTATGTTTGCCAGCCATTTATACCTTACTAGAAATGAATTTATCAGCTAAGTGACCGAGAGTAGGTTAGATTGGGAGAGGGCATATACTAAATTGTGTTATCCAAGGTGGTGTGAAAAGGAAAGTAAAAGTGTAGGACTCTAACATAATCATGTACACCACTGATTTGACTAGGGCAGATTATCTCTGGATATTCTTAGAATTCACCAAGAAGCAGAGACAGAAGCGACTCCCTGTGCTGTAGTGCTTGCTAATGGAGTGCGGCCTTGTTCATGTTTTCCTTCCCTAGGACCAGTGTACCATGAGTACTGTGAGTGTCCGGAAGATCCTCAGGCCTGGCAGAAAACTCTTTCTTGTCCAACTAAGGAACCACAGATCGCAAAAGATTTTGCTTCCTTTCCCAGCATCAATCTCCAGCAAATGCTAAACGAAGTCCCCAAAAGGTTTGGGGATGAGAGAGGTGCCATTGTTCATTACACGATTCTCGATAACCATATTTACCGGAGATCTTTAGGGAAATACACAGACTTCAAGATGTTCTCTGATGAGATTTTGTTATCATTGACAAGAAAGGTAGGAGAATGAATGAATTGATAATACAGTTTAATTGTTTGGGTATACACATTTAAATGTTTAGAATTATAATGACAAAGGATGAAACAGATTTTAGGCTGAGAAATGGGCATCTAAGATATTTGCAACCTGAGTGTTCGTATGTTCTCCACCTTTGTGGATCTCACTTTCCTGTAAGATTTAAAATTAAGTGGCTCGAGGCTGGACATGGTGGCTCATACCTGCAATCACAGCACTTTGGGAGGCTGAGGTGGGTGGGTCACTTGAGGTCAGGAGTTCAAGACCAGCCTGGCCAACATGGCAAAACCCCATCTCTACTAAAAATACAAAAATTAGCTGGGCGTGGTGGTGGGCACCTGTAATCCCAGCTACTCAGGAGGCTAAGGTAGGAGAATCATTTGAACCTAGGAGGTGGAGGCTGCAGTGGGTCAAGATTGCGCCACAGCACTCCCACCTGCGTGACAGAGTGAGACTCCATCTCGAATAAATAAATATAATATAATAAACTAAAGTGACTTGAGCCCGCATTCCAGGTAGGTATGCCGTACAGGACACTCCCAAGGTTTCTTTGAGCTTCCAGACATTTATAAAAAGGTTACTTCTTCTTCTTTTTTTTAATAGTCTATATTTACAGTATCCAAACAGAACTGTCTCTTATTTATTTATTTATTTTTAAAAATAGGGATGAGGTCTTGCTGTGTTGTGCAGGCTGGTCTCAAATTCTTGGGCTGAAGCCATCCTCCTGCCTCAGCCTTGGTCCTAGCTGGGACTATACGCATGTACAACCATACCGAGAGGTCGCTTTAAATTCTCTGTTCCTGCTGAATACCACTCCTGTTTAGATTTCACCTTCTGCAGCTGTTTTCTTCTCTTCACCTCAAAATGACTTGAACTTAGAACACATTTTCCTGGTTTTACCCTAAGCATACCTAGAAGATAGCGTGCATGGAACATTGTGTCAAAGCTTGGGGTACCAACAACAGGTTGTTTTTTTTTTTTTTCCACCAGTACATACTAAAAAACAAACAAACAAAAATCCTGATATTTAAAAATAGACATTTCTGTACTCATCAGACTCTCAGTCATGCTTGCCTCTGGGAATTTCTTGTGGCTGTCCTTGACCTTAAGGTCTTAGCCTCTCACTAATGTGGTTAGGCCCCCTGTCTTTCAGGCTCTCCACATCCCCCAATAATGCCCCCTTATCTTACTATTCAACCTCTCTTTCCACATTTGCAGAACTCTAAATTCCTCTTAAGCAGAGCAACTTAAACTACCTTTTGTCCTTGTTTCTGATCATACAGGGTGGAGGGATGGAGGTGGGCAATATTTATCTTTCTTACTCAGAGAGACCATCAAGGGAGTTTGTTTGTTTGTTTGTTTGTTTTGAGACGGAGTCTCTCTCTGTCACCCAGGCTGGAGTGCGGTGGCATGATCTCGGCTCACTGCAACCTCTGCCTCCTGGGTTCAAGCAATTCTCCTGCCTCAGCCTCCCGAGTAGCTGGGATTATAGGCGTGCACCACCACTCCTGGCTAATTTTTGTATTTTTAGTAAAGATGGGGTTTCACCATGTTGGCCAGGCTGGTCTCGAACTCTTGACCTCGTGATCCGCCCACCTTGGCCTCCCAAAGTGCTAGGCGTGAGCCACTGCGCCCGGCCAAGGGATTTTTATAAACCAAAAACCAAAGCACAGTTTTCCTGATATGTTATACAGTTCCCCAAGTATGCTGACTGTGTGCCTGCAGTCAGTTCTTACTTTAAATAGCAGTCCCCAACCCCTCTGCCACCAGCCCACAATGTGAGGATACAAGCATATGATGGGCATCTGCTCCTAAAGGTAGTGCTCTCTTCCTGGGCTACAACTAGTCAACTGTGCCCTGTATTCTTGCCTCTTTAACCCATGTTGCTGGTTTCATAGCAGTAGATTTTAACCAGGGATGATTTTGCCCCTCAGAGGACATTTGCCAATGTCTAGAGACATTTTTGGTTGTCACAGCTCAGGGATTGCTATTATCATCTAGTGGATAAGCATCCTACAATGCAAAGGATAGCACCCCCCAACTCCATAGCAAAGAATCATCTAACCCCAAATGTCAATAATGTGAACTTGAGAAACCCTACTCCACAGTGAGTACTTCCAATGTGGAGTTTATTAATGGGTTTATAAATAATAGCAGGCAGGCTGGGCACGGTGGCTCACACCTGTCATCCTAGCACTCTGGGAGGCCGAGGCAGGTGAATCATTTGAGGTCAGGAGTTTGAGACCAGCCTGGCCAACATGGTGAAACCCCATCTCTACTAAAAATACAAAAATTAGCCAGGCGT
>NW_012102843.1:927247-933568 GCF_000951045.1 Mandrillus leucophaeus
GAGTCTCACTCTGTTGCCAAGGCTGGAGTGCAGTGACATGATCTCGACTCACTGCAACCTCTACCTCCCAGGTTCAAGCGATTCTCCTGCCTCAGCCTCCCAAGTAGCTGGGATTACAGGTGTCTGCCACCAGTCTGGCTAATTTTTGTAATTTTAGTAGAGATGGGATTTCACCATGTTGGCCAGACTGTTCTCAGACTGCTGATCTCAAGTGATCCACCTGCCTCGACCTCCCAAAGTGCTGGGATTGCAGATGTGAGCCACCACGCCTGGCCTCAAACACCGAATTTTAAATGCACCTCTGGACAGAGGTAGCTGACTCCTGGTTAAGTGAATTTGCCATGTAGGATCCTCACAGATGACAAATTGACAGGCATTCTTCTCTCTTCTCATGCTGTTTTTGAATGGTTAGCCCGGTCAGAATATGTAAGAAAACCAAAGAACTATTGTATTTAGTACCAAAGACTGAGATCTTCCCAGCACTGATGTTTGTTTATATATTTATTTAGGTCCTTCTCCCAGATTTAGAATTTTATGTTAATCTTGGAGATTGGCCCTTGGAGCATCGAAAAGTCAATGGAACCCCCAGCCCCATACCTATCATTTCATGGTGTGGCTCTCTGGATTCAAGAGATGTTGTCCTCCCAACCTATGACATCACCCACTCCACGCTTGAAGCCATGCGGGGTGTTACAAATGATCTCCTCTCTATTCAGGGAAATACAGGTATTCAGGGAAATGCAAGGCTAATTAATGAAGAAAAAGCTTAGAGAGTGGGTTATACATATATGTTTGCATTCAGTAGCATATTAGAAAAAGTCTTTCTTGTATTCAAAATTCTGACCAACCTAGGGATTAAAGATTTGTGGATGTTACTCAGTTATTTAGTTTTTTCTGGTTACCCTATGTAAGAACAAAGACCTAGCTCATGTTTTATTGTGAAACACAGAAAATGGAAGAAGCTAATGCCTTTGTGAGTGGGCCAAGTCACTGAATCTCTTTTTGCTTTGAACATGGTCCGACATTATTTCAGGTATTTCCTAGTATTATATGACAGAATATACCAATACTTGCATGAGCTTTCACTAGCAGACAAATAGATGAAATTAGAGCCTTCTTTTATATAATACAGCAAATAAAAGGACTATTTTTTTGAAAATCTAAACTTGAAAGTTCTTCTGGCAAATTGAGACTCAATCCCATATTTTATTTGAAATAGCATCTACTTTAGAAGATGAGTTGATGATAAAAGAGCTTTAACATCTTAAATGACAACAGTAAAGAGGATTATGCTTACCATATTAAAATGTCAAATTCATAATCATAATTTTTTAATGGCTTCAAACTTGTAGGGCCTTCCTGGATCAATAAAACAGAGAGAGCTTTCTTCAGAGGTAGAGACAGCCGAGAGGAGAGGCTTCAGTTGGTACAGCTGTCCAAAGAAAATCCTCAGCTACTAGATGCAGGAATTACAGGATATTTCTTTTTCCAAGAGAAAGAAAAGGAGCTTGGAAAAGCCAAGTTGATGGGTTTCTTTGATTTCTTTAAGGTATGCATTTGAGTCTTCTTCTATGGATATGAAGTGATAAAATTTTGTATTAAAAGTCTACCAAAATAGGTGAGCTTCAGCAAATTTCTCCTGTCTTGTGAACTGACACACATGTTCACACTTTCTTAATAGATATCAGGAATTACAAAATTCATTGTGGTTTCCTTCTTTCATTGTTAAGTTTACCAAATAACTCAGAACTGTACTTAATTCTCAAAATATAGTACAAGGATTAACCTGGGATTTTGGTGTATTTATGTCATTTTTTTCTTTTTTTTTTTTTTTTTTTGTATTTGCTTTAATATACTGCGGTTGTATATACCTTATACATGAAGTGATCTCAAATGTCTTTTGTAAATAGAAAAAGTATAAATTCCATACATGTAAAGTGGGAGTTGGGATTAGGGTTCAAGGCCTGCTTCTATCCTGCCTCTGCTACCAACTATGGGACCTTCCTGTCTTGGCACCTTGGTCTTTAAACCCATGTGATGCCTACCTACTCCTTCAGAACATTATCACGAGTCCCAGAGGAGAGATGTGAACAATGTGACAAAACCTGATGGGCTCAAAAACTCCTTGTACCAATTATTTGAGAAAAAATTATTTACCAAATCTGGGAGTGTGTCCTCTTCATCCCAGATAATGAGTAGAACAGGGGATTTGGACTCAGAGAATGAGGTTTATACATGTCTCTGAATACCAGTTTTCTCAATTGTAAAAACAAAAAGAAGGGGTTAATAATACCTGCTTCAGATTATTATAATTGAATGAGGTTTAATGCCTATGAAAACTGCATTTGAAATGGAAAAGAAAGTATATTAACCCAACAAATATGCAGACAGCTTTCCTACTGTGTTGCCAGCATTGCCCAAGTCCTTAAACGTCTCCACGTTTCTGTCTCCTCAGCTCTAAAACTGTAAAGTGAAGACAATGCCTGCCTGTTTCACAGACTGCATATAAGCAACAGATGAAATAATGAATAAATGAAAGTGTTCGTTGTTATCAGTATTCAGCTTTAAGAATTTTGTAAATAGTTTTCCCGGCTGGGCATAGTGGCTCATGGCTATAATCCCAGCACTTTGGGATGCTGAGGCGGGCGGATCATCTGAGGTCACGAGTTTGAGACCAGCCTGGCCAACATGGGGAAACCGTGTCTCTACTAAAAATAGGAAAAAAATTAGCTGGCTGCAATGGTGGGTGCCTGTAATCCCAGCTACTCAGGAGGCTGAGGCACCAGAATTGTGTAAACCCAGGAGGCGGAGGTTGCAGTGAGCCAAGATCACACCACTACACTCCAGCCTGGGTGACAGAGCAATACACTGTCTCAAAAAAAAACAAAACAAAACAAAACAAAAAACTAATTAATTAAAATTTAAAAAGAAAAAATAGTTTTCCTACCTGAAATCCGGAAATCTGGATTCCATATTACAGAGACATGATTGAAATAGGTCTTCACTCCTTTTCCAAAAATTTTGCATCTTAGCTTTAAACAATATATTTCTTAAAATTAATCTGAGAAAGACTGCTTGTGATTTTTATACAAAGAGAAGATGTAAGTCATAAAATAAAACTTTTAAACACCAAAGTTGGAAAATAATTCCTCTGTAGTTGGTATTACGGTGTTGATGAGAAGCAGAAGTGAAGCAAATGACTACTACTGAAAGTTTGTTTATGTTTGTTTTTCATCTTCCAGTACAAGTATCAAGTAAATGTGGATGGGACCGTGGCTGCTTACAGATATCCATATCTCATGCTGGGCGACAGTCTGGTTTTAAAGCAGGACTCGCCATATTATGAACATTTCTACATGGCACTAGAACCTTGGAAGCATTACGTTCCAATTAAAAGAAATCTGAGTGATTTATTAGAGAAAGTTAAATGGGCTAAGGTATGCTTCCAGCAATTTTTATTTCTTTAAGCAATAACAAATTTACCAGTGTTAGTTAGATGAGTTCCATCACAACACAATTTGATTTGACACAATGGAATGAAAAGAAATATTATTTTCTGACATTGCTGTTCCCTTGAAATATCTAAAGAATCAGCATCAGAATCATTTTGCATACCCTCTATCAACATTTTTGAAGATTTTCAGAAGATTTGAAGTCCAGCCTTATATAAAATACAGATTTTCTAAATGCTATGTTTACACATACAAACAAGAACATACAAAATGCAAATTACTGATTGAAAGACCAGAGTTAAGGTGCTTTATGAACAAGAAAACATCTCAGGCAATTACAGTACTCTTTTCTTATCCCCAGTTAGAAAAAAGGCACAAATTCTTAATGAATGTGTGATATATAACGCAAGAATCACGTTTCCCATAAAATAGGAATTCCTTTTTTAAAAGTAAAAGTATTAAAAAAACTGTTGCATTTTATTATAAAACTACAAAAATGTACCCTTCCATTATGAGATTTTATACTAAGTTTCTAAGAAACAATATATGGTTATGGAAATAATCAGATGCCCGAGGCAGAATCACTTTTGTGACCCTTCGTAAAAGCCTCAGTTGCTCGCAAATGGCTTACCTGCGGACAGCATGGTAGAAGATTAACCATTTTCCA
This sequence comes from Mandrillus leucophaeus, assembly GCF_000951045.1. NCBI lineage: Eukaryota > Metazoa > Chordata > Mammalia > Primates > Cercopithecidae > Mandrillus > Mandrillus leucophaeus. The sequence continues at coordinate 931,367 of NW_012102843.1, forward strand.
AAAGTATAATTAGGAATGCTGACTATTTCTGGTACTGAATGAACAGCCTGTGGGTACTAATGACTGAACTTTTCGGTTACAAAAGCAATACAGTCTTTTATAGCTACCATTTTATAACACAACTTTTTGGCTTTGACTGCATATTTGCATGGAGCTTTTAAAAGGTATTATAACATGAAAACGTATTCATTCTACTATCATACAGAGAGGAAATAGGCTGGTGGGACAGATGAGGAAGCTGAAGAGTACTTCCTGGGTGGCCAGGAAAGTACCAAGATGGTCACAATAGGGGCTGCACGTGGGTTGTTGCACTGTGGGGAGGAGTGGTTTCCTTGTACTGTGGAAAAGGGGCCAAACATGTGATCATTTCTTTTAACAGAGATGTCTAGGAAAATACTCTCTTCCCGTAGCCTCATTATTTATTTATTTGTTAGTTTGTTTATTTATTTTATTATTATTATTATTTATTTTTGAGGAATCTCGTGCCTCAGCCTTCTGAGTAGCTAGGATTACAGGTGCCTGCCACCACACCCAGCTAATTTTTGTATTTTTGTATTTTTAGTAGAGATGGGGTTTCACCATGTTGGCCAAACTGATCTCGAACTCCTGACTTTAAGTGATCCTCTAGCTTCGGGCCCCCAAAGTACTGGGATTACAGGCATGAGCCACCGCACCTGGCCCCTGTAGCCTCATTCTTAAGTTATAATTCCATTATGTTCTGTCTTTCCCATGCTGTTCACTTTCAACCCCACATCTGTCCCACCTCACACTTAACCCTCTCTTTGTGGGTCTTAGTAGTAATTTTCGTTCATTTTTTTTTTTTTTTTAACCTTTCAGGAAAATGATGAAGAAGCCAAGAAGATTGCAAAAGAAGGACAGTTGATGGCTAGGGACCTACTACAGCCACACAGGCTTTACTGCTACTATTACCAAGTACTGCAGGTCAGTTCAGAGTGTCCGTCCACACTGCTGGGTCAGGTGTCCTCAGACTACCCGCTTGGCCTGTACACTTCCTGCCTGGCTTCCTGAAGGGCTCAGAGTCAGCCTATGGACCAGCTGGCTAAGCCAAGTCTCTTGCCTAGGGAAAGATAGTGCTAAGTCTTCATTTGGTGGCCCCCTTTTTTTGTTTTTTGTTTATATATTTTTTGGTTTTTTTGAGACAAAGTCTCACTTTGTCACCCAGGCTGGAGTGCGGTGTCTCAATCTCAGCTCACTGCAGCCTCTGCCTTCCAGGTTCAAGCAATTCTTGGGAGCCTCAGACTCCCAAGTAGCTGGAATTACAGGCACACGATACCATGCCCAGCTAATTTTTGTATTTTTAGTAGAAACGGAGTTTCACCATGTTAACCAGGCTGGTCTTGAACTCCTGACCTCAGGTGATCTGCCTGTCTTGGCCTCCTGAAGTGCTGGGATACAGGTGTGAGCCACCATGCCCAGATGTGGCCTCCATATTTTCATCTTTATTCCATATTATGAAAAATGATGCTGGGAGCCCTCACAAATATAGATTAGCAGCTCCTCCCATCTTCTCAGCGCTCTCTTTTATTAAATGCTTTATTGAATTCCTAGTGTAGGTGTTCTGGAACCTCAGAGAAAAACATTTTTCTTTATCTGGAAAACAAGACGGTTGGACTGGAGATCATTAACATCCCTTTTTAGTTAAAATGTGGCCTCCTTATTCTCCGTGATACTTAAGATTCATGCCTTTTACAGTACAAGGCAGAATGCAAATATTTAGCTTGCTATAGCAAACAAACTAATGAAAAATATGTATAACAGTTCTAACACCTTAGGGCTGAATCCTGAATTACAGTGTTTACTGGGAATCCGAGGATTGGTCTTTTGAGTAACTACCTTAAGTTTTACTCAGAAAAATCTAGACAGGAAGGATTAAAAAAAGGAAATTATGTTCTTGTTTTTAACCTAAATTTATTTTCCTGTAGGCATAATAAAAGTAAATTTCCCTAGATGCTTGTGGATACTACCCTCTCATATTTTCATTTTCATAGAAAAATAAAAATGATAAGTTACACTATTTACTAGAAGCAGCCCTTCCTTCCCTTAAATTGGTCTGTCCCCTCTGTTGGTCTAGCTTTAATTGTTTTGTTTTTTTTTTTTTTTTTTTGAGACGGAGTCCCGCTCTGTCGCCCAGGCTGGAGTGCAGTGGCCAGATCTCAGCTCACTGCAAGCTCCGCCTCCCGG
>NW_012102843.1:933683-940698 GCF_000951045.1 Mandrillus leucophaeus
TTAGCCAGGATGGTCTCGATCTCCTGACCTCGTGATCCGCCCGTCTCGGCCTCCCAAAGTGCTGGGATTACAGGCTTGAGCCACTGCGCCCAGCCGACGGTGTCTCAAAACAAAACAAAACAAAACAAAACACCCAACTTCATTTATAGAAATATTTCACTCAGGGCCACAGTGGAGGAACACTCCACAGACCTGTTGCCATTCAAAAATGTGTGTGACTATAGGCCTAAAGGAAAGGATGTGTGAGACTGCCAACTTTTCAGATGGTTATCTTGTTTGTTTGCTGGCTTGAGTATTCAACAAAGTTAATTATTCATTAACAAGTGTAAGATAAATGCAAGCTGCTGTTTGTTTCAGGCCTTTTATAAGGTCTGTTGTTAAGCCCTTTTGTAGAGGCTTCCAACCAACACATGAAATTGTGGATTGGGGTTTCTTACTAGATTATGAATTATCACTAGTGCCTGTGATAGCTAAAGTTAAAATGTAACTTTACGACTGGAATAAACCAGACCTTTGGTTTTAGTCTGAAGACACAGAGCAACTAGAAAAGATGGCGTGACTGCGGATGGGAGTAGGTGGGTGGGGGAGTCAACAGAATGAAGTGTGAACTAACCTTTCAGTTCCCTTTAAACCCACATTTCAGAAATATGCCGAGCGCCAGTCCAGCAAACCCGAAGTACGTGATGGAATGGAACTTGTTCCTCAGCCAGAAGATAACACAGCCATCTGCCAGTGCCACAGGAAAAAGCCTTCGAGAGAAGAGCTTTGAGTCAGCCCAGATTCACACTCCTGTGTATCCTGGCTACATCTTTAAGGAAAGATCGAATCTAAGCTGTGAAGGACAGTACAGAAGACTTTACCAAGTGGACTGGTTCTCCTGGTGGCTTTGTATATACAGATGGATGTAGCACTACTGGTTGAGTATCCCTTATCTGAAATGCTTAGGACCAGGAGTGTTCCAGGTTTCAGATTTTTTCAGATTTGGGGGTATTTGCATATACATAATGAGATATCTTGGGGATGAGATCCAAGTCTAAACACAAAATGCATTTATGTTTCATATATACCTTGTTCACATACCCTGAAGGGAATTTTATATAATATTTTTAATAATTTGTGCATGAAACAAAGTTTGTATACATTGAACTGTCAGAAAGCAAAGGTGTCACTATCTTAGCGACCCATGTGGTGTTGTCAGCACTCAAAAAGTTTTGCATTTTGGAGTATTTCAGATTTTGGATTTTTGAATGAGGGATGTTTGACCTGTATTTGAACAAGCATTACCAAATATCATTGGATATTAATATCTTGTGAGTAAAAACTGGTATTATCAGCATTATAGTTTCTCTGAAAACTTGGGGATCATAGCAAATAGAGAGGCTTGCTAAAATATAAATCAGCCTCTGCAAAACTGTTTACATATTTATTAGTTTACATATTTTATTGGTTTATTTCTATCCCCGTTCACTTTTTCTCTTCCACTTCCAATTATGAAGAGAAAATATTTGTTCAGGGATTTTTCCCCCCTGTCACTGCATAATTTCTCCTCTTACAAGCTGCTTTTTGCTTTCATTAATAACAGCTTCCTTTTAGAAGGTCTGATAAGGATATTTAAGGAAGAAGAGAATGACTCTGTTATTAAAGGTGGCATGGAGACTGTGGAGGGAATATTTTTTAAAGCACTACTCATATCCTTTAAACTAAATTTTGCCAAAGCCTGAGACAACATTAAGGAGAAATTGTGCCTTAAGGTAGTAATTCCAAATCTATCTGAGTTGTATACCCATCAAAGACAATAGAGTTATTAACGTAGATGAATGTATGCTTTAGGCATCATTCATTATCTCTATATCGAATAGGTAAAAGATAACTGTAGTCAGGTGAAGGGTGTTCATTATTTTCAAGCTGAAAAGGGGATCCTTGAAAACACTGAAAACCTCTACAACAATCTTCAGGAAGCCTGCTATCTTGGGATTCACTAATAACAGGCCAAGAACAAAGGCAAGCATCCATTCCTCGCTCCACCACTTTTCTATTTCAGTGGGTGTCATTGCTAAGATAAAGACTTTGGAAATTCCCTCTTTCTTTTAGGACAGGGTCAGGATTTAGGACTCATAGCCTGAAAGTTCATTACATACTCCTTGTAACCATCAGTCCAAGGTTCAGTTCACTAAAGCACATGCTCTAAAACCAGAGTTATCCTCATTCCCAATTTAAAAATATGTACTCATATCCCAATTTAAAAATATGCCAGTTGCAGTGGCTCATGCCTGTAATCCCAGCACTTTGGCAGGCCAAGGTGGACGGATCTTTTGAGGTCAGGAGTTTGAGACCAGCCTGGCCAACATGGTGAAACTCCATCTCTACTAAAAATACAAAAATTAGCTGGGCATGGTGGCATTTGCCTGTAATCCCAGCTACTCGGGAGGCTGAGGCAGGAGAATCGCTTGAACCTGGGAGGCGGAGATTGCAGTCAGCCGACATCACACCACTGCACCCCAGCCTGGGCGACAGTGAGACTCCATCTCAAAAACTACAACTAAAAATAAAATTATGTACTCTCCTAATTGAGATATTTACTTAATCTGGAAAACAACGTAACTATTTTTAAAGTGGTTACATCTATTCTTGCTGAAGAACAATAAACAGAATTTTTTGACTAAGCATAACCAAATTTCAGAACAATCTAATCAACACCAAGTATCCAAGGCAAACTCTAGTACCCATCCATTGTGCAAAACCACAAGCGCACGAGTATTAAATAAGAGCAGGCTGTCCTGAGACCATACCTAATGAATTTGTGTCTTAAATATTGTACACAGTGTTTTTGAGACTTGTCAAAACTGGGATTATGGCAAGAAAGGCTGTCTGCCTCACGCCGTTCTGCCTCGAATTCTAGGTGCTAACGGCTAATGGCATTTTAAACATCTTAAATTTTAAAAAATGTATATTGCCTCTGCCAAACAGGCCTAATAGTTAAAAGCAAGATGAGACAAATGGGGCAGCTTCAGTGAGTGGAACAGGAAGGATGTGCTTTAAAAAAAAGTGGAATCCCTCAAAAAATTCTACAGGGAGACAGCAGCCTTAATCTACATAACTCTTCATCTCACCAACTCAGCTGCAGCCTTTAAAGAGTTAGTGTTAATGGTTTGTAAACAAAAATGTATCTATGTGGTTGAAAGTTTGAGAGGCGATTCACCAATATCTGAGGAGAAGATGGAGTGAAGGGAATTTTTACTTTTTGCTTTATACCTTTCTATAATATTTAAATTTTTTTTACTTTAAGTATGGATCAAATTGCAAAACAAAGAAAAATACCAACCTTAGAAAAGACAATAAATGCACAAAAGATATAAATAGGAACAGAAAATATTTATATTTTTTTCCATTATGCTCTTTTTAAATCTATGTTTAGAACTTTTTATCTTGGGACATATATGTATACTTTTTAAATAAAATAAATTTTCTAAATAAAAATTTGAAAAGGATACCTTCTGCTTTTTAAGAAAGAGGTTGTAACCACTTATAGCCCTGGTATTTCTATAACTGCATTGGTCTAATTTTGATTCTATTATGTCTTCATGAATAAATGAACCAAAATCACCACTCAGTCCCTAGAGGGCAGAAATCTGTAATAACATTAGAAGAAAGAAAAGGCCAGTCACAGTGGCTCATACCTCAGCACTTTGGGAGGCTGAGGCAGGAGGATCATTTGAACCCGGGAGTTTAAGACTAGCCCTGGCAACACAGTGAGACCTTCAACTCTACAAAAGAAAAAATTTAAAAATTAGCTGGACACGGTGGTGAACACCTGTAGTCCCAGCTACTTGGGAGGCTGGGGTGGGATGACTGCTTGAGCCCAGGAGTTTGAGATTACAGTGAGCTATGATCATGCCACTGCACTCCAGCCTGGGCAACAGAGCAAGATCCTGTCTTGAAACCACTTCTGCAAAAATTTTAAAGAGAAAATCATTGCAGTGAAAGAGATCTGACCTAACCAACTCCATCTTGCTTCTAACCTCCAAGCTGTCCTTGTTTATTCCTGGGCATAGGCCAATCTAACCTTGGGAGGACCTTAGTTTATAGTTTAACTTTGAAGCAAAGATGATAACAGCACTTTCCCAAAAGAATCCCCCTTCATGCCTGGGGATTAGACTGCCTTTGCAGGACTAACAAATTAGCTACAACATAGAAATTATGATTTAGGAGTCATGCATCTGAAAGCTGCCAGATTCTGAACCTCCTCAAATTGCTCCTGGGGATAACATCACTATTGTAAAACCTAAAATCAGTGCTTGAGATATTTTGCAGACCCTGTACTCGATGATTCCACTAGCATCACTCAGATCAATAAACTGGCTCATCTGGTCTTGTGGCCCCAACCCAGGAACTGACAGCATAGGAGGACAGCTTCGACTCCCTTTGATTTCAACTCTAACCGAACTAATCAGCACCTCCCCACTTTCTGATCCCCTACCCACCAAATTATCCTTAAAAACCACACTCCCTGACATTTCGGGGAAACTGATTCGAGTAATAAAACTCTGGTCTCCCACACAGCCAACTCTGCAAGAATTAAACTCTCTATTGCAATTCCCCTGTCTTGATAAATTGGCTCTGTCTAGGCAGCAGGCAAGGAGAACTCATTGGATGGTTACAGTCTCAAAAAAAAAAAAAAATTTAAGCTTAGCACCATTATTTTTGTTGATGGCGAAAATACAACAAGGGGCAGGGCACGGTGGCTCACGCCTGTAATCCCAGCACTTGGGGAGGCTGAGGCGGGCGTATCACGAGGTCAGGAGATCAAGACCATACTAACACAGTGAAACCCCGTCTCTGCTAAAAATACAAAAAATTAGCCAGGCATCATGGAGGACACCAGTAGTCCCTGCTACTCGGGAGGCTGGAGCAGACGAAGGGCGTAAACCCGGGAGGCGGAGCGTACCATACTTCAGCCCGGGCAACAGAACCAGACGCCATCTCAAAAAAATAAAAGAAAGAAAAAGAAAATACAACAAGGGTACACAGAAGACAAACAGTCCCCTGGCATAACAAGAGTCATTGTAGTGAAGAGGACAGATTTCTCAGCCAATAATTAGCTAAAGGTGCCAACTCCCTTCCCCTAGCCTCTTCAAACTGCTAAGCCTCAACAAAAGGATGGATGCCTGTTTGGAGGTCCCTCTGGCCTCCTTTAGGACCACTGCAGGACCTGTGCCTGCACCCACTCCTCATGTGTGACATTGTGGTTTTCTACTACATGACATATTTTCCACAATTATAAAAGATTCCATGCTCACACCCAGGGGACAGTCTTGGAGTCCCCTGTTGGAGTTTGTTACAGTGCCAAAGCAGACAGGAAAGAAATGGCATATAATTGTGACTCTTCTCCCTCGGCACTACAAATATTTCCCCTTTCCTCATGCAAATTCATTTTTGTTTCTTTATCTCTTGTCTTCGCATAGTTTATAAAGAAAAATCTTTGCCTTGTAAGTGGAAAGCAAGAATATGAATTTCATAAATATGATATATTGTATAATAGTAGTAAGACAGAGAGAAAAAGAAGAGGAAGAGAATGAGTGGAGTGCAGAAGAGAGAAGGAAGGAAGGAGCGATTTCTGTGATACCACCCAGAAGTTCTTCTGAATTCTGCTTCTTAGTAAACTGTTCCTAGATTTAAACAGGTACATATAAATGAATAAACCTTACATTTGAGAGTTTCTAGTCTTAATGATCCCTTGTGGCTACTTTAAAGAAAGATACTTTTAAAGAACTGAACAATTTTTACATGTATTAGAGCAGTAAGAAAATGTTCGACCCTATTACCTAGAAATTGCTGAATTCTTCTGGATCAGGTTAAAGGTAACGTAAGTATTCGATAGTAACTATTGTAAACACTTTTTAAAATAATTCAGATAAGCACTACATTAAAAATATGTAGAGTTTATTAGGTTGATGCCAAAGTAATCACGGTTTTCGCCATTATGTTTAATTATGTATGTTTAATGGCAAAGATCGCAATTACTTTTGCACCCACCTAATAAAAATAATATATAAACAGCAGTATACCTTAAATTTATTTTTATATTTCATCCTGTACATTTAGGAATTTTTGTTCTAAATTATTTACTGGCTTAGTTTTGTAGTTTTTTAATTGAAAATTTTTAAATTGTGGTAAAATATAAATTTATCATTCTAACTACTTTTAATTGTACAACTCAGTGGCCTTAAGTATATTCACATTGTTGTGTAATTTTGAATTTAATTTTCTTTTTTTTTTTGAGAGGGAATCTTGCTCTTGCCCAGGCTGAAGTGCAATGGCGCCATCTCCGCTCATTGCAACCTCCGCCTCTGGGGTTCTATCGATTCTCTTGCCTCAGCTTCCTGAGTAGCTGGGACTACAGGCGGCGCACCAGCATGCCTGGCTAATTTTTGTATTTTTAGTAGAGAGGGGGTTTCACCATGTTGTCCAGGCTAGTCTCGAACTCCGGACCTCAAGTGATTCGCCCACCTCAGCCTCCCAAAGTGCTGGGATTACAGGTGTAAGCCACCGCACCTGGCCTGAATTTAAAATTTTTAACCCAGTTTCTATTAGATTGAAAATTAAGATATACATAATGTTTCCATTACTATATTTTTACAGTTTATTGTTCATAACTACTGTGTATTAGTGCATCAAGGTAACTACATGAAGGGGAACTGAAGCTCACCCCTTGCTTATGATTGTGATTATTTTAAAGAACTCTGGAAGCTCAGTGAGTCACTGAATTAACCTACCAAGAATTTTTTTCTGTACAAATGTTTTCATAATACAGGGAAATTTCTCTTCAGGTGTTTCTTTTCCCCCTTAAAAGTTTATCTTCCTTGGCCAGGCGCAGTGGCTCACGCCTGTAATCCCAGCACTTTGGGAGGCCGAGGAGGGTGGATCACGAGGTCAGGAGATCGAGACCATCCTGGCTAACACAGTGAAACCCCGTCTCTACTAAAAATACAAAACATTAGCCTGGCGTGCCAGCGGG
>NW_012102843.1:940748-941221 GCF_000951045.1 Mandrillus leucophaeus
TCTATTGCAATTCCCCTGTCTTGATAAATTGGCTCTGTCTAGGCAGCAGGCAAGGAGAACTCATTGGATGGTTACAGTCTCAAAAAAAAAAAAAAGAAAAGAAAAGAAAAAACATTTAAGCTTAGCACCATTATTTTTGTTGATGGCGAAAATACAACAAGGGGCAGGGCACGGTGGCTCACGCCTGTAATCCCAGCACTTGGGGAGGCTGAGGCGGGCGTATCACGAGGTCAGGAGATCAAGACCATACTAACACAGTGAAACCCCGTCTCTGCTAAAAATACAAAAAATTAGCCAGGCATCATGGAGGACACCAGTAGTCCCTGCTACTCGGGAGGCTGGAGCAGACGAAGGGCGTAAACCCGGGAGGCGGAGCGTACCATACTTCAGCCCGGGCAACAGAACCAGACGCCATCTCAAAAAAATAAAAGAAAGAAAAAGAAAATACAACAAGGGTACACAGAAGACAAACA
>NW_012102843.1:941490-943128 GCF_000951045.1 Mandrillus leucophaeus
TTTGTGGCTTTTGTTTTGAGCCTTCGTTGTTTCAAGGCCCTAAAGAATCCACACCCTTGATATCCCTTCCCCATCCGCCCCCCTTAAGGATGTTTCATGCCTCTAAAGCCCTTCAGCGAGGCCTTCAGCTAGTTTACATCCTGCCTGGGAGTAACCCCTTCCTCAGAGCTTCCTTTCTTCGTCCTCGGTGAAGTTGCGTCGAGCTGGTTGACCAGTCGTTACCGCTCATTGTGCGCGTTCACAGACCCCCTACACCCCAATCCTCCGCAAAGATACTGCTCAGTCCACCTTCCCGCTGACCGGGAAGTACACATTAATCTTCCTTAGATTTTTCCTCATTTCTTTCCCTTCCCCCCTCCCATTGGTTTTACATCTTTTCATTTTTTTTTAGAGATGGAAAAGGGAAACGCGTTTTTAAAGAAGAGGTTAGTTGTTTTTCTTCTGCCCCCGATATCAAGGACCACATGTGAAAAGGAAAAGCGAAATTACGAAACTTATAAAGGCCACGAGAACCATTTGTGTATTCAATAAATTTAGTAGAGGAAACAAAATAGGAAGTACACAGGTTCGAATCCAAGCAAAGTGAAGATTGTTTGCTGCTTTAAAAGTGAAACTAAGAATCCAAACACATCGTGTGGGCTTTTATCCGTGAAGCGTAAAAATAAATAAGTGAAAACATCTATTATGATAAAAATTTGTATTGATTAGGGATATAATAAGCTTGGAAGATCTTTATCTCTGAATCTACAAGTGGTACATGGGTGTAGTAAAATACTTCATTGCCTGAGCAGTTGTTTGATGGTACATTTTATTTGGTTAGGCTTTTTTTTGTTGTTTCTGTTTTTGAGAAGGCATGCCGCTCTTGCCCAGGCTGAGTGCAGTGGCACAATCTCAGTTCACTGCAACCTCTGCCTCCTGGTTCAAGCTATTCTCCTGCCTCAGCCTCCCAAGTAGCTGTGAGTACAGGCGTGCACCACCACACCCGGCTAATTTTTGTATTTTTAGTAGACAGGGTTTCACCATATTGGCCAGGCTGGTCTCGAACCCCTTACTTCAGGTGATCCGCCCACCTCGGCCTCCCAAAGTGTTAGGATTGCAGGCGTGAGCCACCAGACCCAGCCTGGTAGTACATTTTAGTATCTTGAAACTTATGAAGGGTTTTCACAATGGTTAATTTATTTGGAGCATCATAATAGCCATATGAAGTCGATCTTATTTCTTATCTAAAGCCAGCAACGGTCCCACCCTCCTTTCTGCTCCAGATGGTGTCCTCTTACACCTACTGAAAGGTTTTACCCTTTAACTTATCCCTTTCTTTGCCCCTTTAAGTTCTCCGTCCCTAACTACTGGATGGTACATTTTAACATGCTTTAGAATCTCTCGTGGTTTTTTTTGTTTGTTTTATTTTTTTTGTTTTTGTTTTTGTTTTTGTTTTTGTTTTTTAGAGCGAGTTTCACTCTGGTTGCCCAGGCTGGAAGAGTGGCATGATCTCGACTCACCACAACCTCCGCCTCCCGGGTTCAAGCGATTCTCCTGCCTAAGCCTTCCTGAGTAGCTGGGATTACAGGCATGCGCCACCATGCCCAGCTAATTTTGTATTTTTAGTAGAGACGGGGTTTCTCCATGTTGGTCAGGCTG
>NW_012102843.1:947733-949097 GCF_000951045.1 Mandrillus leucophaeus
AAAAAAAAAAAAAAAAAAAAAGTTTATCTTCCTTACAAACTAATTATATTCCATGCCTGAACATAGGAGGAACGTAGCAAAACTGGGCAGTTCTGAACAAGATTTTTTTCACATTGCAATAATCTGTGACCAACTAAAGCACTGCCGGAGTGTCAGAATCAGAATTCAAGCAAGTCAGACTTGCTTTAGATAAGCAGTGCTTGCATTATTTAAGGTCATTTGAAAACTCATTCAAGAGGTCGTCTGTTTTCACTTAAAACCAGTTTAGCTTCACCAGCTGAAGAGCTTACATTTAGAAATAACATTGGACTGCAAGTCACCTATTCTTTGACCTTGAGCAAGACCTTAAATAGGCTAATTAAATAGGCCGGGCGCGGTGGTTCACACCTGCAATCCCAGCACTTTGGGAGGCCAAGGCGGGAGGTGGGGTTGGGATGATCGCTTGAGCTCAGGAGTTCAAGACCAGCCTGGGCAACATGGAGAAACCCTGTCGCCTCTATTAATAAAAATACAAAAATGAGCCTGGCGTGGTGGTGCACTCCTGTGGTCCCAGCTACTCGGGAGGCTGACGTGGGAGAATCACCTGAGCCCAAGGAGTTCCAGGCTGCAGTGAGCCGAGATCGCGCCACTGCACTCCAGCCTCGGCCACAGATTGAGACCCTATCTCAAAAAAATTTTTACAAAAATTAATTAAATAGAAAATACTTCATTATATTTCTCAACATCTTTAAGGTTCTTGGTTGAAATGACTGGGCTTCATTATATACCAAGCCCAACTTCGTAGACGATCACTTTGCTTTCCCTTGCAAAATCCTTTGCCTCAAAGCCATTGACAATCGAAAGCAGGCTTCTAATAGAACCAGCAGTCTTCATAGGCTTTTGGTCTAGATCCCCGGACTTGGTCAGAGCGCCAGTAGAGGAAAGGCCGGGGAGGAGTGGCTGGGCCTAGAAGGCGGGGCTAGGAGGGCAATGGGGCGGGATAGAACGGATTGAGTTACGTCATTTCCTTCTGCGACGTTACCTAGGAGTCCAGCGGCTCCAGGGCCAGCAGCGATTGGTAGGTCAAGGGAAAAGTGTCCCTTCCCTCTCAGCCTGTACTACTATTCCGCTAGCGTTTGTGGCTTTTGTTTTGAGCCTTCGTTGTTTCAAGGCCCTAAAGAATCCACACCCTTGATATCCCTTCCCCATCCGCCCCCCTTAAGGATGTTTCATGCCTCTAAAGCCCTTCAGCGAGGCCTTCAGCTAGTTTACATCCTGCCTGGGAGTAACCCCTTCCTCAGAGCTTCCTTTCTTCGTCCTCGGTGAAGTTGCGTCGAGCTGGTTGACCAGTCGTTACCGCTCATTGTGCGCGTTCACAGACCCCC
>NW_012102843.1:950749-957869 GCF_000951045.1 Mandrillus leucophaeus
ACCTCAGATGATCTACTGGTCTCGGCCTCCCAAAGTGCTGGGATTACAGGCGTGAGTCACCGTGCCCGGCCTTTTTATTTTTCTTTTATTTTAAAAAAACCTTTAATCCATTCTCACTCTTTAGCTACACCCCATTTTTCTGCTCCCTTACAGCACCCCAAAGAATTACTACTGTACCTACTGTCTCAACTTTCCCACTTCCTCAACCCACCCCAAACTTCATTCCCTGCTTACTCCACTGAAACAGCGCCTGTACTGTCACTAGTGACTTTATCTGGCCTAATCTTCCTTTCTTTCCTCTGTATTTACTTGTCCTTGCAACAATATTTGACACAATTGAATATGTTCTTTCTGGAAATTGTGGAACTTCATTGTTAATTTCTGAATCATAATTTTGAATGCTGAAATATATTTTCTCAATATTTTGTGTATTCATAAACATATAATGGTGGCATTTATGACATAGTTTTTTGGCAGCCTCTAAATACCTTTTAGCCTATGTCACTAGAGAAGCAGGAAGCAGGTGTATGCAGAAAGCCTGTGTGAAATTATTTAGATCAAAGTATTTAATAAACTGGGTCAGAATTTTTAAGATCCAGTGTTAAATTTTCACCTACAAAATTGAGAATGTATTTGGGAAAATGACAAAATTGTGATGGATTAATGCTAATGCTGTCATGTTAAATAACACACTACATTGATAACAGGTAAAAATCATACAATTTAGTTCTTGGAAAGAATATTAAAAGACCTGTTATCGTCCTAATATCTAATTTACGTTTAATTTTTTACTTTTCTAAAATTTAGAGTCAAGTGTTCCCATGGAATGTTTATGGGTATAAATTGGACACCATTTTTGAGGACAGTTTGGCAGTGTTAGGTTTTAATATGCATACTGTTTTATTTTTTATGAAGTTATATTGTGTATCTCTGCACTAAATGCACATTGTGGGAAAAAAACAACAGTGTAAAAGAGTATACTGGAACAAAAACATCTCTTCCCTTTCTGAACCCAGGCTGCTCAGTCCACAGGTCCCTTCCTAGAGACAGTTATTCTTTGTAATTTCTCATATCCCCTTCCAGAGACAGTCAATTCAAATGTATATGTGTGCCAGGCGCAGTGGCTCACACCTGTAATCCCAGCACTTTGGGAGGCTGAGGTGGGTGGATCATGAGGTCAAGAGATCGAGACCATTCTGGTCAACATGGTGAAACCCCATCTCTACTTAAAATACAAAAATTAACTGGGCATGGTGGCGCACACCTGTAGTGCCAGGTACTCCAGAGGCTAAGGCAGGAGAATCACGTGACCCCGGGAGGCGGAGGTTGCAGGGAGCCAAAATCGCACCACTGCATTCCAGCCTGGCAACAGAGCGAGACTCTGTCTCAGAAAACAAACAAACAAAAAACAGAAATATATATGTGCCTACCTTTTGTCATAGCAATTCCACTTGTAAAAACTATCCTACAAAAATTGTTGCTGCTGAGTGCAATGGCTTATGCCTGTAATCCCAGCACTTTGGGAGGCCAAGGCGGGTGGATTGCCTGAGGCCAGCATTTCGAGACCAGCCTGGCCAACAGGGTGAAACTCTTGTCTCTACTAAAAATACAAACATTAGCTGGGCATGGTGGCACACACCTATAATCCCAGCTACTCAGGAGGCTAAGACATGAGAATCACTTGAACCCGGGAGGTGGAGGTTACAGTGAGCTGAGATGATGTCTCTGCACTCCAGCCTGTGTGACAGAGCAAGACTGTCTCAAAAAAAAAAAAAAAAAAATTAACAAATCTTTTAGACGTGAAATTTCCTTAATTTCATTTATGCCAACAGTTATTTGTCAATTAAGAGAATAATTGTACTTAAAATGCTATCTCAGTTTTCTAACTGGAATAATGCACATGAATAGTTTTTATTCTGGAAAAGTTTGTTATAATAATAGATATGATTTATTGTGATGGGTCAGAAACTATACTAAATGCTTTACCTGTGTTACCTGACTTAATCCTGACCATTCTATGAGTTAGGTACAATGAGTCCCCATATTTTACAGATGAGTAACTTGAAGTTTGAGTGAGTTAAGTAACTTTTGCAAAATCACACAGCTAAGGATGAGGTAGAATTTGTTAAGATTTAAACCCTGGTCTATCTTGCCTCAGAGCCCAAAGACTTAACCTCTCTTCCCATTGCCTCCTATATTGTTAAGGCTATTTGTAGGGAAAGCAAAAAAGACATGTTTTTTTCATAGAGAACCTTCTCCTAACTCTTAAAAATGTCAATTTAAAAAACAATTTACCAAATTAGGAAGAAAACACCGTTAGTTTTAAGCATCTGAATAACTTTAAACATCAAAAGGGAAAAATGACAAATTGAGAAATATATAAATATATTTTTCTTTCATTTTTCTTATGAATGGCATATCCTTTTTGACAGTTTTCTGTTTAGCCTCTGTCTTTCTAAACATATTAGTAGATATATGTTGTGTGTTTAAATAGGTCAGGGCTTTGGGATTTGTAAATCCTTACATGTTTTGCATTTTACATGCACCAATTCAGAATTTAAATTTTTATTATTTTTAGAGACATGTTCTCATTTTGTGGCCCAGGCTGGCGTGCAGTGGTGCAGTCATAGCTCACTGCAGCTTTGAACTCCTGGGCTCAAGCCATCCTCCTGTTTCAGCCTCCCAAGTAGCTAGGACTACAGTATGTGCCACCCTACCCAGCTTTTTGTTGTTGTTGTAGAGACAGGGGTCTTGCTATATTGCCCAGGCTGGTGTTAAACTCCTAGCCTCAAGCAATCCTCCTGCCTTGGCCTCCTAAAACCATGGAATTACAGGCATGAGTCACTGTAGCCCAGAATTTTAAGCTTTTAAGCAAAATTTATTCACTTTGGACTATGATAAAGCATCTCAGAACTATATTGCTACTGTAAATGTAACGAGTGACATTATTCTGTGAAGTGTAATAACTCTAAGTAAAAATCCATGTTTCTCCCTGTATTCCGTGCATAACCTTTTTTTTCCTTTTATATTTGACCATATAAGGTCTAATTTTAGGTTAGGGACCTGTACAATTTTGTGGATGCAACTCTGTCTCTATGCACTTTAAGAAAAGTTTATTTGAAGTCATACAACAGTGCATGTAAAAGTCATGGACTTTGAAGATAAACTTGAATTCAGTAACTGGCTTAGTTATTCACTATTTGACCTTAGGCCTTAAAGCTTAGGCTCCTCATCTCTAACACAAGCATATTAGTGAAATCTGCTATGCAGGATTATTGCTGGAATTAGAAAAAATATACAAATTAGAATATATTAAATCACCCATAATTGCTGACCACTTTTGGCTGGGCGCAGTGGCTCATGCCTGTAATCCAAGCACTTTCAGAGGCAGAGGTGAGAGGATCACTTGAGTACAAGAATTCAAGACCAGCCTGGGAAACACAGCAAGAACCTGTCTCTACAAAAAATTTTAAAAATTAGCTAGGCATTGTAGTATGTGCCTGTAGTCCCAGCTACTCAGGACAGTGAGGCAGGAGGAACGATTGAGCCTAAGAGATCAAGGCTACAGTGACCTATGATCCTGCCATGGCATTCTAGCCGAGGCAATAGAGAAAGACTCTGTCTCTTAAAAAATAAAAAGGTGACTATTTTTATTTTTATTATTTTGATATGAAATCTTAATTGTTTTATTTGTACAACTCTTTAATTTTCATTGAGTTCTAGTGGTAGTTTTATAATGGAGCATATAAAATAATTTTAGGCTGGGCACGGTGGCTCACACTTACAATCGCAACACTTTGGGAGGCCAAGCCAGGAGGTGTTTGACACCAGCCTGGACAACATAGCAAGACCCCATCTCTACAAAAACATAATAATTAAAAAAAGAAAGCCAGGTGTGGTGGTGCACGCCTACAGTCCCAGTTACTTAGGAAGTTAAGGTGAGAGGATCACTGAGCCCACCAGTTTGAGGCTGCAGTGAGCTATCGTCACAGCACTGCACTCCAGCCTGGGTGACAGAACAAGAATCTAAAATAGATAAATAAATAAAAATGTCTCTAAAAAAAAAACAAATAAAAATGAAAATAAATTAAAATTGTTTTAAATGTACCCTTTTTGCTCCTTTTCTTTTAGGAATTTCAAATGCCTTGGGAAGAGGAATTAGAAGTTTTAAAGCAGGATAAAGCTGCCAGAGTCATTCAACAGGCCTGGAAAAGTTTTCTTGTGAGTTTATTTAGAAGTTTTATTGAGATATAATTTTTATGTCATGAAATTCAAAATGTACAGTTCGATACTTTTTTTTTTTTTTTTGAGACAGAATCTCACTCTGTTGCCTAGGCTGGAGTGCAGTGGCATGATCTCGGCTCACTGCAGCTTCTGCCTCCCAGGTTCAAGCAATTCGCCCACCTCAGCCTCCCCAGTAGCTGGGATTATAGGCGCACCACCATGCCCGGCTAATTTTTGTATTTTTAGTAGAGACGGGGTTTCACCATGTTGGCCAGGCTGGTCCTGAACTCCTGACTTCAGGTGATCCACCCTTCTCGGCCTCCCAAAGTGCTGGGATGACAGGCATGAGCCACTGCACCCGGCCAGTTCAATGTTCAATACTTTTTATATAAAGTGTACAATTCAGTAGCTTTTAGAATACTTGCAGAATTGTGTGCCACTCTTCACTTTAAAAAGCAGACTTTTTGACTGGGCGTGGTGGCTCACACCTGTAATCCCAGCACTTTGGGAGGCTGAGGCGGGTGGATCATCAGAGGTCAGGAGTTCGAGACCAGCCTGACCAACATGGAGAGACCCTGTCTCTGCTAAAAATACAAAATTAGCTGGGCATGGTGGCGCAGGCCTGTAATCCCAACTACTTGGGAGGCTGAGGCAAGAGAATCGCTTGAACCTGGGAGGCGGAAGTTGTGGTGAGCCTAGATCATGCCATCGCACTTCAGCCTGGGCAACAAAAACAACAAAAAAGCAGACTTTTTTAACGTTTCAAAAAGTTACAATTATTTCATTAGCTACACAAATGTTTATTGAGTTCCTGATCTGGGCTAGGCACTTTTATAATGGTTATCAATGAAAGTATCATTAAGAAGATTATTTACCTTTCACCTCTAAACACTTTATTTCTTGACTGTGGAACCAGCATTGTGAGCAGATGTTAGGAATATAGCCACTCATTAAATATTTATTGAGTACTTATTCTCGAGGAGCTTAAAGTTTGTTAATAATACACTATATCTGGGTTAATGTTGTGGTCACTTGTTGTGCTTTTGTAAGGGTAGAACTGGTCTTATAGGTGTAAGGAATATTCCAAGTTGAATTATCTGGTTGAGTGAGAGCCAAGAACTAAAATGACCTCACTCTTTTCTCTCTGATAGCAGCAGGACTCTGTGCCTGGTAATTTTATTTTTTTGAAACAGAGTCTGAGTCTGTTGCCCAGGCTGGAGTGCAGTGTCCGGATCTCAGCTCACTGCAAGCTCCGCCTCACGGGTTCACGCCATTCTCCTGCCTCAGCCTCCCGAAGTAGCTGGGACTACAGGCTCCCGCCACCTCGCCCAGCTAGTTTTTTGTATTTTTTTGGTAGAGACGGGGTTTCAGCATGTTAGCCAGGATGGTCTCGATCTCCTGATCTTGTGATCCGCCTGTCTCGGCCTCCTAAAGTGCTGGAATTACAGGCTTGAGCCACCGCGCCCAGCCTGTGCCTGGTAATTTTAACTGAAGAAATATGTCTCTGTTTGTAACACACACTGATACAAAGGTTTTATGGCTTACAAGACCACCTTTGTATCAGTTAATCACATTTTGTAAAGTTGCTTCATTATTTGCCTATACCAAGGCCATAAAACCTATGCTGGGGTGTAACTATGTTGATTTCTAACACTAAAATAATATGTATTTTTTAAAGATACAGGAATCTTACTACATTGCCCAGGATGGTCTTAAACTCCCGGGCTCAAGTGATCCTCCCACTTCAGCTTCCCAAGTAACTTGCCCTATAGCCGAGCACCATTATACCCAGCTAATCGTCTTTTAAAACTTATTCTTCCTTAGTTGGTTTTGATTGACATATACATCATCTAGGCTTAAGCTTTTCTATTGTTTGCAGCTATTTTCTCTCACATTCAACCAGCCACACACCTTTGACTAACTGTTGTGTTCCTGACATTGTGCTAGGCATTTTATAATACATCCTTGCCCTTAAAGGAGCTTTGGCAGAGAAGCCATGTAAATAGGTGTGTGTGTGTGTGTGTGTGTGTGTGTGTGTGTGTGTGTGTATAGACTGAGGACACATTTCACCTTGTGTCCCTCCAGAACCCCATTGAAATGACACTGTATAGAAGGTTAATCCATAACAAAGAGAGGGGGTTCATGAGCACAGAAAAATTTTATCTAATTTTTGGAAAACTAAAAATGGATGATAGCATCCTTTGGAAAAACTGTAGAAACACTTGCCTAGACACATTTCATAGGGGTTCCAATGAGGGAATTGGTTTGCCATTGGAACCCCAGAGAGGATATGAATTTGGAGTTAACAATTTAAAAGAGCTGGAAGGAGAAGGACTGAAGACGGGGGGTTTAATTGAAGGTCTGTACATGGAGCAGCTGTGCCAGTTGTCTCCAGTCTTGTAGACCAAGAGCTGCAGGTAGGTGGATGTTTACTGCTAGTCACAAATCTGCTTGTAGACAGATATATACTATTAGGCAAAAAAGACACAAAGAAACCCTGGAGGCTTATCTCTTTTAAAAAAAAAAAAAAGAAAAATGAAAAATCAAATGAACTATCTGGAAAAGCTAGTTCTAGCATGGATTTGGCATTCCACAGTGAAACCCTCTTAATTATGCCCTGTTGCCTGTTAATTTTGGTATTTGAGAGACACCCTGCTTAATAGCTGGCTACCCATTAAAGAAAGCCTGCTAATTGCTTATTCCACTCACGTCATGAAGCCCCCAGGCAATTTTCCCACTCCTGAGTGAGAACACTGGGGAGACAGAATACTAACAAAAGATACTCGTACTAGCTCCTAGAAAAATTGACACAGACCTTCATTCTTAAGTATTAATGGACAACCAAGGTTCACTTTTAAGGAAAACCAATAATATCAAAACAGAAAGAAAGAAAAAA
>NW_012102843.1:958409-960351 GCF_000951045.1 Mandrillus leucophaeus
TTTTGAGATGGAGTCTTGCTCTGCTGCCCAGGCTAGAGTGCAGTGGCTCGATCTTGGCTCACTGCAACCTCCGCCTACTGGGTTCAATCAGTTCTCTGCCTCAGCCTACTGAGTACCTGGGATTACAGGTGCCCACTACCATGCCCAGCTAATTTTTTGTATTTTTAATAGAGATGAGGTTTCACCATCTTGACCAGGCTGGTCTTGAACTCCTGACCTCATGATCCACCCACCTCAGCCTCCCAAAGTGCTGGGATTACAGGCATGAGCCACCTCACCTGGCCCATTTTTAACTATTTTTATTGTAGATCTTCTAGTAGTTACTTCCATGCTTCTAAATAATATGCATGTACAATTATCTTTTATTAACTTTAGAAGTAATCCGTTGGCTTTCTGCAAAGATAATTGAGAACTTAGGTTACTTACCCTCCACAGCCCTGCTTATCTCCCCTCCCAATATCATAATGTTATTTTTTAAATTCCTCTATTTTATTACCTTATTGGTTTAAAGAATATTTAAGTCTTAGTTATCTTGTTCCATCAGGCTGACATAGGCTCTCTTGACTCCACATTATATATGATGAGAACATAAGTATCCCTACCCTTTTCTTTACCTCTCCTCTCCATCTTCAAACCGCCAAGATCTATTACCTGTACTATTACGTTATAAGTATTCTCTGGAGGAGTTCATATATCCTCAATGCAAGTCCTTTGTTCAATACTATATGTGTTGAATATCTTCTCCCAGGCTTGCCTCATTCCTCTAAGAAGTTCTTAATGAAAAGAAGTCTTTAATTTTAATAAAGTCCAGTTTGCGACTTTTTCTCTTTCTTTCCTTCTTTTCTTTCTTTTTTTTTTCTTTCTTTGACAGGGTTTAACTCTTTTGCCCATGCTAGAGTGCAGTCGCGTGATCACAGGTCACTGTAACCTTGAACTCCTGGGCTCAAGCAATCCTCCCGCCTCAGCCTCCTGTTTGGACTACAGGTGTGCACTACCACGCCTGGCTAATTTTTAAATTTTCTGTAGAGACAGGGTCTCTCTATGTTGCCAAGGCTGGTGTTGAACTCCTGGCCTCAAGCAGTCCTCCCACCTTGGCCTCCCAAAGTGCTGAAATTACAGATGTCAGCCACCATGTCCAGCCAGCACTTTTTCTTCATGGTTAGTGCTTTCTGCATCCTGTTTAAGAAATGTTGTCTAACCTAGTCAGAAGATATTTTCCTTATGTTTGTCCTAGAGGCTTAATTGCTTTAGTTTCAGATTGAGATCTAGTATCCATCTCAAATTAATTTTTGTGTATACTCAGAGGTACAAAGTTCGTTTTTTTCTTATGGATATCCAACAGATCAAATACCTTTGATTGAAAATACCATCCTTTTCACAATAAATTGCTGTGGTGCCATTGTTTAAATCATGTAATCATATATGTAAAGTGTTTCTGTAGTGTCTATTCTGTTGCATTGGTCTATTTGTGTGTATTTATTTATTTATTTTTTAAGACGGAGTCTCACCCTGTTGCCTAGGCTGGAGTATAGTGGCACAATCTTGGCTCACTGAAATCTCCATCTCTCAGGTTCAAGCAATTCTCCTGCCTCAGCCTCCCAAGTAGCTGGGACTACAGGCATGCGTCACCATGCCTGGGTACTTTCCGTACTTTTTGTAGATGGGATGTCTTGCCGTGTTGCCCAGGCTGGTCTCTAAGTCCTGAGCTCAAGTGATCTACCCGCCTTGGCCTCCCAAAGTGCTGGGATTACAGGCATGAGCCACCATACCTGGCCCATGTCTTTAGATCTTAAATTTCTCTCCATGAGGTTCTTTTTTTTTTCTTTTTTTTTTTTTGAGCCGGAGTCTTGCTTTGTCACCCAGGCTGGAATGCAGGGGCATGATCTCAGCTCACTGCAACCACTGCCTCCCAGGTTCAAGCAATTCTCCTGCCTCAGCCTCC
>NW_012102843.1:960431-962986 GCF_000951045.1 Mandrillus leucophaeus
GAGTAGCTGGGATTACAGGCATGTGCCACCACACCTGGCTAATTTTTGTATTTTTAGTGGAGATGGGGTTTCACTATGTTGGTCAGGCTGGTCTTGAACTCCTAACCTCGTGATCTGCCTGCCTTGACCTCCCAAAGTGCTGGGATTACAGGCATGAGCCACTGTGCCTGGCCTCTAATTGCTTTTTTATAAATTCCTTTGGATTTTCTTAGTCATGTTATCTTTGAATGATGACAGTTTTACTTTTCTTTTGTAAACATTATACCTTTGGTTTATAGAGACACCACTGATTTTTGTATGTTGAGTTTGTAACTTTACTAAATTTGCTTATTATTTTTAACAGTTTTTTGATAGAGTCTTTAAGGTCTTCTATATATAAGATCATGTGATCTGCAAACAGAGACAATTTAACATCTTCCTTTTCCATTTGTATGTCATTTCTTTCTCTTGCCTAATTTCTCTGGCTGAGACTTCCAGTGCCATGTTGAGTACAAGTAGTAAGCAGGGGCATCCTTGTTCCTGATCTTAGAGAAGAAACTTTTAACTTTTCACCATTGAGTATGATGTTAGCTGTGGACTTGTCATATGTGACCTTTAAAGGTAAATTAAGGAATATATTGAGACAAACAAACTGGAGACATACCAAAACTTATGGGATGCAGCAAAGGCAATTCTAAAAGGCAATTTCATAGCAATAAATGCCTACATCACAAAGCAAGAAAGATCTCAAACAACCTAATGTTACACTTCAAGGAACTAGAAACAGAAGAACAAACTAAGACCAAAGTTAGCAGAAGGAAGGAAATAAAGATTAGAGCAGAAATAATTGAAATAAAAACTTGAAAAACAATAGGAAAGATCAACAAAACTAAGAGTTGGGTTTTTGAAAAGATAAACAAAATTGGCAAATCTTTAACTAGACTAATTTAAAAAAAGAAAATCAGGTGTGGTGGCACACGTCTGTAGTCCCAGCTACTTGGGAGGCTGAGGCAGACAGATCACTTTAGCCCAAGAGTTTGAGTCCAGCCTTGGCAGCACAGTGAGACTACATCTCTAAAAATAAATAAATAAATAAAAATGTAAAAGTAGGCCTGGCGCAGTGGCTCACGCCTGTAATCCCAGCACTTTGGAAGGCTGAGTTGGGCGGATCACCTGAGGTCGGGAGTTTGAGACCAGCCTGACCAACATGGAGAAACCTCGTCTCAATTAAAAACACAAAATTAGCTGGGTGTGGTGGCACATGCCTGTCATGCCAACTACTCGGGAGGCTGAGGCAGGAGAATTGCTTGAACCTGGGAGGCGGAGGTTGCAGTGAGCTGAGATTGTGCCATTGCACCCCATCCTGGGCAACAAGAGTGAATCTGTCTTAAAAACAAACAAACAAACAAAAACAAAAAAAGGAAAAGTTAAAAAAAAAAAAAAGACTCAAAATCAGAAATGAAAGATGAGACATTACAACTGATACTACAGAAATACAAAGGATAGTAAGAAACTACTGTAAACAATTATAAGCCAATAAATAGGATAACTTAGAAGAAATGGGAAAATTCTTAGATACATATAACCTGCCAAGATGGAATCATGAAGAAATAGAAAATATGAACAGACCAATAATGAATAAGGAGATTGGATCAGTAATAAAAAAACCTCCCATCAAAGAAAAGCCCAGGATGGCTTCACTGTTGAATTCACTGATGGCCTTACTATTGAATTCTACTAAACATTTAAAGAAGAAATAATAACCTGCCCTTTTCAAACTCTTTCAAAAAATTGAAGAGGAGAGCATACTTCTAACTTTATTTACAAAGCCAACATGACTTGGCTACTGAGGCCAGACAAGGATGCTATAATAAAATTACAGGCTAATACCCCTGATGAACATGGATGAATAGGATCTTTAACAAAATACTAGCAAACTGAATTTAATGGCACATTAAAATAATGATCAAGTGAGATTTATTCTTTGTGTGCAAGGTGGTTCAACATATACAAATCAATAAATGCGATGACCATATTAACAAAATAAAGGACAAAAACCATATGATCACTTCAATAGATATTTCGTATATTTTACAACACTTCTTGTCTGAAAGAACATTTTATTTTATATTGATATAGCTACCCTAGTGTTCTTTTGGTGAGTACATGACATCTTTTCTTATTCTTTTACTTTTCAGCTTTTTGTGCCCTTATATTTAAATTGTGTCTCTTGTAAACAAAATACAGTTGGATTTAATTTTCCATAATTCTAAATAATCTTTGTCTTTTAATTAGCATGTTTAGACCATTTGTATTTATTGTAATTACTGTATTCATTGGGCTTAAGGCTGCCATCTTGCTGTTTGTTTTCTACTTGTCTGATCTGTTCTTCCTGTATTTCCCCCTCCCTTTTCCCTTTCTTTGTAGTAATTAAATATTGTTAGTTTGTCATTATTTTCTTCTCTATTAACTTTGTAGTTATTTTGATTAAAGATGCCATAAGTTGTTTTCTATTTCTCCTATTGACAGCAGGTGGCAATATTTTCCTTTTCTTTTTTTAAATTATTTTATTAAAA
>NW_012102843.1:963036-966804 GCF_000951045.1 Mandrillus leucophaeus
GATGTACAGATGGGGTTTTGGTGTGGATGTCCCTTCTGTTTGTTAGTTTTCCTTCTAACAGTCAGGACCCTCAGCTGCAGGTCTGTTGGAGTTTGCTGGAAGTCCACTCCAGACCTTGTTTTCCTGGGTATCCCCAGCAGAGGCTGCAGAACAGCAAATATTGCAGAACGACAAATGTTGCTGCCTGATCCTTCCTCTAGAAGCTTCGTCTCAGAGGGGTACCTGGCTGTATGAGGTGTCAGTGGGCTCCTACTGGGAGGTGCCTCCCAATTAGGCTACTCAGGGGTCAAGGACCCACTTGAGGAGGCAGTCTGTCCGTTCTCAGATCTCAAACTCCGTGCTGAGAGAACCACTACTCTCTTCAAAGCTGTCAGACAAGGACGTTTAAGTCTGCAGAAGTTTCTGCTGCCTTTTGTTCAGCCATGCCCTGCCCCCAGAGGTGGAGTCTACAAAGGCGGGCAGGCCTCCTTGAGCTGTGATGGGCTCCACCCAGTTTAAGCTTCCCGCCACTTTGTTTACCTACTCAAGCCTCAGCAATGGCAGATTCCCCTCCCCCAGCCTCACTGCCACCTTGCAGTTCAATCTCAGACTGCTGTGCTAGCAGTGAGTGAGGCTCCGTGGGTGTGTGACCCTCCGAGCCAGGTGCAGGATATAACCTCCTGGTGTGCCGTTTGCTAAGACCGTTGGAACAGCGCAGTATTAGGGTGGGAGTGTTCCAATTTTCCAGGTACCGTCTGTCATGGCTTCCCTTGGCTAGGAAAGGGAATTCCCTGACCCCTTGTGCTTCCCGGGTGAGGTGATGCCCTGCCCTCATGAGCTTTGGCTCATGCTCTGTGGGCTGCACCCACTCTCCAACAAGCCCCAGTGAGATGAACCCAGTACCTTAGTTGGAAATAGAGATATCACCTGTCTTCTGCATTGCTCACACTGGGAGCTGTAGACTGTAGCTGTTCCTATTTGGCCATCTTGGAACCTCCTCTTCCTATCAGTCAACATTTTCCCTTTCATCTAGGCTATTTTAGTAGCTTGCTTTACCATTAAAACCAATAAAATAGGACATGACATTCTGGGACCTCTTAGTCTAGGTCATAAAACGCATTGCAGTGTCCATGTCTGTGTCCTGAAATGTTCATTCTGAGTGAGAACAGCCACCATGTAATATTCCAGCCCACTTAACCAGATACATAAGTGAAAAGGCTGTTTTTTATATTCCATCCTCAATAAATGTAATAAGAGACCTAGCTGACAGCTAGAATTGAGGTCTCTGACATTGGGCCCCAGTTGAGCCATCTCAGCCATTTCTGCTATTCAAGTCATCCCAGCTGAAGCCTCAGTCATTGTGGAGATGAGAAAAGACTTCCCTGCTATTCCTTACCAGAATTCATAACCCATAATTGTGAGCATAATAAAATGGTGGTTTTACTAAGTTTTGAGGTACTTTACTGCACAATAGTAGATGATTAGAACAGCTACATTTTCTTTTAGAGGGTTAAGCTAGAAAGGGCAAAGTTACAATATTTGCCCTTGATTAGTTAGTCTCTACCTTAAGTTGGTACTTTTACCCTTTTCAGAACAATGTAAGAATCTTGTAACATGTTAACTCACGTTAGCCCTTTCACCTTTTTCCTATTATTTCCAGATATTTAACTTACACTTCTGTTTTAAATACCAGAAGACATTATCATTCTTGTTTTAAACAGCCAGTGTTCACTTTTTTATTGTAGTAAAATGTTAATAACATAAAATTTACCAGTTTAACTGTTTTTAGGTGTATAACTCAATTACATTAAATACATTCATAATGTTGTGCACCCATCACCACTATCCATTTCCACAGCTTTTTCATAATCCCAAACAAAACCTCGTGTACCCATTAACCAAAAACTTCCTAACCACCAGACCCCATTTATCTCTATTCTACTTTGTGTCTCTGTGAATTTTCCTATTTTACGTACCTCATTTAAGTGGATTTGTTTTTTTGTATCTGGCTTATTTTACTCAACATAACATTTTCAAGGTTCATCCAACTTATAGCATGTATCGGAATTTCATTCCTTCCTAAGGATGGATCATATTCCATTATATATCTATATGCTACATTGTATTTATCCATTCATCTGTTAATGGACATTTGGGTTATTTCCACTTTTTGGTTACTGTGAATAATGCTGGTAAGAAATTGATGTAGCCGGGTATCGTGGCTCACACCTGTAATCCCAGCACTTTGGGAGGCTGAGGCGGGTGGATCACAAGGTCAGAAGATCGAGACCATCCTGGCTAACATGCTGAAACCCTGTCTCTACCGAAAACACAAAAAATTAGCCGGGCGTGGTGGTGGGCGCCTCGGGAGACTGAGGCAGGAGAATGGCATGAATCCGGGAGGCAGAGCTTGCAGTGAGCTGAGATCACGCCACTGCACTGTATCCTGGGTGACAGAGGAAGACTCCGTCTCAAAAAAAAATAGAAATTGACGTAAAGGTATCTGTTTGAGCCATTGCTTTCTTTTGGATATATGTCTGGAAGTGGAATTGCTGGATTATGTTGTAATTCTATGTTTGACTTTGTGAGGAACTGCCAAAGTTTACTACAGTGGCTGTACCATTTTACATTCCCACCAGCAATGCACAAGGTTTCCAATTTCTCTATATCCTTGCCAATACTTGTTATTTTCAAGTTTTTTGATAATAGCCATCCTAATGGATGTTAAGTGGTATCTCATTGTGGTTTTGATTTACATTTCTCTTATGACTAGTGATATTGAGCATCTTTTCTGTCCTTATTGACCACTCGTAAGTCTTCTTTGGAGAAATATATATTCAAGACCTTTGCCCATTTTTACATTGAGTTGTTCTTTTGTTGTTGAGATGTAGGAGTTCTTTATTTTTCAAAGATCTGCTTTGCAAATATTTTCTCCCATTTTTGTGGATTGCCCTTTTACTGTCTTGATAGTGTCCTTTGATGAACAAAAAGTTTTAATTTTTTTTGGTTTTGTTTTTTTAGATGGAGTCTCACTCTGTCACCCAGGCTGGAGTGCAGTGGCACAGTCTCGGTTCACTGCAACTTCTGCTTCCTGGGTTCAAATGATTCTTCTGCCTCAGCCTCCCAAGTAGCTGTGACTACAGGCAACCACCACCATGCCTGACTAATTTTTGTATTTTAGTAGAAACAGGTTTCAGTATGTTGGCCAGACTGGTCTCAAACTCCTGACCTCAAGTGATCTGCCCACCTTGGCCTCCCAAAGTGCTGGGATTACAAGCGTGAGCCACTGCACCCAGTCTAATTTTTATATGGTCCACTTTATCTTTTTGTTCATTTTGTTTATTGTTTTGGTGTTATATCCAAGAAATCGTTACCAAATCCAATGTCAAGAAGCTTTTCCCCCATATTTTCTTCTAGGAGTTTTATGACTTTAATTCTTATATTTGGATCTTTGTGTTTTTTTTTTTTTCCCAGACAGAGTCTTGCTTTGTTGCCCAAGCTGGAGTGCAATTGCTCAATCTCAGCTCAGTGCAAACTCCGCCTCCCAGGTTCAAGGGATTATTTTGCCTCAGCCTACCGAGTAGCCGGTACTACAGGCATGCACCACATGCGTGGCTAATTTTTGTATTTTTAGTGGAGACGGGGTTTCACCATTTTGGCCAGGCTGGTCTCAAACTACTGACCTTGAGTGATCTGCCCATCTCGGCCTCCCAAAGTGCTGAAATTATAGGTGTGAGCCACTGCGTGCCACCTAGATCTTTGATCCATTTTGACTTAATGTTGCATATG
>NW_012102843.1:969269-972616 GCF_000951045.1 Mandrillus leucophaeus
CTGGAGCAACCCCTATTTTCAAAGCCAGCAATGACCTGTCAAGTCTTTCTCACATCACACCACTCTGTCGCTGACTCTTACATGTCCTTTATATGGACCCTTGCAATTACCTTGGGCCAATCAGGATAATTTCCCTGTGTCAAAGTCAGCTGATTAGCAACCTTAGTTCTATCTACAATCTTAATTCACCCTCTCCATGTAACAGCATATTTACATTTCCAGATTACAGGGATTAGGTGTGAACATCTTTTGTTGGGGGGCATTATGCTGCCTACCACACTGTAATTAACACACTTTACATTTGTTTTAGGGGAATGGGAGCAGGAGAAAACAAAAGAAAAAAATGGCTAATATTTATATGCAGATATATAGAAGAAATACTCATAGATACTACCTGTTTCTGCAACTAATTATGGGATCATAGCTGGTATTTTTAACTTTTTTCTTCCACTAGCTATTTCATATTCTCTCTTTTTTCAGCAAGCACTTCAGCTGGTTGTGGTTCTTTGCTCAGGGGTGGAGGAAGGGAATGATGCAAAACTTCATTCCTAAAGGGGCTAGACCTATAATAATTCTGCCTGTGTGGAGTTGTTATAATTTTCCGATTAACTTTTCTTACGGAATATGGTATTACTAAAAAGCACCCCAAAAGTTCTCCTGAATTCTAGACATCTTCATACTATGAAGAAGCTCAAACTGAAGGTCTGTGTGGAAAGAGAGGCCCAGCTATCCTAGATATTCCAATAATTTCAGCTTAAGACCCTGATATGTGTGTGAGGCCATATTGATTAAATCACCCAACTCCAGCTGATCTGGCAGCTGACTAAGGCCACATGTAGGAGTCCAACCAAGACCAGCAGAACTCCCCTGTCAACCCACAGAAAGAGAGAAATAAGAAATGGTTTTTGCTTTAAGCCACTAAGTTTTAGGGTGGTTTGTTATGTATTAGTAGACAACTGATATAGTAACCACCTATTTAGAAGATACTGTTCAGATTTTAAACCATAATAAATATTTCTTGATACCCAATTTGGAGTTTTATTTGGGGAAAATTATATCTTCCTTTCAGAAAGAATACTATTAGTATAGACATGGGCTGTACCATCTTCCATAGGCAGTTGTAGTGGGGCTTTAGATTGTTATATTGGTACTGTGGATTACTTAAATTTGAATTTATTTTATTTGATTTAACACAAACTGGGAGTGGGGTGTTTACCAAGGGTTATTAAAGCATTTTTAGGGAGCTAGGGTTTCAGGGGAGGGTTACCAAAGAAATAATTTTCCAAGATGGACTAATTGGTAGGGGTTGTTTAGCTAAATTTGCACTAATGTGAAAAATAGGTAAACACTCAATAAATATTAATCGCTGTTACCATTACAGAATCTAGTAATAAATCAGTGGAATTACTATAGGAATAAGGAGGATTCTGCAATGGTAACAATGGCTAATATTTATTGAGTGTTTTCTTGTGTCAGAAAGCTTTAAGTGCTCTACAACTATTAATTCATTTATTTCTCACCAAAGCTGTATGAGATGGCTACTATGATTCCCACTTTATAGTTGAAGAAACTGAGTACAAAGAGGTTAAGCAACTTGTTGAGAGTCACAGCTGCTAAATACTAACAGCTGAACCCAGACAAGAGTATCCCATACTCAGTGTTCTTAATCCATAGTCCGTATTTTGGTTTTTTTCTAGATTACTCTGGAGAGTACACTGAGATGACTTTACCAAAGTTTGGGACATTACATTTATAGGTGGTAGTGATTCTATTACAAATTTAAGAATAAAACTCTGTGAGAATTATACTAATATTACTAGGGTTATCAAAGCAAACCCTGAGTGCATAATATTTCTAAAATCTGGTATGCATACATAAAATCTATTTTATGGTACTTTATTCATTTTTGCCCTAATTAGACAAAAAGCTAAGTAGAAATAGAAAATCCAGTTTCGATCATAAAATCTTATGTTTGAACCTTTAGAATGTTGCTATATTTCAACACTTTAAAAGTCTGATTGATTTAAGAAGACAAGGAGAACCACGTCAGATTGTGAAATATATTAATCCCAAAGAGGTAAGGACATTACTTGTTGATACTGCATCCTATATTTTTCCTTAAAATGTGATTACTTTATCAATTCAGTGTGCTCATCGTATTTGTTTCTTTTTAAAACTGTTTTTAATAAGTATTACACATATGTTGAAAGTTCATAAAACATAAATATATAGCTCAATGAATCATCACAAAGCAAACACCTATGTAACCATCACCCAGATCAATGTTTTCATACTCCAAATCACTCCCTTCAGGTACCCTACAAATCACTGCCAACTCCCTTCTTCCAAAAGGTAACCACTATTTTATATTCTAACATAATACTTTAATTTTCTGTTTTTGAACTGTATATAAATAGAATCCTATACTATGCTTGGGGTATATATTTGTTCATCCAACAATACATTTACATAGCTAAAATTCATTCATTTTTAATTAATAGGCATTATTCACTTTTATGAATATATTGCTATTCATTCTACAGTTGATTGACCTTTGTATTTTTTCTAGTTTGGGGCTATTATAATAACTGTTTCTGGGAATTTTCATGTCTCCTCATGGATAAGTGTACACATTTTTTTTTGTTTGTTTATACTACACCTAGAAATGGAATTGCTGAGCTACAAATTATGCTTATCACAACTCTGGGAGATAATGCCAGATTATTTCCCAAAGCTATTGTACTAATTTATATTTGCACTAGCAATCTTTGGTATTCTTAGTGCTTTACATTCTCACCAATACATAATATTGTCAGTTTGTAATTTGTATTTCCCTGATACTTTTGTGATGTGAAAAGTGCTTATTCAAGTCTCGTGTGTGTGTGTGTGTGTGTGTGTGTGTGTGTGTGTGTATTCCCTATCCTTATGGGTTTTGGGGTTTTTTGTTTGTTTGTTTGTTTGTTTTTTAAGACAGGGTCTCACTCTGTCACCCAGGCTGGAGTGCAGTGGCACGATCAGGGCTCACTGCAGCCTCAACCTCCTGGACTCAAGCAATCCTCCTGCTTCAGCCCCATGAATAACTGGGACTATAGGCGCATGCCACCGTGTCCAGCTAATTTTTTGTATTTTCAGTAGAGACAGGGTTTTGCCATGTTGCTCAAGCTCGTCTCGAACTCCTGGACTCAAGTGATCTGCCCACCTTGGCCTCCCAAAGTGCTGGGATTACAGGCGTAAGCCACTGTACCCCTTATTGGTCTTTTAAAAATCAGTTCTTTGTATTTTTTTTTTAACTACTTCTTTTTTCTCAACTTATTTTTTGTGGTAAAGTACACATAATATAAAATTTA
>NW_012102843.1:973609-974582 GCF_000951045.1 Mandrillus leucophaeus
CCCCGTCTCTACTAAAAAATACAAAAAATTAGCCGGGCGAGGTGGCGGGCGCCTGTAGTCCCAGCTACTCGGGAGGCTGAGGCAGGAGAATGGCCTAAACCCGGGAGGCGGAGCTTGCAGTGAGCTGAGATCCGGCCACTGCACTCCAGCCTGGGGACAGAGCGAGACTCCGTCTCAAAAAACAAAAAAAAACAAAACAAAAAACAATTAGCGATTCATAACCAATCTTGTTTCATCTATACCTCTACCCACTTTCTACAACCTCTAGGTTATTTTGAAGCAGTGGTGTCTTTTGATGAACAAAGTTCTCAATTTTAATGTAGTTCAGTTTATCAATATTTTCCTATATGGTTGGTGCCTTTTTAATTTGTTTTTTTTTTTCTTTTTTGTTTTTCTTTTTTTGAGACAGGGTCTCGTTCTGTCTCCCAGGCTGGAGCACAGTGGTGTGATCACAGTTCACTGCAGCCTCAACCTCCTGGGCCCAAACGATCCTCCCACCTCAGCCTCACAAGTAGCTGGAGCAACAGGCATATGCCACCATGCCCAGCTAATTTTTTTCATTTTTTGTAGAGATGGGGTCTCCCTAGGATGCGCAGGCTGGTCTCAAACTCCTGGGCTCAAGCAATCCTTATGCCTTGGCCTCCCAATGTGCTGGGATAACAGGTGTGAGCCACTACAGCAAGCTGGTGTTTTTTGTTTTGTTTTGTTTTTTGGTTTTTTGTTTGTTCATTTTTTAGTACTTTAAGTTCTGGGATACATGTGCAGAATGTGCAGGTTTGTTACATAGGTACACATGTGCAGAATGTGCAGGTTTGTTACATAGGTACACATGTGCAGAATGTGCAGGTTTGTTACATAGGTGTACACGTATCATGGTGATTTGCTGCACCCATCAACCCGTCATCTACATTAGGTATTTCTCCTAATGCTATCCCTCCTCTAGCCCCCAATCCCTCTACAGGCCCTAGTATGT
>NW_012102843.1:975724-976906 GCF_000951045.1 Mandrillus leucophaeus
TTCTTTCCTGACTTTTTAATGATTGCCATTCTAACTGGTGTGAGATGGTATCTCATTTTGGGTTTGATTTGCATTTCTGTAATGAGCAGTGATGCTGAGCTTTTTAAAATATGTTTGTTGACCACATAATTGTCTTCTTTTGAGAAGCGTCTGTTTATATCCTTCATCCCCTTTTTGATGAGGTTGTTTTTTTCTTGTAAATTTGTTTAAGTTCCTTATAGATTCTGGATATTAGCCCTTTGTCAGATGGATAGATTGCAAAAATTTTCTCCCATTCTGTAGGTTGCCTGTTCATTCTGACGGTAGTTTCTTTTGCTGTCAGAAGCTCTTTAGTTTGATTAGATCCCATTTGTCACTTTTGGGTTTTGTTGCCATTGCTTTTAGTGTTTTAATCATGAAGTCTTTGCCCATGCCTAGGTCCTGATGGTATTGCCTAGGTTTTCTTCTAGGATTTTTATGGTTTTAGGTCTTACGTTTAAGTCTTTAATCCATCTAGAGTTAATTTTTGTATAAGGTGTAAGGAAGGGGTCCAGTTTTAGTTTTCTGCATATGGCTAGCCATTTTTCCCAGCACTATTTGTTAAATAGGAAATCTTTTCCCCATTGCTTGTTTTTGTCAGGTTTGTGAAAGATGAGATGGTGTCAAAGGTGTGCTTGTTTTGGTCAGGTTTGTCAAGGATGAGATGTGTGGTGGTATTTCTGAGGCCTCTGTTCTGTTCCATTTGTCTATATATCTGTTTTGGTACCAGTACCATGCCGTTTTGGTTACTGTAGCCTTGTAGTATAGTTTGAAGTCAGGTAGCATGATGCCTCTAACTTTGTTCTTTTTGCTTAGGATTGTCTTGGCTATATGGGCTCTTTTTTGGTTCCATGTGAAATTTAAAGTAGTTTTTCCTAATTCTGTGAAGAAAGTCAATGGTAGCTTGATGGGGATAGCATAGAATCTATAAATTACCTTGGGCAGTATGGCCATTTTCATGATATTGATTCTTCCTATCCATGAACATGGGATGGTTTTCCATTTGTTTGTGTCTTCTCTTATTTCCTTGAGCAGTGATTTGTAGTTCTCCTTGAAGAGGTCTTTCACATCCCTTGTGAGTTGTATTCCTAGGTATTTTATTCTTTTTGTAGCAGTTGTGAATGGGAGTTCACTCATGATTTGGGTCTCTGTTTGGCTATTATT
>NW_012102843.1:977498-991567 GCF_000951045.1 Mandrillus leucophaeus
CTCTTTGTAGGTCTCTAAGAACTTGCTTTATGAATCTGAGTGCTCTTGTATTGGGTGCATATGTATTTAGGATAGTTAGCTGTTCTTGTTGCACTGATCCCTTTACCATTATGTAATGCCTTTCTTTGTCTTTTTTGATCTTTGTTGGTTTAAAGTCTGTTTTATCAGAGACTAGGATTGCAACCTCTGCTTTTTTTTTTTTTTTTTGGTTTCCATTTGCTTGGTAAATATTCCTCCATCCCTTTATTTTGAGCCTACCTGTGTCTTTGCATGTGAGATGGGTCTTCTGAATACAGCACGCCAGTGGGTCTTGACTCTCTCCAATTTGCGAGTCTGTGTCTTTTAATTGGAGCATTTAACCCATTTACATTTAAGGTTAATATTGTTACTGTGTGAATTTGATCCTGTCATTATGAAGCTAGCTAGTTATTTTGCCCATTAGTTGATTCAGTTTCTTCATAGTGTTGATGGTCTTTACAATTTGGTATGTTTTTGCAGTGGCTGGTACCAGCTTTTCCTTTCCATATTTAGTGCTTCCTTCAGGAGCTCTTGTAAGGCAGGCCTGATGGTGACAAAATCTCTCAGCATTTGCTTATCTATAAAGGATTTTATTTCTCCTTTGGTTATGAAGCTTAGTTTGGCTGGATATGAAATTCTGGGTGGAAAATTCTTTTCTTTAAGAGTGTTGAATATTGGCCCCCACTCTCTTCTGGTTTGTAAGGTTTCTGCAGGGTGATCTGCTGTTAGTCTGATGAACTTCCCTTTCTAGGTAACCCGACCTTTCTCTCTGGCTGCCCTTAACATTTTTTCCTTCATTTCAACCTTGGTGAATCTGATATTTATATGTTTGGGGTTGCTCTTCCTGAGGAGTATCTTTGTGGTGTTCTCTGTATTTCCTGAATTTGAATGTTGGCCTGTCTTGCTAAGTTGGGGAAGTTCTCCTGAATAATACCCTGAAGAGTGTTTTCCAGCTTGGTTCCATTTTCCCCGTCACTTTCAGGTACATCAATCAAATGTAGGTTTGGTCTTTTCACATAGTCCCATATTTCTTGGAGGCTTTATTCATTCCTTTTCGTTCTTTTTTCTCTAATCTTGTCTTCATGCTTTATTTCATTAAGTTGATCTTCAATCTCTGATATCGTTTCTTCCGCTTGATCGAGTCAGCTATTGATACTTGTGTATACTTCATGAAGTTCTCGTGCTGTGTTTTTCAGCTCCATCAGGTCATTTATGTTCTTCTCTAAACTGGTTATTCTAGAGAGCAATTCCTATAACCTTTTTTAAAGTGCTTAGCTTCCTTGCATGGGTTAGAACATGCTCCATTAGCTTGGAGGAGTTTGTTATTATCCACCTTCCAAAGCCTACTTCTGTCAGTTCGTCAAAATCATTCTCCATCCAGTTTTGTTCCCTTGCTGGCGAGGAGTTCTGATACTTTGAAGGAGAAGAGGTGTTCTGGTTTTTGAAATTTTCAGCCATTTTGTGCTGGTTTTTCCTCATCTTTGTGGATTTATCTACCTTTGGTCTTTGATGTTGGTGACCTTCGAATGGGGTTTCTGTGTGGACATCCTTTTTGTTGGTGTTGATGCTGTTCCTTTCTGTTTGTTAGTTTTCCTTCTAACAGGCCTCTCTGCTGCAGGTCTGCTGGAGTTTGCTGGAGGTCCACTCCAGACCCTGTTTACCTGGGTATCACCCGTGGAGGCCGCAGAACAGCAAAAATTGCTGCCTGTTCCTTCCTCTGGAAGCTTTGTCCCAGAGGGGCACCTGCCAGATGCCATCCAGAGCTCTCCTGTATGAGGTGTCTGTCAACCCCTGCAAGGAGGTGTCTCCCAGTCAGGAGGCACGGGGGTCAGGGACCCACTTGAGGAGGCAGTCTGTCCTTTAGCAGAGCTTGAGCACTGTGCCGGGAGATCCTCTGCTCTTGTCAGAGCTGGCAGGCAGGGATGTTTAAGTCTGCTGAAGCTATACCAACAGCCATCCCTTTCCCCAGGTGCTCTGTCACAGAGAGATGGGAGTTTTATCTATAAGCCCCTGACTGGGACTGCTGCGTATCTTTCAGAGATGTCCTTCCCAGAGAGGAGGAATCTAGAGGCAGTCTGGCTACAGTGGCTTTTTGGCACTGTAGTGTGAGCTCTGCCCAATTCAGACTTCCTGGCAGCTTTGTTTACACTGTGAGGGGAAAACCACCTACTCAAGCATCAGTAATGGCAGACACCCCTCCCTCACCAAGCTTCAGCATCCCAGGTCGACTTCAGACTGCTGGACTGGCAGCGAGAATTTCAAGCCAGTGGATCTTAGTTTGCTAGGCTGTGTCTGGGTGGGATCCGCTGAGCTAGAGCGCTTGGCTCTGTGGCTTTAACCCCCTTTCCTGGGGACTGAATGGTTCTGTCTTGCTGGCATTCCAGGCACCACTGGGGTATGAAAAAAACTGCAGCTAGCTTGGTGTCTGCCCAAAGGGCTGCCCAATTTTGTGCTTGAAACCCAGGGTCCTGTTGGCATAGGCACCCTAGGGAATCTCCTGGTATGCGGGTTGGGAGTATCGTGCGAAAAGCATAGTATCTGGCCAGAATGCACAGCTGGTGCTTTTTATAACCTTTTCCAACTCAAAGGTTATAAAAATATTCTATTATACAAGATTTATTGATTTGCCTTTTATACTTAGATCTACAGTCCACCTGGGATTGACTTTGTGTATGGTGTGAGGTACAGGTCAACATTTTTTTTTTTTTTTTGAGACAGAGTCTTGCTGTGTTGCCCAGGGTGGAGTCCCGTGGTGCTATCTCGGCTCACTGCAACCTCCACCTCCCACGTTCAGTGATTCTCCTGCCTCAGCCTCTCTAGTAACTGGAACCACAGGTGCCCGGCACCACACCCGGCTAATTTTTTGTATTTTTAGTAAAGACAGGGTTTCACTGTGTTAGCCAGGATGGTCTCCATCTCCTGACCTCATGATCTGCCCACCTTGGCCTCCGAAAGTGCTGGGATTACAGGTGTGAGCCACCATGCCCGGCCCAGGTCAACATTCTCATTCTTCCATGCAGATATCCAAGTGATTAAACACTATTTATTGAAAATGCTATCCTGTCCCTACTGTTCTGCAGTGCCACCTTTAAAATAATTAAATCAGGTGGCCATTTATGTATTAGTCTGTTCCATTGGCCTATTTTTCTACTATTGTCATAACTATTACAGCTTTATAGCAGTCCTATTAAATGATAGAGAAGACACCCAGTCTTACAATTCTTCTTCAAGAAAACACTCCAGGCTATTCTTGAATGCTTTTTATTTCCACATAAATCTTTGAATTAGCTTGTCTATTTCCACACCAAAATAAATCTGTTGGAGAAATGAAAATTGTAGAGTAAGGAGTTATAAGAATAACTGTCGACCGGTGCCATGGTTCACGCCTGTAATCCCAGCACTTTGGGCGGCTGAGTCGGGTGGATCACGAGGCCAGGAGTTTGAGACCAGCCTGGCCAACATAGTGAACCCTGTCTCTACTAAAAATACAAAAATTAGCCGGGCATGGTGGCATGTGCCTGTAGTCCCAGCTACTCGGGAGGTTGAGGCAGGAGAATCGCTTGAACCAGGGAGGCAGAGGTTGCAGCGAGCCGAGATTGTGCCACTGCACACCAACCTGCGTGACAGTGTGAGACTTCATCTCAAAAAAAAAGAATAACTGTCAGAATCAACTTTATTGTAACTCTGGAGTCTAATTAAAAACTTAGAGCAACCAGAGGAGTGCTTTTAATGAAGAAAAAGGCTACTAAACTTTAAGAAAGCAGGGTGGTGTTTTTGCCTACCCATGAAACATCCCTTGTTCTCCAGCTTGGCAGCAGCCATAGAAACAAAGGCCCGTATTCCTGGTGTGACTTACTGGGGCCAGAGTGCAAAATACAGAACGTGTTCTCAAAAATTGTGGTTATGTTTTTTTGTTTGTGTGTTTGTTTGTGTGTGTGTGTGTGTGTGTGTGTCTTTGTTTTTGAGATGGAGTCTTGCTCTGTCACCCAGACTGGAGTGCAGTGTTGCGATCTCGGCTCACTGCAACCTTCGCCTCCCAGATTCAAGTGATTCTCCTGCCTCAGCCTCCCAAGTAGCTGGGATTACTAATTTTTTTTTGTATTTTTAGTAGAGACAGGGTTTCACCATGTTGGCCAGGCTGGTCTCGAACTCCTGACCTCAGGTGATCCACTCACCTCAGCCTCCCAAAGTTCTGGGATTACAGGTGTGAGCTATTGCACCTGGCCTGGTTGTGCATTTTGATCTGTCTGGCAGTTCCCTGAGGAACCTGCACAGAGGCTTGCCTTTATTTCACCCCTCTCCATGCCATCACAGGGATGGGCCAGCTTATGGGATTTAAAATCATTTACAACCTGCAGCCATCTCAGGCAATAGATGGCAGACAAGGCAAGGACTGGCAAACCTAAAAATCTAGGTAGAATGAAGCTGAGGAGAAAGATACATGGGGATGTCTGAACAAATAGAGATTATCAAAAAAGAGAAAGATGACTAGTGCTTGCCAGGTGTTGGGGGTAGAGTGAGGGAAGTGACTGCTTGATAGATATGGGGTTTCCTTTTGCAGTGATGAAAATATTGTGGAAGTAGTGGCTGTACAATACGAAAGTACTAAATGTCACCATTGGTTAATTTATGTTGTGTGGATTTTTACCAAAATAAAACATATTTTTAAAGTCTGTTGGAATTTTGGCCAGGTGCGGCGTCTCACACCTGTAATCCCAGCACTTTGGGAGGCTGAGACAGGAGGATCACTTGAGCTCAGAAGTTTGAGACCAGGGCAACATAGTGAGACCCCATCTCTACAAAAAAATAAAAAATTAAATTAAAAGTCTATTGAAATGTTGATTGGGATTGTATTGAATATTTAGCTCATTTTGAGGAAAACTGATATGACAATACTGAGAGCTCTAATTCATGAACATTTGTGGGAAATAGGGATAGGCTGCTTAGATCCCTCTTTAAGAAGGATTTACTACCCAATCTCAGGGACTGCAGTCCACAGACAGCCTCCAGCTGTGAGAATCTTCAGTGTCTACCCTAACTGCAAAGAACTGCCTGATGCTAGGTCAACCCTTTCCAGGGAATCCCACATCCAGTGACTGAGCAGAGAGTGGTGAGTGAGGAGATGGGTCTAGAAGCCATTGTGATGTGCATCAACTCTTTTGGCAGTATTCACTTTAGAGGTCCCAGCAGGATTGGCCCAGGCTTTGTGTGGCTTACATTGCAGTTCAAACTCTTTTTCTGCCTAGTTCTTCTTCCCTCCCCTTTCTTCCATAGGTATGGAGCCCTAATAAACCTGTGGCACTCAAACTTCATATAAGCATCTTCTTTTGGAAAACCTAATTTAAAATATTATTTAGTTCTTCTAAATTTTCTCTCAACAAATGCTTTATAGTTTTCTATAGAGAGGCCTTGCATCTCTTTTGTTAGGTTTATAACTTGCTTTTTAATGCTCCTATAAATGGTAATTACAAAATTTTTGTTTTCTTATTTTTGATGCTATTATGTAGAAAGACAATCAATTTTTGTATATTAGCTTTGTTCCCAACAACTTTGCAATCCTCATTTATTAATTCTAATAATGTGTACATTGATTATTTTGGATTTTCAATATAAACAATCATGACATCCTCAATGAGTTTGTTTTTCCCTTTTCAAGCACAATACATTTTATTTCTTTTGCTTGCCAATATACACTGGCTGGAGTCTTCAGTAATGGTGAATAGAAGTTATAACCACTGTCTTATTCTGGATTTCAGAGGGAAGGATCAATATTTCATCATTAATATGAGGTGTGCTATTTTTGTTTGTTTGTTATGGAATCCTTTTATCTGATTAAGGAAGTTTCCTTGTATTCCTGTTGAGCTAAAAGAATTTTTTAATTTTGTTTTTAGAGGCCAGGTCTCACTCTGTTACCCAGACTGGAGTGCAGTGGTGCCATCATAGCTCACTACAGCCTCAACCTCGTGGGCTCAAGTGGTCCTTCCACCTCAGCCTCCCAAGTAGCTGGGACCCCAGGTGTGGGCCACCATGCCCAACTAATTTTTTAAAAGTTTTTTTATAGGGACAGAGTCTTCTTATGTTGCCCAGACTGGTCTCAAATTCTTGTCCTCAAGCAATCCTCCTGCCTTGCTTGGCCTTTGAAAGTGCTAGCATTATAGACGTGAGCCACCGTGCCCAGACAAGAGTTTTTTTAGAAATCCAAGAACAGATGCTAAATTTTATGAGACCTTTTTTGCTTTAATTAAGATACTATTTTTCTTTTGTTCTTATTTTTTGTTTGAATGTTAAATCTTCTTAGCATTCCTAGAATAGGTACATTTTGGTTATAATTATCTTATCCCTTTGAAATATCACTGAATTTAGGTTGCTAATATTTGGTATAAATATTTGCACCTGTGTTTCTGCAGCACATGTAATTTACTGTCTTTGTCAGATTTTGGTATCACATTTAACTGGCCTCCTAAGACAAATTGGGAATGTTTTTACTCTTTTTACTTTCTGAATTTCTTTTTCACATTGTTATTTTGTCCTTAAATGTACTTTGTAAGGATTTACTAATAAAGCCATCTGTGCCAGGAGTTTTCTCCATGAAAAGATTTTAAATTACAATTTAGAATTATAGTTCTATTTCTATTTTGTATTTCTTCTTGTGCTAGCTTTCATAAGTTATATTTTTCTAGGAAGTTTTCATATAAATTTTCAAATTTATTAGCTTAAAATTATTCATAATACCTCCTATGATCTTTCTAATGTCTTAGAATCTGTAATAGTTATCTTTATTTTATTCCTAGTATTGGTTATTTGCGTCTCCTCTTTTTATTCTTGAGCAGTCTCTTTGGAGTTTATTACTTTTGTTAGTCTTTTCCAAAAACAATTTTTAGCTTTGTTGTTTCTTTGTATTGTTCATTTGTGTCCTACCTCATCATTTTCTGCTGTTTATTATTTCCTTCTTTATATTTTCTTTGAATCTTGTTTGCTGTTGTTTTTCCAACTTTTTGAAATGGATGCTGAATTTACTGATTTGTAGCCTTTTCTGGTATATGTATTTAAGGACATAAATTTTTATCTAAGAATGGTTTTAGTTGCAGCTTACAAGTTTTGATATGTCATATTTTCATATCAAATTCAATTTAAAATATTTTAAAATTTCTACTTTATTTCAGTTATTTAGAATTGTACTTTTAAATTCCTGGACATTTGGAAATTAGCCAGTTATCTTTTTGTCCTCAGCCCTTATCTTGATTATGCTGTACTTTCAATCCTCTGTTAATTGTCTATTTTTAATAAATTTTTATCTGTACTTGAAAAGAATATATGTTTTCTAGTTATTGAGCATAGTATTGCATGGATGTCAGTTAGGTCAAGTTTTTCAGTTATGTCGATCAAATCTTCTATAGCCTTACTGAATATTTTTGTCTAGTTATAGTATCAGTTACTGAGAGATATGTATTAAAAGCTTGCACTATGACTGAATATATGTCTATTTTTCTGGTAGTTTATATATATTTGAGACCATGTTATTAAGTGAATACTTAAGGTTATCATATCTTTCTTGAATTGAACCTTTTATCATTATAAAGTGTATCCCTTAAGGTCTCAAATTTCTGGTATTAATACAACCACACCAACTGTCTTTTTTTTTTTTTTTTTTTTTTAACAAATCAGAAAGTTTTATTGGCAGTAATATTGTGTTTCCTTTTTTTATTACCATACTTTAAGTTTTGGAATACATGTGCAGAATGTGCATGTTTGTTACATAGGTATACACATGCCA
Organism: Mandrillus leucophaeus; assembly: GCF_000951045.1. Taxonomy (NCBI): domain Eukaryota; kingdom Metazoa; phylum Chordata; class Mammalia; order Primates; family Cercopithecidae; genus Mandrillus; species Mandrillus leucophaeus. The sequence continues at coordinate 985,291 of NW_012102843.1, forward strand.
TGGTGGTTTGCTGCACCCATCAACCTGTCATCTACATTAGGTATTTCTCCTAATGCTATCCCTCCCCTAGTCCTCCACCCCCCGACAGGCCCCGAAGTGTGATGTTCCCCTCCCTGTGTCCATGTGTTCGTTCTCACTGTTCAACTCCCATTATGAGTGAGAACATGTGCACACCAGCTGTCTCTTATTTGCATGGTATATCTTTCCTGTTATTTTACTTCCAACATTCTGAATATTTACATTTTTGCTGTGTCTTTTTGTAGGCAGCAGGGGTTTTGTTTGTTTGTTTGAGACAGAGTCTCGTTCTGTTGCCCAGGTTAGAGTAAAGTGGCAGTATGTATCTCAGCTCACTGCAACCTCCACCTCCCGGGTTCAAGCATTTTTGTGCCCCAGCCTCCCCAGCAGTTGGAATTACAGGCATGCGCCACCACGCCCAGCTAATTTTTTGTATTTTTAGTAGAGATGGGGTTTTGCCATACTGCCCAGGCTGGTCTCAAACTCCTGAACTCAGGCCCTCCTCCCACCTCAGCCTCCCAAAGTGCTAGGATTACAGGCGTGAGCCTCTGTACCTGGCCTGGCAGCAGGTTGTTAGCTAACATTTTTTATCCGGTAAGATACTCTTTGTCTTTTGTCATAACATTTACTTCATTCACATGTAATGTAATTACTGATATTTGGGAATTTAAATCTACCCTGTTACTATTTACTCTCTTTATGTCTCAGACGTTCTACATTCTTTTTCAACATGTTATGGCCTTCTATGGGAATGAGTTTTTTTGTTTTATATTTTTCTCTATATATTATCATTCTTTTACACTTATTCAAGAGATTGCAACATGCATATTTGACTTATGAAATCATATATAGTTTTGCATTTTTATCTTCTCCCAGACAATGCACTTATTTCTCATTATCCCCTTTGACTTATATACTCTGGCTGTTATACTTTTAAATTCGCTATTGATGGATCTTATGGTAAGAGTACATTTAATTCAATAAGAAGCTGCCAAACTTTTTCCAAAGTTGCTGTGCCATTTTGCATTCCCACCAGCAAAGAATTACCGCTCCACATCCTTGCTAGCATCTAGTGTTGTCAGTATTTGAATTTGGTCCTTCTAACAGATGTATAGAGGTATCTCATTGTTTTTGTTTTTGTTGTTGTTGTTGTTTTGAGATGGAGTCTCTGTCGCCCAGGCTGGAGTGCAGTGGCACAATCTCGGCTCATTGCAACCTCTGCCTCCCAGATTCAAGTGATTCTCCTGCCTCAGTGTCCTGAGTAGCTGGTATTCACACCCCATCACACCCGTCTAATTTTTGCATTTTTAGTAGAGACAGGGTTTCACCATGTTAGCCATGGCTGGTCTCAAACTCCTGACCTCAAGTGATCCACCTGCCTCAGCCTCTCAAAGTGCTGTGATTGCAGGCTTGAGCCACTATGCCAGGGCCCTCATTGTTGTTTTAATTTGTAATTCCCTAATGACATACAACGCTGACCATCTTTTCATATGCTTATGTGTCGTCTGTATATCTTCTCTAGTGAGATAGCTTTACAGGTCCTTTGCCCATTTTTAATTCAGATTGTTTGTTTTCTTATAGTGAAGGTTAAAGAGTTCTTTGTATATTTTAAATACCAGCCCTTTATCAGATATGTGTTTTGCAAGTATTTTCTTCCCAGTTTATGACTTGTCTTTTCATTATCTTAATGCCCTTCATTGAGTACAACTTTTTAATGAAGTCCATCCTATCTATTATGCTTTTGGTGTTATATCTAAAAAGTCATTACCAAAGCCAAGCTCACCTAGATTTCCTCCTGTGTTATCTTCTAAGAGTTATACAGTTTTGCATTTGATATTTAAGTTTTCATCCATTTTCAGTTACTGTTTTGTGAAAGGTGTAAGATCTTTGTCTAGATTTTTTTTTTTTCTTGAACATGGATTCCCACAATGTCCAAATGGTGTTCCAGCACCATTTGTTGAAGACTATTCTTTCTCCACTAAATTGCCTTTGCTCCTTTGTCGGAGAATAGTTAACTATGTTTGTGTGGGTCTGTTTCTGGGCTCTCTGTTCTGTTCCATTGATTTATTTGTCTATTCTTTTACCAGTACCACACTGTCTTGATTATTGTTGTTTCATGGTAGGTCTTGAAGTTGGGTAGTGTCAATTCTCCAACTTTGTTGTTCACCTTCAATATTGTAGTGGCTATTCTGGGTCTTTTGCCTTTCCACTTAAAATTTATAATCAGTTTGTCCTTATACATAAAATAAGTTCCTGGGATTTTGATTGAGATTGCATCGAATCTATAGATCAAGAAAGAAGGGAAGAGCAGACATCTCGACAATATTGAGTCTTCCTATTCGGGTGTATGGAATCTCTCTCCATTCATTTAAATCTTCTTTGATTTCCTTTATCACAGTCTTGTAGTTTCCCTCATATTGATTTTTATATATTTTGTTAGATTTATACCTAAGTATTTTACTTTTTTGGGTGCTGATATAAATGACATTGTGTTTTAAAATTTCAAATTCCGGTTGCTTATTGCTGGTTTATAATAAAGCAGTTGATTAGTGTATTAACCTTGTGATTCATTGGGATTTTTTAACATAGACGATCATGTCATCTGTGAACAAAAACAGTTCTTTTTCCCCCTTCTCAATCTGTATACTTTTCATTTTCCTTTCTTGTTTTATTGCATTAGCTAGGACTTCCAGTGTGATGTTGAATAGAAAAGGTGAGGGGACATCTTTGTAGGAAAACATTTAGTTTCTCACCATTAAGTATGATGTCAAGTGTATATTTCTTATAGATATTATTAAGTAGAGGAGGTTCCCCTCTAGTTGTAGTTTGCTAAAGTTTTTATCATGAATGGGTGTTGGATTTGTGGGAAAATTTGTTTATTATCCTTTTTAGTGTCCATGCAATCAGTAGTGATGACCTGTATTTTTCTTCTTTTTTTTCTTCACCATTTTCATTCTTGCCAAATTTTATTCCAAAAAAAAGGGGATGTGTGTGGAAGATTAAGATGTCCATGAAGAGTAACCCATCATCATGACAATAAAGTATTCAATTAGACAGAAATGACAAGGACCATTTCTGATATTAGTAATGTATAATATCTGTCTTTTTTTCTTAGTTACCCTAGCCAGGAGCTTACCAATTTTATTGATCTTTTCAAACCAGCTTTTTGTTTCTCTTCTCTCTAGATTTCTTGTTATCAATTTAATTGATTTCTGCTCTAATCTTTATTATTTATTTTCTTCTGCTTGCTTTGAATTTAATTTGCTTTGCTTTTCTAGTCCCTCAAGGCAGAACATTAGATTATTTCATTCAGATCTTTTTTGTTTTCTAATACACACATTCAGTACTATAAATTTGCCTGTAAGCTCTGTTTTTGCTGAATCCCTTAAATTTTAGTCAGTTATATTTTCATTTTCATTTATTTCAAAGTATTTTTAACTTCTCTTCAGGCTCTTTATTTGACCTACTTGTTATTTAGAAGTGTGTTATTTAATTTTCAAGTTTTGGAGTTTTCCAGCTATCTCTCTGTTACTGATTTCTAGTTTAATACTATTGAGGTATGAGAGTATATTTTGTATGATTTCTATTCCTTTTAAATTTGTTAAGATAGGCCCATATATGACAAATCCACAGCTAATATTGTACGGAACAGGGAAAAGTTGAAAGCACTTCCTGTAAGAACTGGAAAAAGACAAGGATGCTCATTATTACCACTCCTATTCAGGACAGTATTGAAGTCCTAGCCAGAGCAATCAGGCAAGAGAAGGAAATAAAAGGCATTCAGATGGGAAAATAAGAAGTCAGAGTCTCTTTTTTTTACTGATGACATGATCTTATATATATATCAAATGTTCTGACATAGAAGTGGGTGCTAAAAATGTATACACATGAATGTAGAGAGTGGAGTGATAGACAATGGGGAGTTGGAATGATGAGCTGGTTGGAGGGAAGTGGAGGATGAGAAATTAGTTAATGGATACAATGTACATTAATTGGGTGATGGATACTCTATAAGTCGTGACTTGACCACTCTGCATTCTATGTTTGTAACAAAATTGCACATGTACTGCATAAATTTGTACAAATAAAAAAATGTGTTAAGGTGTGTTTTATGGCCCAAAACGTGGTCTGTCTTGCCAAATAATTTGTCTGTGCTTGAGAATAATATGTATTCTGTTGTTCGAAGAAGTGTTTTATAAATGTCAATTGGATCCAGTTAATTTGTGCTGCTGTTCAGTTCAATTATGGCCTTACTGGTTTTCTGCCTTGCTGAATCTGTCTATTACCGATAGAGGGTTATTGAAATCTCCAATTATAATAGTAAATTACTATATTTTTTCTTGCAGTTTTATCAGTTTTTGCTTCACATATTTTGCTGCTTTGTTGTTAAGTACTTACATTATCATCATGTAATGCTCCATTTAGTCCTGACAGTTTTCCTTGATCTGAATTTGGCCTTGTCTGAAATTAGTATAGCAGTTTGGTTTTCATTCTATTAGTATCATATGTCTTTCTTCTTCTTTCTTCTTTCTTCCTCTTCGATAAAGCCTCACTCTGTTGTCCAGGTTGGAGTGCAGTGGTGTCATAATGGGTCACTGCAGCCCTTGACCTCCCAGGCTCAAGTGATCCTCCCGCCCCAGCCTCTGAAGTAGCTGGGACTACTAGTGCATGCCACCACACCCAGCTAATTTTAAATTTTTTTGTGTGGAGTCAGAGTCTCACTATATTGCCCAGGTTGGTCTTTGTTCTTTTCTTTGTTATTAATCTGTGTCTTTATATTTAAAGTGGGTTGCTTGTGGATAACATATAGTTGGGTCTTGATTTTTTATTCACTCTGACAGTCTCTGATATGCCCTTTTTAATTGGTATAGGTAGATCATTGACATTTAAAGTTGTTGATATAGTTCAATTGATATTTATTCTATTTGTAATTGTTTCCTGTTTGTTGCCATTTTTTTTCAATATTCCTTTCTTTTTCTGCCTTCTCTGGTTTTAAGTGAGCATTTTATATGATTTCATGTGCATGTTTTACATGTAAATAGACTAAAGAACCCAAATGAAAGCAAAGGTTGTCAGACTGACAAAAACCCTATCTATTTATTATTTTTCAGGCATACTTTAAACAATAAGAATAGAAAACAATAAGAATAAGACAATGGAAAAATATACATCATGCAAACATTAATTAAAAGAAAGTCAGACCAGGCACGGTGGCTCACGCCTATAATCCCAACACTTTGGGAGGTCGAGGTGGGTGGATAACTTGAGGTCAGGCATTCGAGACCAGCTTGGCCAACATGGTGAAACCCCGTTTCTACTAAAAATACAAAATTTAGTCAGGCAAAAGTTAGTCCCAGCTACTCGGGAAGCTGAGGCAGGAAAATCACTTGAACCCGGGAGGGGGAGGTTGCAGTGAGCTGAGATCACACCACTGCACTCCAGCCTGGATGACAGAGTGAGACTCCATCTCAAAAAAAAAAAAAAAAAAAAAGAAAATCAGTGTCATTATGTTAGTATTGGACAAATTAAGCTTTAAGGAATAAAGTTTGTGAGCTATAAAGAGGGCAGTTTCATAATGATAGAGTAAGTTCAACAGAAAAATATAAAAATTCTGTACTTATAAGACAAAAATTTACATAATTACCAGAAGAAATATAGTAATCATCAAGCATAGTCAAAGATTTTAACACAACTCTCTTGGTAACTGATAGAAACAAGCATGCAAAAAAATTTAGTACAGATATTGTAGATTTTAAATTCTTTACCTGATTGATATATAGAGAGAACACTGTTACTACTTTTGCAACACTGCAAAATGTCTGAAGTCCTGCAAAAGTAATGTTGCTTTTAAGTGCATAGAAAATGTTTCCCATAATAGATCACATGCTTGGATTTAATGAAAGTGTCAACAAATTTCCAAGGTTTGAAATCACAGAGAATGTTTTCTAGTCTCAGTGGAATTAAACAAAAAATTAATGAGAGTACAGAAGTAGAAAACCACCACATTTTTGCGAATTAAGCACATGAGATTAAATAATCTATGGATTAAAAGAGAAAATTAGAATATATTTTATACTAAGTCATAATGAAAATATGACATCAAAACTTGTGGAATGTATCTAAAGTAGAGCTCAGACAGAAATTTATGCCTCTAAATGCAAATATTAGAAAATAAGAAAAATTAAAAATCAGTTTACCAAGTTTATACTTCAAGCTAGAAAAAGATAACCAAATTAATCCCAAAGAAAGTAAAAGGAAGGGG
>NW_012102843.1:991977-994116 GCF_000951045.1 Mandrillus leucophaeus
AAAAAAAAAAAAAAAAACAGTGAAAGGAAGGAAATAGTGAAGATAAAATCAGGTATCAATGAATAGAAAGTAGAAGTGGCTGGCAGGGTGGTTTACACCTGTAATCCCAGCATTTTGGGAAGCCAAGGTACACAGATCGCTTGAGCCCAGGAGTTTGAGACCAGCCTGGGCAACATGGAGAAACCCCTTACCTACAAAAAATTAAAAAAAAATTAGCCTGTCACGGTGGTGCATGCCTGTAGTCCCAGCTACTTGGAATGGTTAGGTAGAAGGATCAGTTGAACTGGGGAGGTTGAGGCTGCATTTAACCATGATGGTACCACTATGCAAGTAAAAGCCAGTTGGTTCACTGAATAGGTTAATAAAATTGATAAACCACTAGCATGACTGATAGATCCATATGGCCAATAAGCATATGCAAGGTGCTCAGCATGGTTAGTCATATGAAAATACAAATAAAAACTACAGTGAGCTACCATTATAACCCCACCAGAATGGCTAAAATTAGAAGGATTGACAGTACCAAATGTTGATAAGGAGACGGAGCAACCAGAACTCTTACATATTGCTGGTACGGGGTTGTTACAAAAATTTGGAAAACTCTTTGGTAGTCACTAGTACAGCAAATTACAGATGCTCCTTGGCTTATGGCAGTGTTATGTTAAGATAAACTCATCGTAAAGTGAAAATATCATAAGTAAAAACTGCATTAAATACACCTAACCTGCCAAACATAACTTACCAGTTTAACTTAGTCTATACTGTAGAGCAGCAGTCCTAACTTTTTGGTGCCAGGGACTGGTTTAGTGGAAGATAATTTTACCACAGACTTGGGATATGGAGGATGGTTTTGGGATGAAATTGTTCTACTGCAGATCACCAGGCATTAGATTCTCATAAGGCTTGTGCAACCTAGATCCTGTGCATGTGCAGTTCAGAAGCGGGTTTGTGTGCCTGTGAGAATCTGATGCTGCTGCTGATCTGACAGGATGGGGAGCTCAGGCAGTAATGCTCCTGACGCTCACCTCCTGCTGTGCGGCTCAGTCCTAACAGGCCACGGACTGGTACCACTGCCACTGGTACTTACTGCCACTGCCCAGCATCACAACAAGAGCATCATACCACATATTGCTGGCCTGGGAAAAGATCAAAATTCAAAATTTGAAGTGTGATTTCTACTGAATGCATATCACTTTCACACCATTGTAGTCAAAATTGTAAGTTGAACCACTGTAAGTCAGGGCCATCTATATACTTACGTACCATATATACCTCATGACCTCTCATATTTCATTTCTGGGTATGTAACAAAGAGAAATGATTGCTATAACCCACAGAAGACATAAAAATGAATGTTCACAGTAGTTTTATTCATTTTAACCCAAAACTAGAGACATATCAAATGTCCAACAATAATATAAATTGTCATATATTCTATTATATGATGGAATGGTAGATAGCAGTGAAAAAGAACTAACTGCTGCTATCTACAACTACATACATGAATCTTAGAGATTTATCACAGATGCATGTTGAGCAAAAGAAGCCAAGCACAAGAGAGTACAATACATATGTAAAAATTCATGGAGCTGTACACTTAAGATCTGTCCACCTTAGTGAAAAAATGTATATATGTATATTATTACAGTTCAAATACAGAAAATAGGTTTTATAACAGGATCTCACACTTCATATTTGAATTCATAAAATTTTTAGTCAAGAGAAGATTATTTGGCAAAATTAATGTTGTCTTTAAGATTCTACAGTTTGAATAGCATCTATTTTCTGATCTAACCTAATATGATCAGGAGACCAGATTGAACTGCCTTCCGATAAAGGACCAAGAATTTTTTTCTCTACTTTCCATTTGGTGCAGCATACCAAACTAAAATCTAGAAAACCTATTATATACAATTCTTACATTATTTTATTTTATTTTATATATTTATTTATTGAGACGGAGTCTCTGTCACCCAGGCTGGAGTGCAGTGGTGCAATCTCTGCTCACTGCAGCCTCCACCTCCCCGGTTCAAGCGATTCTCCTGCCTCAGCCTCGAGAGTAGCTGGAATTAACAGGCACCCAATACCACACCCAGCTAATTTTTGTATTTTTAGTAGAGACGGGGTTTTACCATGTTG
>NW_012102843.1:995331-1005460 GCF_000951045.1 Mandrillus leucophaeus
AAGAGGATCATAGTGGCTGGTATCGTCGTATAGAAAACAATGGCTGGAGGCCAGTTTCTGATACAGTAAGAAAAATGTTAATTTTTAATCTTATGTATTTAGAAACCCATTTGTATTTTTGTATTTAATTTTAAAATTAATTTTAAAATTATTTTTTAAAATAATAAATCCTAGTAATTTAATTGATACATTTTGCTTAAGTTAGCTACTCGGGGGTTGCTAATAATACTTCAAGGCACGCAATTTATCTTTTTATTACATTTAATTTTACTTTTAATTATCCACTTTGAATCTAGGCCATCTTTAGATACTCTCTGGTACTCAGCAGATTATATACTCAGTATGCGGATTGTAGAATGTGGTTGTTGAATATATTAACACTAAGTATGACCAGGCACTGTGGCTCATGCCTGTAATCCCAGCACTTTGAGCTGAGATGGCACCACTGCACTCCAGCCTGGGCAACAGAGTGAGACTCTGTCTCAAAAAAAAACAAACAACAACAACAAAAACAAACAAAAGAATATACCAAGTATGAAAAGTAAAAATGATCAAGGTATGAATTCATTCATTTGTTTAATAAACTATTGCATATCAACCATATACCAGACATTGTTCTGGATGCAGGGGATAGACTTAAGTAGTTTGCCTTTCAATTAGGGAGACAGTCAAGTAAACAGGATATTTCAGTACAGTGTAGTAAATATGTTAAGTGGTTTAATAAGGGCAAATATATAGTGTTTGGAAGGATTAACAAACTCTCCTTATTATCTAGGGTATGTGTGATAGAGCAGGGGGAATGAGCTGGAGGGTGAATATAGACAACCAGTTAGGAGAAAGTGTCATAACGGGGAAACCACAAAGTCTTAGGACATGGTACAGGGACTTCTGCATTCCTGAAGGGTGGCTGTACTCTTTGAGAATTAGAGTCATCAAAAGCCATCGGCACTAAGAGTAGGTCAGGTCTATTCATATGAGAAGATGAGACACTCTTAGAATATATCTGTTTATCCATTCAACAAATACTTATTAAGTACCTCAGTACACTAGTACTTTGTTGGTCTATCTGTAGCATGTGCTTCTGAAGGCTGAGTGTACTACTCACCCGTCACTTAATTAGAAATACCTTGAAAGTATCTATCCTCTCCTCTGTTTCTATCTTGGCATATTCCTACTGAACACACAGAAGTTCTTTTCTATTGCCAGATAACCTCACAATCAATATTTCAACATTTTGTATATTCGTTTTTGTTTCTCAATAGTTTTGGCTATCTACTGACAGTATAGTGGTAGAAGACAAAAAGGAAAGTGAATTCCATTTCTCTAAACTGAAGAGAAGGCAAGACTTGGAAAAGAAAAGAAAACTTAGGAAAATAGAGTGGATGAGGCAAATGTAAGTTGATGAAACACTTACTAAGGAAATATGTAGTATTTGGGGAAAAAAACAAATTTGAAATGAGGTATTGCTCCTCACAAGAGGGCATTAGCTGCAGGGGGTCTGCCCGCAGACCCTGACCCAAACGACGAATGAATAAAATGCACACTGACACACAGATACTCTGTTTTGCCCATCCTGCTGAGTGTCCGACCGCCTACACACCAAGAGAGGCTTGTCACTGCGGCTGGCCACCGTCAGCCAGGGAGACTCATATTTATTCATTAAGATTAGTTAACAAAAGCTTGAGTCAACGCCATTAGAGGGTAACTGACATTGTGGACTTCCCCAGTAAAAAGCACACATCAAAGGCTTGTCTTAAGACCACATGAGTAAACAAGCTAACTAGATAAAACTTCCCCACATCCCGTTGTTTACTACTTTAAACTTTTTAACTAAAGGTAATGGGACCAGGCCGCCTTCGGCCCAGTCTATTACCGAAGTCATGTGAAAACCCTTAGGCCTTCCAAAAAGGTTTTGTGGCCATCATAACTAATATTTTTCCCAGCAGCCTGATTGAATCCCAACATTGGAGAACTATACCGCCTGATTTCAAGACTTACAAAGCTACTGTAACCATGATATTGTAGTATTGGCATATAGACAGACATATAGGTCAATGGAACAGAATATGGAATTGTGAAATAAACCCCCATGTGGCTGGGCATGGTGGCTCACGTCTGTAACCCCAGCACTTTAGGAGGCCGAGGTGGGCGGATCGCGAGGTCGGGAGATCGAGACCATCCTGGCTAACACGGTGAAACCCCGTCTCTAGTTAAAAGGAAAAAAAAAAAAAATTAGCCGGGAGCAGTGGCGGGCGCCTGTAGTCCCAGCTACTCGGGAGACTGAGGCAGGAGAATGGCGTGAACCCGGGAGGCGGAGCTTTCAGTGAGCCGAGATCACGCCACTGCACTCCAGCCTGGGCGACAGAGCGAGACTCCCTCTCAGAACAAACAAAAGTATCAAAGACAGAAAGTGGAAGTTACAAGGCTTTTTAAGGCCTTATCTTGGAAGTCACAGCAACATTTATTCTGCATTCCGTTGGTCAAACTCAAGTCCTAACAGGCCTAAGGGGGTCAAGTAAAAGGTGGGACTCACAGGAAGTTCCATATACATTACAGCTTCACTTGCAGTACAGAGGGGAAGGGAAGTCCTTCCGCCGGGATAGAACCTCAAGTAGCATACCTGGTTGTATATTGTGCCTGGAAGAAAAGATGGCCAGAAGTACAGATCTATAGATGGATGGTGACTGATGGTTTGCCTGGATGGTCAGGGATTTGGAAAGAACATGGGTTAGAAAATTGGTGACAAGTGGTCTGGGGAAGAGGTATGTGCAGACTTCTCCAAATGGGCACCAAGTGAGAAGATGCTTGTGTCCTATGTGAATGCTCACCAAAGAACAATCTCAGCAGAGGAGAATCTTAATAGTCAGGTGAGCAAGATGACTCATTCCTTGGAATCAGTCTTTCCCCGCAGCCACTGCTATCCTTTCACTATCCAGCCTGGATGACAGAGTGAGACTCTGTCTCAAAATAAATAAATAAATAAACCCCATATATATTGTTAATTAATTTTCAACAGAGGTGCCAAGGGAACTTAATTGGGAAAAAATGGTCTTTTCAACAAATTGAATATTCAAATGCAGAAAAATGAAACTTGAGTGTTATCTTACAGTATATGTAAAATTAACTGAAAGGAGATCATAGATCTAAATATAAGAACAAAAACCATAAAGCATCTAAAAGTAATTGATGGAGAAAATCTTAGTGTCTTTTGTTCTGGCCAAGATTTTTTAAAGAGGAAACAGAAGCTAGGAACTATAAAAGAAACAATTTTAAATTTTACTTCATCAAAATTAAAAGCTTTTGTTCTTTGACATGTTACAAAAATAAAAATACAAGCCATAGACAGGGATAAAACATTTGCAAAATATATATCTGACAAAGGTCTTGAATCAAGAATATGTTAAAAAAAAAAAAAAGAAACCTCTCAGTCACATTTTAAAGTGGGCAAAAAATTTGAATAAACACTCCATCAGTGAAAATATATACATAGCAAATTAGCATAACTCAACCAATGACTGTCATTAATCATTAGAGAAATGCTAACTAAAACGATAATGAGATACCACTACACACCCACTAGAATGACTGAAATAGTCTGTCATGCCAATTGTTGGCAAGGATATGGAGCAAATGCCAATTAGTGTGTGTACTTCAGAAAACAGTTTGGCAGGTTTTTTTTAAAACAAGTAAACACACCAACTATTCTACCTAGTCATTCCACCCCTACATATTTACCCAATTGAAATAAAAACATGTCCACAGAAAGATTGTATGTGAATATTCATAGCTGGTTTATTTGTCATTGTAATAGCGAAAAACCAGAAACAGCACAAATGTGCATCAGCAGGTGAATGGATAAATAAGTGGTAGGATATCTGCACAAAGGAATACTACTCAGCAGTGCAACAGAATGAACTACTGATACACAGAACGACATGGACAAACCTCAAAATAATGCTGAATGAAATAAATCTGTCAAAAAAGAGTACATACTCTATGATTTCATATACATACAGTTCTAGAAGACATAAATCTGAAGTGACACAAAGCAGATCAGTAGTTGTCTGGAGATAGAAAAGAGGAAAGAGAGAGGGATTCCAAAGGAGTACGAGGAAACTTTGGAGGGTGATGGATAGATTCATTTTTTATGGTAGTGATGGATTTACAGGTATAATGGACATATCAAAACTGTACATTGTACAATTTAAATATGTGTAGTTTATTGTACATCAACCATACCTCAATAAAATAGTAAAATAAAAAAATTTAAAAATCTGTGCAGAAAATCCGAAGACTTCCCTGGCAGCTCTGGAGTGGTCCTTTATCTCATAGCCGCAGCATGGGTTGAGGGCAACCCTGGGTTCCATTGCAAGGGTCACAGGATTACAATGCCTACAGTACTACCAAATGCTTAACCCTGCCAGGTCTTTTGCACTAACATAGGGGGAGAAGAAGTAGAACCCTGAGCCCTGGGATTAGGACATTTGGGCAAACATACACAAGGCTAAGAATCTTGAAATTCCAAAGTGCCTTGTTGGTGTAGGGAACCCTTGCTCTCCCTTTTGAGGGAAGCAGCGCAGCCCTTTTCTGCATAAAAGCCTTTCAGTGACTGCAGTGGCACAGTTGCCACACACACGTATGCTGATTCTCCTCAGGATTCTTCCTCCACTATTTCTCATTGCCTTTAGCTCACAAGGAGATTTGTATTTCAGGACAGCCCAGACAAAGGTACAGGGTCCACTCCAAGAGGAGATCGTTTATAAACCAGAAGAGTTACAAGAAATTACTAATCTATATTGCCAGGAGTCTCAGAAGCATTGTGTGAGGGTGGATTCTAAGGCTGTTAGATCAAGAGTTGGCTGAGCCAAATTTAGTGATGTGGCCATACTCACCTGGGATTGTGGATTTAATGTTTTGGCCAGAAATTATGTTAATGGTCTGTTAAGTTAGCTAATCAAAGCCTGATTTAGGTAGAGCCAACCAAAGCTCAACCTTTGCAAAATGCTGGAACTTCTCTGGTATACTATAGTGTAGCAGGATTGATAAGGAATCAGAGAGACCGATGGGATTGAGGAGGATATTTATTATTTTAGGTGTACCAGCCCAGTCGGATTAACATCCAAAGGACTGAGCCCTGAACAGAGTTAAGTTACCTTTTAAGCACTTCATGGAGTTGGGGGAGATCTGTGCAGGGGGAAGCATGTTACAGAGGCGAGAAACCATAGTTAATTCAATTAATTGAGACATGCATTACATCATTTCTTACTTTTCAAGGAAAACATGTTTTATGACTTGAGTTTATTTGTCTAGTGACCTTGCAGCTGCACAGCTAGAGAAACAGGGTCTTTACAATGCCTGGGAAAGGAGGAGAGATAAGGCTCACTAGCCACAGAAAAACAGGCAGTTAATTTTTAAAGCACTCCAGCTCTTACTCCTTCTCAGAGGGAATTGGGTTTTCTTATGTACAGCTGAGTTTCTGTTTACACATTCTTTAATTTTTTTTAATTCCTGTTCCATTAGAAAAAGGATTTCTAAAAGTTCAGGGAATTGTGTGTTTGTTTCTGTTATGTGCAATCTACTAACCCACCATCTAGCCATCACCGCAGGAAGTCCCAGGAGATACCTTTTTCATCAAGCTATGAAGTAATAGCTTGGTGAAGGGAGCAGCATATTTCTTTCTCTCTCTCTCTTTTTTTTTCTTTGAGACGGAGTCTAACTGTCACCCAGACTGGAGTGCAGTGGCGCAATCTCGGCTCACTGCAACCTCTGCCTCCTGGGTTCAAGCAATTCTCCTGCCTCAGCCTCCCGAGAAGCTGGGATAACAGGCATGCACCACCATGCCTGGCTAATTTTTTTGTATTTTTAGTAGAGACAGGGTTTCACCATATTGGCCAGGCTGGTCTCGAACTCCTGACCTTGTGATCTGCCTGCCTGGGCCTCCCAAAGTGCTGGGATTACAGGCGTGAGCCACCATGTCTGGCCCAGGAGCAGCATATTTCTTGATGAACTCTGTGGTGGCTGTCCTTTACAAGGCTGGAGATGACAGTGGGGAAAGCTATGATGGAACTGGTCCCTTTAGTTCACTGGGACTAATGGAACTTTGAAGTGGTAGAGGTCAGGTGATGACACAATTGCAGTGAGGCTTCCAGATGTGGCTTCTTCAACAGAGCAAATCAACACAGCGCCAGGTACCTGGTATGCTGCAGCTGACCTGGCAAATGTGTTCTTTCCCATCCTGATCACTAAGCAATAGGAGATGCAGTCTGCATTTTCATGGAAAGAACAGAGTGTTTTTACATCTTGCTCCCGAAAATATATCAGCTTTCCTGCTCTTGTCCCCAGGGGCTTGTACATCTGTTTCCATAGAACATAATGGCTGTCCATTACATTGATGACCTTACCTTGATTGGATGTGGTGAGCAGAAAATAACAGCTCCTTGGTGGCTTAGTAGGACAAATGCACACTAAAAGGAGGCAGATAAACTTTGCAAAAAGTTAAGGATCTGGCATATAATTGAAGCTTAAAGACATTTGAGCTATTCTTTCAAAAATGAGAGACAAGTTACTGTAGCTTATACTGTCCATCTTGAATAAGCACAACGCTTAGAGGCCCTGTCTCGATTTGAGAGCTAACGTATGACATATTTTGGGGATGCTGCTCCAACCTCTTTACTAGGTGATCTAATAAAGCAGACTGGCTCCAGTGGGACATGGAGCAAGAAACAGGTGTGTAGCAGATCCACAATGTGGTCAAGCTGCCCTACAACTTGGGCTTTATGGCCCAGCAGTCCCAACAGCATTAAAAATGTCCTTGGTAGTGAAAAACTGTAGAGTCTCTAAAGAGAACTAATGGGAGAATCACAGCACAGACCTCTAGGGTTTAGGAAGAAGGTAATGAATTCCTTCCTCTGCCAGAAGCTATATTCCATTTGAAAATCTGTTCCAGATTTGCAGCTGGGTCCTGGTAGAGACTGGATGCTTGATAATAGGGTACCAAGTGCTATGATCATGAACTGACCTGGGATTTATCTAATCAATTAAACCATAAAATTGAGAGTATGTAGCACTGTTTCAGTATAAAATAATGCGGTCTATATGGGAATGAGTCTGAGAAGGTCCAGAAGGCCCAAGTAAGCTGCATGTGCAGGTGGCTCAGACTCCTGCAACTACTACTTAAGCTGCATTACCTCCACATCGTCTCCATACCTTTGACTTCACAGAGAGTCCCCATGACAAGTTAACAGGGAGGAATATGTTGGAGAAAATAAGTTGGATCTGTACAGGATGCTGCACCATCCAAAAATGGACAGTTACTGATTTCAATTCCTCAGTTGGCCCAGAAAATGATCAAAAGATATCCTTCCAGTGAGCACAACTTCAGGTGGTATGTTTGGTTTTCCACTTCATTTGAAGAGGAAACAGCCTGAGGTAGGCATCTCATTGACTGTGCTGACCAACATTTGTAGTTTCCCAGCTGATCAACATTTGCAAAGAATAAAATTGGAAAATTGGTGAGTATAGGTCAGGGTAGAGGTATACTCAGAATGGATACAAAGTGTATTTCTGTCCCATGTGAATGCTCTCCAAAGGGCTTATATGAGGCAGACAGCTCTCAGTATCAGATGGACAAGATGAACCATCTTGTGAATGTCAGCTTTTCCCCCTGGCACCTCAGTGGTTGCACTGTGGAGTCTTGTCCAAAGTGACCAGGATTACAGGGATGGAGGCTTTATATAGACTCAACAACATGGTCTTTCCCTCACCAAAGTTGTTCTGGCTACAGTCACCACTGACTATATATCAAAGGCTATTGTTTTGCTCCCAGTAATGAGATATGCTGGCTAGTTGGTGACAGGATGATTATATTAGACCATTCCCATAATAGAGGAGGCATCCATTTGTCCTCACAATGATAGACAAATATTCTGGATATTAATTTTATTTCTCTGCCTGCATTACTTCTGGCAATAATACCTCTCATAACATAATGCATTATCCGTCATTATTTTATTTCATACAACATTGCCTCTAATGGGGACCCATTAACAGCAAAGGAAGTGTGGTTATGGGCTGAGAGCAACAAAATTCCCCTACCATATGTGCCATCACCTAGAAACAGCTGGCTTTGACAGAGTGGTGGTATGACTTGCTGAAGTGCCATTACAGTACCAGCTGCGAGACAGCATCTGGGTAAATAAACACAGGAAAGAAGAAGTAAAATGCATATTGTTCTTCAATGCACATGAAAAATAATATGCATTTTACTTCTTTCCTGTGTTTGTTTACCTTAACACAATCCACATCTGTAGCTGAGCTCTGTATTTCTAATTATATGGGCATTTCTGTATCAAACTCAACAGTTCCAAAACTGAATTTCTGATCTTCCCCATCATAAAAGTTGCTTATTCTCAGTATTCCTTCTGGTCTCAGCTTATGACACCACCATTTAGCCAGTCATCCAAAACAGAAACAGAGGGCTTACCCTAGATTTCTCACTCTTATTAGTGCCTACATGTAATCTGTCATCAAGTCCTATTAATTCCACTTCCAAAGTATCTCCCAAATCTGATCTTTTCTTTCATTCTCCACTGTAACATCTCATTTTTCATCTAACTTCTGATTAGTTTCCTAGTCTCTAGTCTCTTCGTCTTCTCTGTATAAACACTTAACTCTGTAGAAACAGTTTTTTTTTTTTTTTTTTTTTTTTTTTTTTTTGAGACGGAGTCTCGCTCTGCTGCCCAGGCTGGAGGGCAGTGGCCGGATCTCAGCTCACTGCAAGCTCCGCCTCCCGGGTTCACGCCATTCTCCTGCCTCAGCCTCCCAAGTAGCTGGGACTACAGGCGCCGCCACCACGCCCAGCTAGTTTTTTGTATTTTTTTTTTTTAGTAGAGATGGGGTTTTACCGCGTTAGCCAGGATGGCCTCGATCTCCTGACCTCGTGATCCGCCCCATCTCGGCCTCCCAAAGTGCTGGGATTACAGGCTTGAGCCACCGCGCCCAGCCGAAACACTGTTTCTAAGAAATAATTTCCTTACTTAAAACATGTTAAGGGCTCCCCATTACCTACACCCCCCATGATATTTCCTCTCCGTAGAGTGCTCAGCTGCATGACAACGACATCTTCATCTTTTGATACTTGGCCCAAGTATCTCCTTCTGAAACCTTCCCTTACCCACCTAGACACAATTAGGTACTTCCTTTTGATGTGCCCCATGGATCTTTTATATACTCATTGGTCACATTTTTGCAATTAACTGTGTATTTGTCTGCCACCTTCACTAGACTTTGAGTCCCTACAGAGCAGAGACTCTGTTCCATTTATTAGCACAGGATCTCAGACATAGTTCATGTTTAATGAATATATGTTGCTTATAGAATAAATAAATGAATGAATGATTTTTTTGACAGGATGTTCCATTTCCTTTTCATAGAGTTGCAGGGAGTGAATAAGAAATTTACTTTGTGTGCTTTGTTCATTTATGGCATTTAAGCACTCTTCATTCTGACTGTTGCTGAGAATCAGTAATGAACAAAATCAACAAAATTTTGATTTTTTTCCCCCTATCTTACTAAAAGAATTCTGGCTTTTAAATCTTGTCCCTTCCTGTGTCCTATAGATCTTAGCTTTCCTCAACCTCCTTTGCAACTTAAGCTTTGATTCTTCCTAGGTCTTTGTTGTTTTAACTTCTCTCTCTGTCGTGACATTTAGACAAACATTTCTTATAATGTTTTTTCCCTCTAAATTTCCTAGTTTGGAAAGAATATAAGATCGTGTTAAAGTAAATACAACTAAAAATATATTGCAAAATTACCCATGAAGACAAAGTTTATGTCTTTTTTTTTTTTTTTTTTTTTTTTTCCAGAAAGAATCTTGCTCTGTTGCCTAGGCTGGAGTACACTGGCACCATGCCATCTCACTGCAACCTCCACCTCCGGGTTCAAGCATTCTCCTGCCTCAGCCTCCTGAGGACCTGGGGCTACAGCTATATGCCACCACACCCAGCTAACTTTTGTAGTTTTAGTAGAGCCTGGGTTTCACCATGTTGGCCAGGCCAGCCTCAAACTCCTGACCTCAAGTGATCTGCCCACCTTGGGCTCTCAAAGTTCTGGGATTACAGGCATGAGCCAC
>NW_012102843.1:1006810-1009592 GCF_000951045.1 Mandrillus leucophaeus
CAATCATAGCTGACTGCAGCCTTGAACTTCGGGGCTCAAACAATTCTCCCACCTAAGCCTCCCCAGTAGCTGGGACTACAGGCATGTGCCACTGTGCCTGGCTAATTTTTTTTATTGTTTGTAGAGATGGGGTCTCACTATGTTGTCCAGGATATTCTTAAACTTCTGACTTCAAGTGATCCTTCCGCCTTACCCTCCCAAAGTGCTGGGATTATAGGCATGAGCCACCACACCTGGTCCTGATTACCATTTTAAGGAAGAGGTCAGTGAGGCCCAGAAAGGCTAGGTTATTTAGCAAAGATTATATAACACAGAACCAAGATTCACATCCAGATAATTTGATACCAGAGTCTTACTCCATATCACCACTATGCTGTTTCCTAATCAATGAGTGTTTAATTAATACACGAATACAACTTCATAATAGGTGACCCTTTAAAATGGCTACCAATGTAGATCTTAAACACCAAAAAAATGTTTTGATGATCTCGGTAAGGACTACTAACTTCTGTCTAGTTACTCAGCTCTCAGTGAATATGTTATTTTATGTGTTCAGATCTTTTAAGACAGGCAGCGCTGCAGAAGGAGGCTGAACTTAAGACTAAGGGTCTGAATACTGGCTCTCACAAGTATTTACTGCTACATGATCTTGAAAATTTCTTTACACATTTTTTAAATTATTAATCAAGATGAGGGTCTCTCTGTAGCCCAGGCTGGTCTCAAACTCCTGGCCTCAAATGATCCTCCTGCCTCAGTCTCCCAAAATGTTGGAATTACAGGCTTGAGCCACTGTACCCGGCCTTGAACAATATTTTAACTTCTTCAGGTCTCAGTTTCTTTATCTCTAAAAGGGGACTAAAAATAGCTGCCACAAATGGCTGTGTCTTTTCTTCTTTCTTTCTTTTTTTTTTTTTTTTTTGAGACTGAGTCTTGCTCTTGTCGCCCAGGGTGGAGTACAATGGCACGATCTCAGCTCACTGCAACCTCTGCCTTTGAGGTTCAAGCGATTCTCCTGCTTCAGCCTCCCAAGTAGCTGGCATTATAGGGGCCAGTCACCACACCCAGCTAATTTTTGTATTTTTGGTAGAGACGGGGTTTTGCCGTGTTGGCCAGGCTGGTCTCGAACTCCTGACTTCGTGATCCACCTGCCTCGGCCTCCCAAAGTTCTGGGATTATAGGTGTGAGCCACTGCGCCGGGCCTGGCTGTGTCTTTTTAAAGAGAATTAAATAAGAATGTACGCAAAGTACCTGGCACAAATAAAATAGTATATGTTTTCCCTTTACCTCTTCCTCTCTTTCCTTTTTTCACTTTCCTTCCTTCTTTATCTGCTATTAGCCCCTTGATTTGGTAAAATTTCCTTAACTCTTCTAAGATTTATTTCCTCACCTATAAACTGAGTAGGTTAGTTATTTAGTTTCTAAGACCCTTTCCACTCTATAATTCTAATATTCAACAATTTAATAATTTAGTTTTTCCTTGTATCATAAAAATGCAACTTATAGAGGGGTGATTTGAAGTTAGTGTGGTTGATTAAGTTGTGTTTTTTCCCCCAAAAGATCCCGTCACATAGATCTTGGTTTAGATGCATCTGAATTATATAGGATGAAAACTTTATTCAGTATGCAAATAGTTTTAATATGTAAATAACAACAATATGTATCGCCTGTATCTACTTGTTATCTCCTGTTTCAGAAGATTTATGTCTCTTTCCCTTTCCTCTATGTAGGTACTACTCAGGAAGTCTGGAGGCTAAGTCAACACATCGTGAAACTCTAGGACTAATTCACACTGCAACAAAGGGGCTGATTAGAGCTTTTGAAGATGGTGGGATAGATTCTGTGATGGAATGGGAAGTGGATGAAGTGCTGAACTGGACAAACACACTGAACTTTGATGAGTAAGTACATGTTGCTATTCTTGGGGAACAAGGGCAGTCATCATATATTTTTCTAACATTTCCTATTTCCGTGTTGAATCTTGGGGCCGCAAACAATCTTCAAAGAAAAAAATCCGGAGTATAGTTTGTCTAGAAAGAACAGAAGAAAAAATGAGGGGTAAAAAATGACTGATACAAAAATAGTAAACAAAAAATTAGACTTAGGGCTCTTTATTCCTAGACTTTATTCTTATGCCTTAGTCTGCTTTGCTTCTTACTTTGGGATTTAGAAAAAAGGCTAAGAGCATGAAATTAATAATACAAAGGTTTTCTTTCATCTGTATTCCCTAACCTTTCTGTATGAGACACTAAAACGTTATAATTTTTCAGCGATGTACTGTGGCCCTTGGAAAACATTTTAAAGTTTTCTTTTGTAGTGGAAATATTTAATGTAGCCCCATTAAGGAAATGCAATCAAAACCATAATGAGATACCACTTCATACCTACTAGGAGAGCTGTAATTAAAAAGACAGATAATAAAACGTGTTTGCAAGAATGTGGAGAAATTGGAACTCTTATACACTGTTAATGGGAATGTGCAATGGTGCAGCCACTTTGGAAAACAATCTGGCAGTTCCTCAAATGGTTAAACACAGAGCTGCCATGTGATCCAGCAGCTCCACTCCTAGATATATACCCAAGAGAAGGGGAAATACACATCCACACAAAAACCTGTGCATGAATGTTCATAGCAACATTAGTCATAAATAGCAAAAAAGCAGAAATACTCCAAATGTCCATCACCTGATGAATGGCTAAATGAAATATGGTAGATCTACACAATAGAATATTATTCCACAAAAAAAATAAGTGGCCTGGGCGTGGTGGCTCATGCCTGTAATCC
>NW_012102843.1:1011452-1012147 GCF_000951045.1 Mandrillus leucophaeus
ACACCAGCCAATTTTGTGTCTTTTAAAAAAATCACTAGTTTGTTTATAAAACAAATTATGTTTATAAAGTGATCTTTTATTTCTGATCACTCTATTTGAAACACTGTTGCTGCTTGCAAACCTGTTATTTTATCAATATACCATTTAATTATAATAGTAACTAATTTTAGAAGAGTTCAAAATCTGAGAATTACATTATTTGAACAATTATTATGAATCTCTTGAAAACAGAGTGCATTTTATTCTTCCCTAATAAGAGAAAAAAGATATCTGAATTGTTATATATCACTGTTGAAAAAAGATTAAGAGGCCAGGCACAGTGACTCACGCCTGTAATCCTAGCACTTTTGGGAGGCAGAGGCGGGCAGATCACTGGAAGTCAGGAGTTTGAGACCAGCCTGGCTAACATGGTGAAACCCCTCTCTATGAAAAATACAAAAATTAGCCAGGCATGGTGGTGCGCTCCTGTGATCCCAGCTACTTGGAAGGCTGAGGCAGGAGAACTGCTTGAACCCAAGAGGCAGAAACAGTGAGCCAAGATCTCGCCACTGCACTCCAGCCTGAGCAACAGAGCATTTGCTGTCATGGATCATTATCCATTTAAAATCTGATGAAGTCGAAATTTCATGAGGGCAAGGATGTATCTTCTCACTGTTAATAGCCCTACCACCCAATACAATGTCAACCTATGGTAC
>NW_012102843.1:1012197-1029514 GCF_000951045.1 Mandrillus leucophaeus
GGAGGCTGAGGCAGGAGAATCGCTTGAACCTGGGAGGCGGAGGTGGCAGTGAGCTGAGATCGCTCCATTGCCCTCCAGCCTAGGCAACAAGAGTGAAACTCCATCTCAAAAAAAAAAAAGAAAAGAAAAGAAAAGAAAGAAAAGACAAGAAAAGAAAATTAAGAAAATTCATTGTGGTGGTGGATGCACAACTCTGCAAATATTATACTAAAAGCCACTGGATATTATACTTCAAATGGGGGAATTGTATGGTATATGAATTATACCTCAATAAAGCTGCTTAAAATGTTCAATATTTACTCAACTACAATAAAGAATGTGGATACTGCATGAATGAAGAGGCAGAAAAATTTAAATGGAGATGGTGTAAATAAAGAAATGTCAGAAAACAGAAGAAATCAGTAAAAATGAGATAGGAAAATGGGGTAGGGAAAATCAAGGTAATGGTCACTGAACAATAGAACATGAAAAAAAGAAGCCAGAGGAAGCAGAGGAGAGAATAATGATGCAAGGAAAGATAAATGAAGAAAAAGGGGGAAGAATGATAAAGGACAAAGGAAAATCAAAACAAGAATAAAAGAAAAAAGAAGATACTGATGAGAAGGATAGATCAGAAAATAATAAGGACAAGATAAAAAATAAAGGACTAAGTATCCATAGTAGATGCTTTAAAATATTTTTAAATAAGAAGAAATTGCTATGATTCAATAACCCCAATATTTTGTGCAGACCTGAGTCTTGAGATTCCCTACAGACAGCACGTCTGTAGTTTCTGGGACACTGAACAAATTACAGATGGTAATAATGATGGAAGAAATGACAGCCAAATAAAGGACCTGGAACGCCTTGCTTTTACTTTTCTTCCTAAGAGTAAAAATTGCTGGATGGAGAAGAGAGGGAAGAAAGGGAAAGAGAGGTAGGGGAGGTCCATTTTGAATGAGTTTCCCAGGACTGGATAGAGAATTTTCTCAGGTGAGTTTTTGAAATCCTGCTCTGCCTTTCCCTTGGCTGATTCAAGCTAAGGGCCGGCAAACAAGTACAAAAAATTCATACCAGATATTCTATATTCTGTCATTACTGTAATATAAAAAGAATAAAACCACTGAGTTCAAAGGAAAGAAAAAATAGGCATCTGGGTTCACGTAAGACTTTCCCCGTCATCATTGCTAAGTGATAATAGGTGAAGTCTTAATGGCTTCCCTTTAAAAAACGAAAAACAGCTGGGCGTGGTGGCACACACCTGTAATCCCAGCACTTTGGGAAGCCGAAGCGGGTGGATCATGAGGTCAGGAGATGGAGACCATCCTGGCTAACACAGTGAAACCCCGTTTCTACTAAAAATACAAAAAATTAGCCAGGCGAGGTGGTGGTCGCCTGTAGTCCCAGCTACTCAAGAGGCTGAGGCAGGAGAATGGCATGAACCCAGGAGGCGGAGCTTGCAGTGAGCCGAGTTCGCGCCACTGCACTAAAGCCTGGGGATCTCAGAGCGAGACTCCGTCTCAAAAACAAAAACAAAAAACAAAACAAACAAAAAACAGAATAAACCAGTAAGACTTGAAGCGATTTCTTCATAGCATGTAGGAGTGGGATGGATATACCTAGCTTTCAGATGATAAGAGCAACTGAAAATTTCCATTTAACAAAATGCAAATACCTTGTTTCCAAGTTATGTATAACTTCTATCAGTTTATTTTCTAAGCTGAGGATACTTGTAATTTTGTACCATCAATGTGAACCTTAGCAAAGTTTTACATTGAGCCTTGAACAACAAACATTTCAAATGAAATTTCAAGTGTGATTATCTGGGTATATTTCAGTAGCACTACTTGGCCACAAACACTGATTATCTCAGTAAGACTAAACTTTGCAAAGGCCTTCCCCTAGCTAACTGCAGACATTAGGCATTAGCCCCTTCTTTCCAGCGCATTTATGGTCTCCACAGTCTACTTCCCTGTTTGACCTTTGTAGACCTCTAGATAGTTGTAACTGGCTTGGGGTGACATCTTGTTTGATGAAAATTTAAAAGTCTGACATTTGTCCCTTCTAGAGAATTGGTAACCCCTAATTCCTTGGAAAGTATCCTTTAAAGTCTATGGACATTTTTCTATAGTTGGACAATTAGAATGGCATAGATGCCTTGAACACTGATATTTAGTGGTAACAGCCAGTTTCTCCCCAAAGGCTTTTGTGCTAGTGTGTTACGACAGACCGATGCTCTCCTGAGATGAAGCCATGTCCATCTTCAGATGTGTACTGCAACTATTAACCGAACATTATTATTATCATTTGGAAGAATGGATAGAGCCAGTTTCACTTGTGGACTCAAACACACTAATGAGTACTGTTGCAAATTCCTGTATCCAGAGCTATGTTACTGCAGATGTTTAGAAACTAGAACAGTCCTCACATCACCATCACGGAGTTATGCACAATGTCACAGGACAGCTACCATGGCTCTTGCTGGCATTCATGCATTCATCCTAATGGATATTCAGATGTTCCTCTTCCAGGATCATCATGTTTTTCAAACAGCAAGTGAATTGTGACATACCTATTAAGCAATCACCAGCTAGAAAATACTAAGTAATTTCCTGATATTCTGTTGGTGAGAGCTCTGTGCCTATGTCTGTTACGGATAGTATCTATATCTGAAGCTGCTCCTTTGATTTCTAAGATATGTAGTTTTGTGACCTCTCTGGCTAGGGACTTTTTCTGAGCTCTTAAAGTGTTAAATTTGTAATTTAACAAAGGGATTCATTGTAGAGTCCACACACACTTGATTCTGTAACTATTTTCTAAAAATTTCTACAAATTTCTTAGTGAGAAAGATCAGCTGTGTGATATAAACAGCATGGTAATGCTATCATCAGACTTGCTTCTCTGTCTGTAAAACTTAGATTTTTGTAAAACTTAGATTTCTTATCAATTACTGCTGGTATGTTCTTTATGTGAAGTTCTTTTTAGAATAATGGAATAAAAGTCATGTGCTAATCTTGGATAAAGCAGGGACAGTGATGGGCCTAGCTATGGTATGTGTTTGTGCCCCAGATTGTCAGGGCTCAGCATACTATCGATCAAGGTCTTTTATCTTGGTTTCTTGAAGGTGGTGGCATGAAAGTCTTTTCTGTGTATAAATCCAAGCAAGCAGGGTGAGTCTTTATAGTGCTCCTGAGCAACCACTGAAAGCTCAAAGTCTGCTAAAATTTAAGGTCAAACCAAACTGAATTGCCTACTGAGAGATTGTGGAAGGAGTTTATACCACCTGCTCTTGTCCTGCATCCTTTCATTTAAGTCACCCGGCAGTATCCTATTTAAGGCCATTGAAGGAAGTTCGCAGAGCACCAAGGGGTAGCAGTAGTGAGAAGGAGCCAAATTCAGACACATCTGATTGTAATTAAATACTGTTGGACAGGCCAGGTGCAGTGGCTCACGTCTATAATCCCAGCACTTTGAGAGGCCAAGGTAGGTGGATCACTTGAGCCCAAGAGTTCAAGACCAGCCTGGTCAAAATACCGAGACCCCATCTCTACAAAAAATTAAAAAGTTAGCCAGGTGTGGTGGCATGCACCTGTGGTCCCATCTATTCAGGAGGCTGAAGCAGGAGGATCACTTGAGCCCATGAGTTTAAGACTGCAGTGACCCATGATGGCACCAGTGCACTGCAGCCTGGGAGACAGAGTGAGACCTTGTCTCTATAAAAAGAAGTATTAAATACTGTTGGAAGTATATACCTTCCTACTGCAAAACAGGAGCCCAGGGTTGACAGAAGTAAAAAGAATTCAAATGGAATAAATAATTAGAAAATCACAGTGTCACTTTGGGAGGCCAAGGCAGGTAGATCACCGGAGGTCAGGAGTTCGAGACCACCCTGGCCAACATGGTGAAAACCGGTCTCTACTAAAAATACAAAAATTAGCCGGGCGTGGTGGCAGGCGCCTGTAATCCCAGCTATTGGGAGGCTGAGGCAGGAGAATCGCTTGAACCCGGGAGGCGGAGGTTGCAGTGAGCCGAGATCGCGCCATCGCACTCCAGCCTAGGGGACAAGAGCGAGATTTCATCTCAAAAAAAAAAAAAAAACAAAGAAAAAGAAAAGAAAATCACAGTGTTTTCTGAATTACATGACAACTTTTTTTGCTTCTTTTTTTGAGATCTCGCTCTGTCACCCAGGCTGGAGTGCAGTGGCGCCATCTCAGCTCACTGCAAGTTCCACCTTCCAGGTTTTAGGCCGTTCTCCTGCCTCAGCCTCCCGAGTAGCTGAAACTACAGGCGTGCACCACCATGCCTGGCTAATTTTTTGTATTTTTAGTAGAGATGGGGTTTTATCATGTTAGCCAGGGCGGTCTCAATATCCTGACCTCGTGATCCACCTGCCTCGGCCTCCCGGAGTGCTGGGATTACAGGCGTGAGTCACCGCACCGGGCCAATTACATGACGATTCTAATTCTCCACCTCTCTGTGCTAGCTCCTTTTCAGCACCTACTGTAACCAAATCCCCACCTGATTTTTTGATTAAAGTGGGTGCAGTTGTAAAGGCAGCTTAGGAAAGTGGAATATGGAGCCTAAGGTGAAGTAAGTCTTAGGAAACCTGCCTCTTGGTGCTTTCCATCATCCTCACAGAAGGTCGTACCTTGTTCTTCCCTATTCCACCTCTTCTCAGGCAACCCTGTTCTCTCTATTTTCAGTCTCTGTTCAGGAGCTGAGGTGACAGCTGCATTTACCCTACCTGAATGTATCTCTTACGTGTTCTGGACACTGAAAAGACAGCACTGCTGTTCTAATGAGCTCAGAAACTAGACACTTTAAATTTCCCTTCATATATCAGAGACAGTGGATCTGGCAATCCAGAACCAAGGAGAAAGTTTTTGTTGTTGTCTCCAGGAGAGTCTTCTGCCCATGCTTTCAATTTAGATGTTATTAACTAACATCTTAGTAAACACTCAGCTGAGGACATGATTTTGCAGGAATTCATAGGATAAAATGAGGAGGCATGCTAGAGGGAGGTGAAAACACTAAGTATGGCAGATGGTGGGCACCATTTTTATACCTCCTTCAACTCCTTGTCCTGAAGGTTCTTAGCTGGATGTGAGCTACTAGGAGGTGGTAAAGTCATGAGAATTACACATGGAGGCTAGTGAACATGCCATCATTAATCTAAGATTTCTCAAAAGAAAGTGGAATTTTAGACGTAGTCTAAGTATGTACTAATGAATCGGTTTAATTTAATGAATGCTCACATAATGTGCTTAGGTACATTGCCAGCTGGAAGGAAATTGCTACAAGCAACTCTTCGGCTAATTTCAAAGGTAGGTGATTTTTAGCAGTACCTTATAGGAAATTCTCGTGAACAAAAAATGCATTCCACACACGTATTTCTAGGCATTTAACCTTTCAGTAATCTGCATAGTATATAAATTTAGATGCATTTGTCAAGTCATTTTTACCTTTGTATGTAAGATTGCTATTTGGGAATAGAGGGAAATGTCCTATATTATTTAAGGTTGAATAAAATGATTTTAAAAATATGAATCCTTTTTTTTTTTTTGAGACGGAGTCTCACTCTGTCGCCGAGGCTGGAGTGCAGTGGTGCAATCTCGGCTCACTGCAAGCTCCGCCTCCCGGGTTCATGCCATTCTCCTGCCTCAGCCTGACTGCAGGTGCCCACCATCACGCCCAGCTAATTTTTTGTATTTTTAGTAGAGATGGGGTTTCACCATGTTAGCTAGAACAGTCTTGATCTCCTGACCTTGTGATCTGACTGCCTCGGCCTCCCAAAGTGCTGGGATTACAGGCGAGAGCCACTGCACCTGGCCAAAATATGAATCCTATTTTAAAAGTTACTAGTCAGGCACGGTGGCTCACACCTGTAATCCCAGCACTTTGGGAGGCTGAGGCAGACGACTCACTTGAGGTCAGGAGTTTGAGACCAGCCTGGCCAACATGGTGAAACCCTGACTCTACTAAAAATACAAAAATTAGCTGGGCATGGTGGCAGATGCCTGTAATCTCAGATACTCTGGAGGCTGTGGTAAGAGAATTGTTTGAACAGGGAGGTGGAGGTTGCGGTGAGCCAAGATTGCACCACTAAACTCCAGCCTGGGTAACAGAGTGAAAAAAAAAAAAACCAGTTACTTATAGTTTTAGTAATGGTTTTTCATGAGCAGACTTCATTTGGTAAAATAAATGCCTCAAAATGTTGAAAATAGTTTTTAGATTCTAGGCCACTATTGTTCTGCCAGTAGTTAGCAGTACTGAAATGCTGAAAGTGAAAGCCAGCATGTTGAAGAAGAGTGTCACCAGACCCCAGAAACGCCAATAATTTTAACATAGCCAAAGCCTAATGATGGTGTATGAGTTCTGTCCTAGTAGCAGATAGGAGAAGCAGTAAAGCAAAGAGGTTAGGATTGTGGAGTTTTTTGTTTGTTTGTTTGTTTTTGTTTTTGTTTTGAGACAGGGTCTCACTCTGTTGCCCAGGCTGGAGTGCAGTGGCCCAGATCTCAGTTCACTGCAGCCTTTGCCTCCCAGGCTCAAACGATTCTCCCACTGCAGCCTCCTGGGTAGCTGGGACCATAGGCACACACCACCATGCCCAGCTAATTTTTGTATTTTTGTCAAGATGGGATTTTGCCATGTTGCCCAGGCTGGTCTTGAACTCTTGGACTCATGTGATCTGCTCATCTTGGCTTCCCAAAGGATTGTGGAGTCTTGATTCAGAGTGCCTGGGTTTGATTTTTGGCTCCACTCTTTACTGGCTATATGATCTTGGGCAAGTTACTAGCTCAGTTTCCTCATCAGTAAAATAACAACAGTAGTACCTGGCACATAGGTTGTGAGAAAATGAGATAATCATGCTCAGAACTTAGAATAGTCCCTATCTCATAATGCATACTCCATAACTATGAGCTATCCTTAGTATTTACCAGTCCACCTATTTCCAGCTCATTGCCACCCACTCAGCCCAAGTTGCCTTCATCCCTCTACAGGCTTCTGCAATAGCCTCCAAACCAGTGCCTCTCCATTCCCTTCCTGCACAGTAGATAGTGATCTTTTACATATTTAAATCAGCACAGAGACCCAGCACAGTGGCTCATGCCTATAATCCCAGCACTTTGGGAGGCCAAGTTTGGAGGATTGCTTGAGGCAAAGAGTTCAAGACCAGCCTGGGCAACAGAGAGAGACTCTCACTCTACAAAAAATAGAATGTCAGCAGGGCATGGTGGCATGCATCTGTAGTCCTTGCTACTTGGGAAGCTGAGGCGGGAGAATCGTTTGAGCCCAGGAGGTGGAGGCTGTGTGATTGTGCCACTGCACTCCAGCCTAGACAACAGAGTGAGACCCTGTCTCAAAAAAAAAAAAAAAAGGAAACAATATAAATTACTGAGTTAAAAGAAATTACTGTGAAAAGAAGGAAAGATATAGGATGGTAGTTGAAAGGAGCACAAGAGCAAGTGAAAATTATTTTAAGTAGTGGAGATTTACATAACCAGTCAGTGAAGGTGATACATTGAAGATGTTGGCATTAGAGAAGAGGAGAATGTGTGTCACTTCTTCAAGAAGCAAGAGAAGATTTAGAAACATGAGCTCTTGAGAGGAAAAGGGCATCTCTCCCTTTATGAATAAAGAAGTTAGCTAATA
This sequence comes from Mandrillus leucophaeus, assembly GCF_000951045.1. Taxonomy (NCBI): domain Eukaryota; kingdom Metazoa; phylum Chordata; class Mammalia; order Primates; family Cercopithecidae; genus Mandrillus; species Mandrillus leucophaeus. The sequence continues at coordinate 1,019,830 of NW_012102843.1, forward strand.
GTTAATTACAGAGCACCAACTAAATGCCAGATGCTCTAAGTTCTTTACATGCACTGTCACATTTAATTCTTGCAGGAATATGATGAAGCAGGTGCAGTTATTATCCCCATTTTACAGATGAGAACACTAAGACTTAGGTTAAATAATTTGTCCCAAATTACACAGTTAGTTACTAGTAGATCAGACCTAAAACCCAGGTCCTGCAGAGCCTTTTGTAGGGATGGACAGTGATATGTGGGAGTGAAAGTGGGATGAACTCAGAAATTTGGAGCATTTCTGGTTTCAGGTGAAGATATTTGCTTTAAGAGTGATGAAAAGGAATGTGGAACAGACTGACACACAGTAGCATTTTGAATGAACATCTTATTATATCTGGTATCTTTCTAATCATTTGTCACTTCTCTTTAGGATTCAGGTTTGATGAAGCACAGAAAAACATATATGACTATGGAGGAGATATATCAAAAATGCAAATGGGAACACCAGATCATACTTACTGTGAAAATGTTTATCAAGAACCAAATGTAACTAGATTAACGCCTGATTCTACTTATGGACTATAAAGTACTTTATTTCTATTCTGAGTTATAGACCTTTGAGCCCTCCATCCATCAGTTATAGTCAAGGGATAGTGTATTCTGACTGGAATAACTTGTGTATATATTCTGGGCACAGAATCTAGCTCAGTTAAGTAAGGAAAATTGAGCAGAAATAGAACACTGGACTGAATGGCAAATATAGAAATTGTTCCTAGTATTCTGAGAAACTGTAGTATTCTAACAGTTACACTTAAGTAAAGAGACTACATTTAGGTGCAAGAAGCTTCAGACTGATTATTTTGCATGTTTACTTGAGGCATTTAGTGCAATCACGGAAGGCAGAGCTTTCGGTCCCTTTATCCCATATCCAAGTGTGCCTTGCTTCTTCCCCCATCTCCCACTTTTATCCTCTCATTACTCCGTTTTTTTTCTTCACTGAACTTTTTTCTTTCTTCCTCTTAATTCTCTGTCTGCTTACTCATTATAGTTGTCTTTGCAATTCTGTTTCTCTCATACTTAGTTACTGCCTATTTTATGTCATAGTTATTTCTTTCGTTTCTTTTGTAATGTTGTTTATCTTTCCTTGTTTACATTTTTCTCTTTACTTGCTTTCATCAATGTTGCACTTTCCTTTTTTCATTTTCCTTTCTAGATCATTCCCCTAATCTCAGTTTTTTGGGGCCTACGATTTGCCTTCACTACTCTGCATGCAATACAATTCTTTGGATTCCCATTCCCTTTCTTCCAGGTTAGAGCAATGAATTAGTTTTTTATCACTGCATAATAAATTACCCCAAGACAGCAGCTTAAAGCACCAAAAGTTTTTATCTCGTTCAGTTTCTGAGGGTTAGGAAACTGGGAGTGGTTTAGTTGGGTGGCTCTGGCTTGAAGTCTCTCAGGAGGTTGCAATAAAGATTTTGGCCAGGGCTGCAGTCAGCTGAAAGCTTGACTGGGTTGGAGAATCTGCCTACAAGACGGCACACGTGAACAGTTGTTGGCAGGAGGCCTCAATTCCTTGATACATAGACCTCCCCATAGGATAGCTTGAGTGCCCTCATAACATGGCTGAGCAAGCAACCTGATAGAGAGAGAGAGAGAGCAAGGAAGAAGCCACAATGCCTTTTAAGACCTAGACTCAGAGGCCACACACCATCCCTTCTGCCCTATTCTATTAATTAGAAATGCATCAAGTCCAGCCTATACTTATGGAGAGGGGAATTAAGCTCTATCTCTTAAAAGGAAAACTGTCACAAAATTTGTGAATACATTTAAAATCAACACAGAGAAAAGGAACAATCTTAGTGGTTCCTTTCAAAGGAAACCATAAGACATTGGTACAGATAGTTTATTTAGGAGATGATCCCAGAAAACACAAATTAGAAATTAGAGAATTAGAAATTAGAGAAATTAGAAATTAGAGAAACGGAAGGGAGAAAAGCCAAAAAACATTTGTGTTAAGAATGGGTTATTGCTGTGGGTGTCCAGGCCTCAGTTTGCTAGGAATGCTCTGAGGAACCATACAGAATGCACGTCAGAATTGTCCTGCTAGTGGACGGAGAAACCAGGTATTTATCTACCAGCATGAGGAGCCAAACATGACCAGGCAGCAATCATAGCTTTAGGTTCAGTGGAATCCTTATTGTGACCTCCAGGGGAGCCATTCCCTCACTGGATACAGGGAGGATAACATGTAACCAGTGGCTACATGGACTCAGTTCTGCTGAGTCTCAACTTGTAGGAACAAGAAGCACAAATTCCCAAGGGATCACTGAGAGTAGTGGCGAGAGGGGCCAACCTTATTTCCATCCCTTGGTTCTTGGACTCATATGTCATAACCCTATTTAAGTTATTTAGACAGAGCACCATATAATGGCCCTTGGTTCAATATATATATCACATCCTGGAGGAAAATGCTCCAACCTAGCTGCATGTCCTACTCAAGCTAGAACCTTAGGTTACTCTTTAACAGGCCAATTTAACACTCTAATAGTTTCTGGATTGTGTGGCGTATGATAGGACTAGTGTTTTCCATGGTCATATACTCATTTTTAAAATTTCTTTACTGTAAAATTGGTCCCTTGGTCAGAAAGCCCATAATAGTAAATCATGCATTTTATAGGTCCTTAGATAGTGGTTCTGATAGAGCCACCATGGTCAAGAAAGGCAAATCCATACCTGGACCAAGTAGCAATCCCTGTTAGGAATGAATTGCTGCAATGTCCAAATAAGAATGGGTCTATTATAATCATGTTGCCACCAAATAACTGATTGGTCTTTTCAAATGATGGTGCCATATCAAGGCCAAGTGTCATTCAGCAGTGGAAGCAGCTAGATTAGTTTTTCTGAGAAAAGGCCCATGATTTTGGGCCCTTGGCTTCCATCCATGCCATCATGACTCTTCTGTACATGAGCTAATTGCATAAGGACTAGGGTGGCCAAGAGCATGTTGGCTGGCCCTCAGTGCCAAAGTCACCTTATCCATCTGGTTGTTCAGTGTGTCTTCTGCAGTGGATGCTCTCTGGTAAGCATAAAAGTGGTAAGTGAAGATCCACACCTTATAAGTCAATCGTTATGACATTTCCCAGATTTCCTTGTCTCTGATCTGATTTTGCCCTTTCTGAGTTAAGTACCTGACCAATGAGTCAAACTATTGGCCACTGCCCAAGAATCCATGTATATCTCTCCTTAAGGCTACTTCTTGCTCAATAAGAAGTGAATGACCAAGTATAGTGCTCAAAGCTTTGCCCACTAGGATTTTCCCTTACCACTGTTCTTTAGGGCTATACCTAAGTGGGGCTGTAGTAAGGCATCAATCCAGTTTTAGCTTGAGCCAACTCATTCATGAACAAGGCCCAAGTTCATAGGGAACTTCTCTACCTTGAGTGACGTACCATAGTATACCATAGTCAGTATCATCAGCGTGGGCTGAGAGAAAAGCATTTGGGCAACTGAATTAGGTGACGTTGAGATGAGGGCTCTTGCTGTGTAACTTACTTGTGCTTTTCAAATCTGCTGGAGATAATTCCCAAATGTCTCATGTAATGGGTATCTACTGTGTCTGCTAGATCTGACCATTCACAGCAAATAACCTTCCCCCATGAAATCTGTCAGATATTATCCCTGTTTGAGAAACTATATCCATGACTATTTACTCTCCAAGACATTCCATGTAACATTTATCACCAAGCCCTGCTTAAGGAGTAAGAAAGTAAAGCAGCTGGCCTGTGCTCCCTTCACCTTGTCAAGGGAACTTCTAGGTATATCTAATGTTATTTGTCCTTGTGTAGAAGTTCCTTAGCAGGCTGACCCCGAGTAAGGGTTACTTAAATAAACCCAGGAGCTATGGATTTCTGAGGCATGGCTTCCTGAAGAATGTTATTTAACCTATACGATTCCATGGGGTATCAAATTGAGACGTTTTGTGATTTAAATATCCCTGCTCTGTGTAATGCAAACCCACAAAACCTTTACTGGAGACCTAATCTGTTATTCTAGGCCAGATAACCCATGTTCAGTGTGGCTGAAGCTCCACAGTCCAGCTGTCCCAGACCTTTCTCTGCCTTTTCTGAGCCTCGATTCCCTGTATCATTGAAATTATTTGTAAAACTTCATACTGAATGAAATCTTTATGTGAATCTGACATGACAATCCAATCTTTTGTTAGTTCACATACTAATATCATCACGTAAATACCTGCTGAATTCATGTATTTCATCTGTGCTGTCACAAACATAGACCATGCTACCATCATCTTTTGCTAACTGGTTTCTTTGACTCAGGTCTTGTTTTCCACACCACAGCCAAAGTGATCTTTCTAAATACAAATGTATTTAATTTTCTTCACTTAAAACACTTCAGTGCCACCTCATGGCAGCCAGGTTAAATCCAAACTTTTAAATATAGTTACAATGTCCTTGATGAGTGATATGGTTTGGATTTGTGTCCCCGCCCAAATCTCATGTAATTGTAATCCCCAGTGTTGGAGGAGGGGTCTGGTGGGAGGTGATTGGATCATGGGGGTGGGTTTCCCCCTTCCTGTTTTCATGATAGTGAGTTCTCACGAGATCTGGTTGTTTAAAAGTGTGTAGCGTGTCCCCTTTGCCCTCTTCCTCCTGCTCCAGCCATGTAGGACTTGCCTGTTTCCCCTTCACCTTCTGTCATGATTATAAGTTTCCTGAGGCCACCTCAGCCATGCTTCCTGTGCAGCCTGTGGAACCAGACCCAACTTAATCTCTTTTCTTTATAGATTACCCAGTCTCAGGTAGTTCTTTATAAGCAATGAGAGAACAGACTAATACAATGATCTTGCCCCTCTTCACTTCTCCAGACTCACCTTTCTCCACTTTCCATCCCCATACTATTAATATTCCATCATCTTCATTTGCACTCTATAACCCAGCCATATTGAAGTTTTCAGTTTTGTAAATGCACGATTCTGTCTTCCCACCAGCTGATTGCCCTGTATGAAATGCTCCCTCATCAGTTCCTCCAATACCATTTTTCTGATATTCTATGGAATATTGGTGAGTGTGGTTGTCCCTTGGCATCCCCAGGGGATTTGTTCTGGGCTCGCACAGACACCAAAATCTGCGGATGCTCAAGTCTCTTACATAAAACAGTGTCATGTTTACATATAACCTATACACATCCTCCTGTATTAGTTTAAGGCATCTCCAGATGACTTGTAATACCTGATACAATGTAAATGCTATATAAATAGTTGTTATACTATATTGCTTTAAAATCTGTGTTATTTTAATTGTTATATTGGTATTTTTTATGTTTCAGATATTTTTTATATGCAGTTGGTTGAGTCTGTGAATGCAGAACCCTCAGATATGAGGGCCAACCATGTTTATTTGGCTGGAATTAACACAAAAAAAATCTGATTAATAGTGATTTAAACAAAGAGGACTGTTTTCCTCAAATAGGCTATTCCACAAGTTACGTTTGTTCAGCTATTTAACGATGCCATCACATAGCAAGGCTCTTTCTACCTTTTTGCTCTACCATCTTTAATATGTGGCTTGTTGTGTTTGAGCATGTTCTCTTATGGTTGTAAGATGGCTGTGAAAACTCCAGACATCATGTCCATGATAGACAGAAAAGGGGCACCATAGCAAGTTCTCCTTTTATCAGAAAAGCAAAAGCCTTACTGTCCCAGACCTTTCTCTGCCTTTTCTGAGCCTCGATTCCCTGTATCATTGAAATTATTTGTAAAACTTCATACTGAATGAAATCTTTATGTGAATCTGACATGACAATCCAATCTTTTGTTAGTTCACATACTAATATCATCACGTAAATACCTGCTGAATTCATGTATTTCATCTGTGGTCTGTTATAATCATGTTGCCACCAAATAACTGATTGGTCTTTTCAAATGATGGTGCCATATCAAGGCCAAGTGTCATTCAGCAGTGGAAGCAGCTAGATTAGTTTTTCTGAGAAAAGGCCCATGATTTTGGGCCCTTGGCTTCCATCCATGCCATCATGACTCTTCTGTACATGAGCTAATTGCATAAGGACTAGGGTGGCCAAGAGCATGTTGGCTGGCCCTCAGTGCCAAAGTCACCTTATCCATCTGGTTGTTCAGTGTGTCTTCTGCAGTGGATGCTCTCTGGTAAGCATAAAAGTGGTAAGTGAAGATCCACACCTTATAAGTCAATCGTTATGACATTTCCCAGATTTCCTTGTCTCTGATCTGATTTTGCCCTTTCTGAGTTAAGTACCTGACCAATGAGTCAAACTATTGGCCACTGCCCAAGAATCCATGTATATCTCTCCTTAAGGCTACTTCTTGCTCAATAAGAAGTGAATGACCAAGTATAGTGCTCAAAGCTTTGCCCACTAGGATTTTCCCTTACCACTGTTCTTTAGGGCTATACCTAAGTGGGGCTGTAGTAAGGCATCAATCCAGTTTTAGCTTGAGCCAACTCATTCATGAACAAGGCCCAAGTTCATAGGGAACTTCTCTACCTTGAGTGACGTACCATAGTATACCATAGTCAGTATCATCAGCGTGGGCTGAGAGAAAAGCATTTGGGCAACTGAATTAGGTGACGTTGAGATGAGGGCTCTTGCTGTGTAACTTACTTGTGCTTTTCAAATCTGCTGGAGATAATTCCCAAATGTCTCATGTAATGGGTATCTACTGTGTCTGCTAGATCTGACCATTCACAGCAAATAACCTTCCCCCATGAAATCTGTCAGATATTATCCCTGTTTGAGAAACTATATCCATGACTATTTACTCTCCAAGACATTCCATGTAACATTTATCACCAAGCCCTGCTTAAGGAGTAAGAAAGTAAAGCAGCTGGCCTGTGCTCCCTTCACCTTGTCAAGGGAACTTCTAGGTATATCTAATGTTATTTGTCCTTGTGTAGAAGTTCCTTAGCAGGCTGACCCCGAGTAAGGGTTACTTAAATAAACCCAGGAGCTATGGATTTCTGAGGCATGGCTTCCTGAAGAATGTTATTTAACCTATACGATTCCATGGGGTATCAAATTGAGACGTTTTGTGATTTAAATATCCCTGCTCTGTGTAATGCAAACCCACAAAACCTTTACTGGAGACCTAATCTGTTATTCTAGGCCAGATAACCCATGTTCAGTGTGGCTGAAGCTCCACAGTCCAGCTGTCCCAGACCTTTCTCTGCCTTTTCTGAGCCTCGATTCCCTGTATCATTGAAATTATTTGTAAAACTTCATACTGAATGAAATCTTTATGTGAATCTGACATGACAATCCAATCTTTTGTTAGTTCACATACTAATATCATCACGTAAATACCTGCTGAATTCATGTATTTCATCTGTGCTGTCACAAACATAGACCATGCTACCATCATCTTTTGCTAACTGGTTTCTTTGACTCAGGTCTTGTTTTCCACACCACAGCCAAAGTGATCTTTCTAAATACAAATGTATTTAATTTTCTTCACTTAAAACACTTCAGTGCCACCTCATGGCAGCCAGGTTAAATCCAAACTTTTAAATATAGTTACAATGTCCTTGATGAGTGATATGGTTTGGATTTGTGTCCCCGCCCAAATCTCATGTAATTGTAATCCCCAGTGTTGGAGGAGGGGTCTGGTGGGAGGTGATTGGATCATGGGGGTGGGTTTCCCCCTTCCTGTTTTCATGATAGTGAGTTCTCACGAGATCTGGTTGTTTAAAAGTGTGTAGCGTGTCCCCTTTGCCCTCTTCCTCCTGCTCCAGCCATGTAGGACTTGCCTGTTTCCCCTTCACCTTCTGTCATGATTATAAGTTTCCTGAGGCCACCTCAGCCATGCTTCCTGTGCAGCCTGTGGAACCAGACCCAACTTAATCTCTTTTCTTTATAGATTACCCAGTCTCAGGTAGTTCTTTATAAGCAATGAGAGAACAGACTAATACAATGATCTTGCCCCTCTTCACTTCTCCAGACTCACCTTTCTCCACTTTCCATCCCCATACTATTAATATTCCATCATCTTCATTTGCACTCTATAACCCAGCCATATTGAAGTTTTCAGTTTTGTAAATGCACGATTCTGTCTTCCCACCAGCTGATTGCCCTGTATGAAATGCTCCCTCATCAGTTCCTCCAATACCATTTTTCTGATATTCTATGGAATATTGGTGAGTGTGGTTGTCCCTTGGCATCCCCAGGGGATTTGTTCCGGGCTCTCACAGACACCAAAATCTGCGGATGCTCAAGTCCCTTACATAAAACAGTGTCATGTTTACATATAACCTATACACATCCTCCTGTATTAGTTTAAGGCATCTCCAGATGACTTGTAATACCTGATACAATGTAAATGCTATATAAATAGTTGTTATACTATATTGCTTTAAAATCTGTGTTATTTTAATTGTTATATTGGTATTTTTTATGTTTCAGATATTTTTTATATGCAGTTGGTTGAGTCTGTGAATGCAGAACCCTCAGATATGAGGGCCAACCATGTTTATTTGGCTGGAATTAACACAAAAAAAATCTGATTAATAGTGATTTAAACAAAGAGGACTGTTTTCCTCAAATAGGCTATTCCACAAGTTACGTTTGTTCAGCTATTTAACGATGCCATCACATAGCAAGGCTCTTTCTACCTTTTTGCTCTACCATCTTTAATATGTGGCTTGTTGTGTTTGAGCATGTTCTCTTATGGTTGTAAGATGGCTGTGAAAACTCCAGACATCATGTCCATGATAGACAGAAAAGGGGCACCATAGCAAGTTCTCCTTTTATCAGAAAAGCAAAAGCCTTACTAGAAGCCCCTGCCTAAGTCACCTTAGGCGTCGCTGAACAAAACCGGGTCACAGGGGCACCCTTGGCTAAAAGAAGCTAGAAAAGCAAAAATCTGTCTTTCAGCCTCCACAGTGGAAGGAATAAAGGACTGGAGATGACTGCTGGGTCAAAGGAACAGAGTCCACCACACTCTCCAGTCTGAATTACTATATGTTCCCCAAAGCACCTTGTACTTTTACCCATCATGACACTTAGCACATTGTATCTTTAAAAAACTGTCCATAATCCTAATAGACCAATGTTTATACCTCAAGTATAAAAACAAATCAGCCAGAAAATCTATTATTTAATAATAGATTTAATTTAAAAATCTGATTTATTAAGATAAAATTTACATACAGTTTACCCATTTTGAGTGTTCAGCTTAATGAGTTTTGACAAATATATGCATTACTGTAATTTCCACAATATGTAAAACATTTCCATGACCCCCAAATTGTGCATCTTTGTAGTTAACTGACTCACTTCAACTTAAGCCCCTGTCAACCACTAATCTCTCCATCACTAAAATTCTGCCTTTTCTAGAATGTTATATAAATGAAATCATATAGTATGTGGTATTTTTTTGTCCCACTTCTTTCATTTAGCATAATGCTTTTGAGATTCATCCATGTTGTATCAGTAATTCATTCCTTGTTTAATGACTAGTGTTCCATATCACAATATGTTTATTCATTCACCAGCTGATAGACATTTGGTTGTTTCCAGGTTGGGGCCATTAAAAAAAGCCGCTATCGACATTCATACACAAGTTTTTGTTTGTTTGTTTTTGAGACACAGTTTCACTTTGTTGCCCTGGCTGGAGTGCAGTAGCACAGTCTCGGCTCACTGCAACTCTGGGGTTCAAG
>NW_012102843.1:1031172-1063721 GCF_000951045.1 Mandrillus leucophaeus
GTGGATCACCTGAGGTCAGGAGTTCAAGACCAGCCTGGCCAACATGGCGAAACCCTGTCTCTACTAAAAATACAAAAATTAGCCAGGCATGGTGGTGGGGGCCTGTAATCCCAGCTACTCACGAGGCTGAGGCAGGACAGTCGCTTGAACCTGTGGGGTGGAGGTTGCAGTGAGCCGAGATCTCGCCACTTTACTCCAGCCTGGGCGTAAGAGCGAAACTCCATCTTGGTTGGGGGGAGAAAAAGACTTAAATATAAAACCCCAAACCATAAAAACCCTAGGAGAAAACCTAGGCAGTACCATTCAGGACATAGGCATGGGCAAGGACTTCATAACAAAAACACCAAAAGCAATTGCAACAAACGCCAACATTGACAAATGGTATCTAATTAAACTAAAGAGCTTTTGCAAAGCAAAAGAAACTAGCATCAGAGTGAACAGGCAACCTACAGAATGGGAGACAATTTTTGCAATCTATGCATCAGTTTATTTTATAATCTGCTTTCTAAGGTGGCTATACTATTTTGCATTTCCACCAGCAGTAAATAACTTTCAGTTGCTCCACCTGGTTTTTATAAACTGATATTGTCTGATGTTTTAATTTTGCTTTTCTAGAGGATGTATAACAGTGAATGACATCTTTTTGTGATTTTAATTTGCATTTCCCCAATGACTAGTGATGATGAGGATTTCTAACTTGCCATTTTTAATATCTTCTTCACCAAAGTGTCTGTTCAAATCTTTGGGCAATTTTTAATTAGGTGTGTATCTCCTTATTTTTGTGTTGAAAGATTTAAAAAATATATTCTAAAACCAAATCCTTTATCACATACTGTTTTGCCAGTTTGTGGCTTGTGTTTTCATTTTCTTAACAATGTCTTTTGATGAGAAAGAGATTTTAATAATGCCCAAGTTACCATTTTTTCTTCACCGGTTCCTGCTTTTAGTGTCTTATCTAGGAAATCTTTGCCTAAACCAAGGTCATAAAGTTCTTCTGCAAAATTTAGCTCTCACATTTAAATATATGATCCATTTCTAGTTAATTATTGTATGTAGTGAGGGAAGGTTTGAGATTCATTTTCTTGAATATGGATATGCACCATTTATTGGAAAGACATCTTTTCTCTGTTACCTTGAAGCCTTTGCTGAAAATCAGTAATCACTATGTAGGTCTCTTTCTAGACTCCCTGTCCTGCTCCATTAATCTGTGTGTCTATCTTTATGGCAATATCACCTTGTATTTCTTTTTTTTTTTCTTTTTCTTTTATTTATTTATTTATTTATTGAGATGAAGTCTCTCTCTGTCACCCAGGTTGGAGTGCAGTGGTATAGTCTCAGCTCACTGCAACCTCCACCTCCCGGGTTCAAGCGATTCTCTTGCCTCAGCCTTCTGAGTAGCTAGGATTACAGGTATGCACCACCACCCCTGGCTAATTTTTGTACTTTGGTAATACACATATTTTATATGCCCAATCGTTTCATATTTTTGATGCTATTTTTTAAAAATTTCAACTTCAGACTGGTATTGATGCTATATAGAAATATTGTTGATGTCTTGTATATTGACATTTACCATGTGACACTGTTAATTCTAGAATTAAAAAAATACAGAATCTTTAGGATTTTCTACGTATAGATGTTTATCTTGTGCAAAGGAAGATAACTGTACTTCTTCCTTTTCAAACGGTATGTCTTTTATTGCTTTCTATTTACATTACTGCATGGCTAGAAACTCCAGCGCAATGTGGAATAGAAGTGGTAAGAGTGGCATCCTTGCCTCGTTCCTGATCTTTGGAGATAACCGAGGTTTTCCTCATTAAATATGATGTGAGCTGTTTTTTACAGATGTCCTTTGTCACATCTCTTTTATTCCTAGTTTGATGAGTTTTATCATGAATAAGTATTGAATTTTCTCACAAGCTTTTTCTGCACTACTGGCATGATCATATGGCTTATTTAGTTACATTGATTGAGTCAATCTGGAATAATGCCATTTGGTCATGATTTACCTCTTATATTGATAGAATTGATTTGCTAATATTTTGTGAGGAATTTTATATAAGTGTTCATGGAGGATATTGATCTTTAGTTTTCTTTCTTGTAATTTTTTTTTTTTTTTTTTTGAGACAGAATCTCACTCTGTCACCCAGGCTGGAGTTCAGTGGCACGTCTCGGCCCACTGCAACCTCTGCCTCCTGGGTTCAAGCCATTCTTGTGCCTCAGCCACCTAAGTAGCTGGGATTACAGGCATGCACCACCACACCTGGCAAATATATGTATTTTTAAATCTTTGGTAGAGATGAGGACTCACCATGTTGGCCAGGTGGGTCTTGAACTCCTGACTTAAGGTGATCTGCTGCCTTGACCTCCCAAAGTGCTGGGATTACAGGTATAATCCTGGCATCTTTCTTGTAATTCTCTGTCTAGTTTTGATATTAGTATGCTGGCTTCATAAAATGGGTTATTCTAATATTATGAAGAGTTTTTGCAGAATTGATATTATTTTGTAGATGGCACTGACTTACCACAATTATTTTCTGTGTTTTTGTCCTTTTCATGTTTGAAATGCCTATGAGGTCCACTTGTCCATGATGCTTTACACTGCAGTGATTTAAAATAAATCTGGCAAGCAGCTATTTTCCTTTTTGTCTCTTAAAACCTTTGCAACTCTGATAATCATGGAAATCTAAAAACATTTTTTAAGAAATAAGAATTATTGGCCAGGCACAGTGGCTCACACCTGTAATCCCAGCACTTTGGGGTGCTGAGGCGGGCAGATCACTTGAGGTCAAGAGTTTGAGACCAGCCTGGCCAACATGGTGAAACCCTGTCTCTATGAAAAATACAAAAATTAGCTGGACATGGTGGTGGGCACCCGTAGTCCCAGCTACTCGGAGGCTGAGGCAGGAGAATTACTCGAACCTGGGAGGCAGAGGTTGCAGTGAGCTGAGACAGTGCTGCTGCACTCCAGCCTAGGCAACAAAGCGGGACTCCATCTAGGAATGAATGAATGAATGAACGAATAAGGTTTAGTAGTATTTACGAAGGACTAGAAGTTTATATTAAATATTCAAACACTACAGTAGGGAACATTTTGGGTAGCTTTCAAGTAACCTAACATTACCATCTCCTAACAAGGCTAACAATACACAGAATCAGGTTTTGGAACCGTCAATTGAAGGACATCTTCTGTTTCCAAAACTTCTTAGAATACCATTTATAGGATTGGTGTAAAATATACAATGCTTTTACTTTTAAGAGTCACCCACACCCATTATGTTTGCTACTCAGACATAAAAACAGAAAATAACAAGTATTGATAAGGATGTTGAGAAATTGGAATCCTTGTGCACTGATGATGGAGTTGTAAAATGGTTCGGCCACTGTGGAAAAACTATGGTGGTTCCTTAAAAAGTTAAAAATAGAATGACTATATGATCCAACAATTCCATTTCTGGGTATAAAGAAAAAAGAGTTCTGAAGACATATTTGTATACCTATGTAAATAGTGACAATATTCACGATAGTCAAAGGGCAGAGACAACTCTGGTATCCATTGATGGATGAATGGATAAACAAAATATATACAGTATATACACACACACAATGGAATATTATTCAACCTTAAAAAGGAAGGAAATTCTGCAATATATTACAACATAGATGAACCTTGAGGACATTATGCTAAGTGAAATAAGCTAGTCACAAAGAGACAAATACTGCATGATTCTACTTATAAAAGGTACAGTACCTGGAATGTCAAATTCAGAGACAGAAGGTAGAACAGTGGTTCCCAGAGGCTGGGATGAATACAGGAATGGGGAGTTGTTGAATGGGTATAGAATTTGTTTTGTAAGGTTAAAGGAGTGCTGGAGGTTGGTTGCACAACCACCACTGTATCATTATATCACTACTGAACTGTATACTTAAAAATGAGATGGTATATTTTGTTCTGTGTGTGTTTTTTAAGTGACTCACCATTAGTAGTATACCAGCTATGAACACACACTTATATCAGGGCAAGAACTATACGCAAGATCATGACCACTTCTCTCCTATATGTTTCTGTCCCAGTATGGGAATACGGACCTTAACCTTTAATACTGTGTCTCAGTGTTCAGTGCTCTTTGTGTCACTGCATTCCTTCAAATCAGCAATGTGTCTTATGTTGATTGCTAAGCTTTAATTCTCACGGGAGAATTATAATATCTTTCCTATTTTCCTGATTTTGTTACTGATTTTTCTTGGGATTCAAAATTTGGAAAAACAAAATTTCTCAAGAAATGCTGGAAAGGAAATCCCACTTGGAAACACTAACCAAAATGTTTGCAAACAAAATAAAGCAATAGATAAAATGGATCAGCTGAGGTTATACTAGGAGTATAAGATGATTTAACCTTAGAAAATCAAACAGTGTAGTTTACATTAACATTCAAGGAAAATAATCATCATCAGTAAACACAGATAAACTGTATGAATTCACCATCTGTAATAAAACCTCACAGCAACCTAGGGACAGAAAAGAACTTCTTTAATCTGATAAGGGAAATATACACATTAAAGAAAAAAAACCCTGCAGCAAACAGTAAATTGAAAGGTAAACACTAACATTTTTATCTTTGACACGAGGCGTAGGACAGAATGTCCCAACATTCTACCGATGATTGTGCTAAAGAGAGGTCCTAGCCAGTAAAGGAAAAAAATAAAAAGCAAACAGTATGGGATTGGAATATGATCCAACAATTCCATTTCCAACATTACTCATAGATGATATGATTATATACACAGAAAATCCAAACATTACTCCTAGATGATATGATTATATACATAGAAAATCCAAGAGAATCCAGATATATTTCTAGAAAGAATTAAAAGAGGTTACTGTGGTTACTGGATAGAAAAATCAATATGTAAAAACTAATTTTAATTCTAACAGTAATAATTAGGAAAAACTTATGAAAAAAAAGTCCTTTATAAGAACATTAAAAAAATAAAGTGCTTAGGAATCAACGTAGTAAAACTATGCAAGATCTCTGCAAGGAAAACTAAAACTTAGCTGAGTGACATTAGGAACGGGGGGAAAATCCCTACCTGAAAGATTTAACCACAAGTGAAAACACTAATAAAAATGTCTGTCAACCAAAAAAACTCCATTAAGAGAATGAAGAGACAAGCCACAGAATCAGAAAAGATGTTAGCTAAGATGGTTATGTAATCCAACAAAGGATCAGTAGAAATATCAGCAAAGAATATGTACAGGCAATTCATCAAAGAAAATCATACTGACTAACAAGCATATACTAAAAAGTTTAATCTCCCTAATAATTAGTGAGGTACAAATTAAAATGAGACATACCATTTTAATCCCATCAAAATAACTATTTTATTTTGAAAATATCAAGTGAGGCAGCAAAATCACCCCTGGGTTTAAGAACCACTGCTTTTGGATCATACACAATGAAAGTATATATTTCTACATACTGTTGTACATAAAACTATGTATGCTGTACTTTTAATGGCAAAGGGATTTTTCAGAGGATAAATGTCTATTATGAGATCTCCTTACTTACCAAATTCTGAGTCATTATAATCTTTGTGGAAACTGACTCCACTATATTCATGCAAAATTCAGTTTGTTAAAATCTAGGCAAAAGAGCCTAAAACTCTGAAGAGGACTGAATTTATTTTAAAAATATGATAAACAAGTAAAAAACCTTTGCATTTAGGATACCAGGATCTTTGCACTTGTCATATTCTAGTACAGATCTTTTAGGCTAGAAATGTCAACTAGATCACTTTCTAGGCCCAAAGAAAGAACACTGATATTTGCCTTTTTGTCAGGAGGCGATTAAGAAACACTACTAGGATACTTAAACTGAGATGCAACATTATCAGACTGGCTGTGCGGTAGGCTCCCTGGTTCACACTGCATCGTCAGTTGCCTATCCTCCTCAGATTGGGAGCTTTAGATAGGCAGACTATGGCTGCCTTGCTCACTGCTTTCTCCTTAGGAACGAGTCCCATGCCTGGCACACAGAACACACAAATATTTGAATAAAGTGAATGAGTCTTAGTATATGCTTTTAGAATTATTTATTCAAAAACACTTTATAATAGATTCAGGTAACAGTAAAGTAATACAATCAATAGTACTAAAATAAATCTATAGAAAATAGATAATTTCATTAAGGTGCAATTAAAATACTTGAAATTGGGACACATCTCTGTGTTTCAAACCAATATACTGGCTTTCTACTTTTTAAAAGACTATTCCAGTCTTTAAGATGTCCAAAGTTTTTCCTCTTTGCTTTTATTTGCTTTGGACCATATTTAAATTTTTAACATTCCTAAGTGCATACATACATTTTAGGCATATACTATAACGACCAAGAGTTTTTTGTGAACCTACTGATTAGGTAGACACTTTGGGGAGGTATGACCTGCACAAAGTAGGGTGGGAGGGCTATTATCTCCCTTAATCTGGACACAACTGTTCAAGCAGTCTATAATTTATTAGCTTCTCTAATAGCTTCACTATTTGGTTTTCATTGACCTTTTGAGCAACTGACTGGCAAACCCCTGATTTTTTTCACCTGAAATCTTTTCATGTTAGATATTGTCCATATTACACTTATACTTATTTACTATCTTCTTGCCTTGGACAACTTATTTCTCCAAATTTTGATTTCTCCAGCAGTAAATTGGGATATCACTAATCTTGCAAGGCAAAGATCAGAGATGCTGCATATAATATGTGTCAGTGACTTAGCATACAACAAATATTCTATGATTAATATTTTCAAAATCTAACTACTCCTCATTTTTCCTTGGCAGTTTTCTAAGTCATTTGCAGAAAGTGTTCCAGCTTGCCAAACCTTTTTTTTTGAGACAGAGTCTCGCTCTGTTGCCCAGGCTGGAATGCAATGGCAACCCCGTCTCTACTAAAAATACAAAAAAAAATCTTTTATAATCTTAATTCTGTCATCTGTGAATTAGTTATTTCTCCTACGTCTGTGATCTGTATGTAAATTTGATAAACTTTTCAAAGCCATTGATTAGAATACTTGAACAGAATAGGAGCCTTATGGCATACCACGCAAGGCTAAAGAGCGGATTAATGATGTTATTCAAAGCTCTCTGGATGCATCAACTAGCAAGAATTAGCTACAAATTCATTTAACTATACTATTATCTAGTTGATAATTTCTAATTCCACCCATGAAGACTTCAGGGCTTTCTTAAAGACATTCTAAGTTTACTGCGTTTCCTTGATTTACTATAGTAGTAAAAACTACCAATATATACCAAATATTCATTTAGGCAGCTTATAAGAAAAAGATACACCAAGGTAAGTTTGTAATTTGAAATGCAAAGTAATATTCTGAACAGTTCTCCAGAAATCAAACCAACAAATTTATAGTCCAAAAAGTTCTGGAGATTGGTTTTAGGGGAGGGGAATGTGAGGAGATCAAATATGAATGAGTGCCTGCCATTGGCAGTAAAAAGAAATGCCAACTCTTCCTAAGAAAAAAATTTATATAACCTTCAAGGTCCAAATACGAGGAGAAAGCTCAACCACCCATTTGTTAATCTCTGCAGCTGGGATGAACATTTTCCTAAGGATGGAGAAGAGATTATACTCACTAATACATGAGTCAGTAGTTTTACTTTCAGGTGGCTTTTTATCTGATGTTTATCTGATATGATGACAGTTGGGGGACAGAGAAATGTTCCACTTCTAGCTGTGTATCAAACTAGATACCTAAGCCCTTCCCTTCCAACAGAATACAGAGAAATGCTAGATAAAATGTAGAAAACATTCTTTTAAATACATACCAGAACTTACAAGAAAGTAAGGGGAAATCGTTATGGTCACAAATGAGGGGAATGAGGCCGGGTGTGGTGACTCACACCTGTAATCCCAGCACTTTGGGAGGCAGAGGCAGGTGGATCACGAGGTCAGGTGATCGAGACCATACTGGCTAACACAGTGAAACTCCATCTCTACTAAAAATTCCAAAACTCAGTCAGGCATGTTGGCACACGTCTATAGTCCCAGCTACTCAGGAGGCTGAGGCAGGAGAATCGCTTGAACCCAGGAGGTGGAAGTTGCAGTGAGCTGAGACTCCAGCCTGGGCAACAGAGCAAGACTCTGTCTCAAAAAAAAATGAAGGGAATGAAAAACCAGAGAGGTAAATATGTGAGCTGATGCTATAGCTGTCTTAGAACAATTTGCCAGTTCATTAACCCATGGCTTTTAGCTTCGACATCTATATGGGGACTAAAGAACCCAGGACTTGTCAAAGGCAGGCAGTGGGAATTAAATGTACCTCCTTCCACCCCTACCATAAAGGTGGGACACATGGAAGCGTATACTCTCAGTGAAAAAGGCATCAATCAAATATTCTGCCCACTAGCACAGGGAGATGAGGAAGTATGTCTGCCTTGGCCTGAGAAATCTCCTATCAGTAAGTTATGCTACACTTCAGTTATGGAAACCCTAAAGCCAAGAAATTTAAAATAAGAATGGGCATGTGTCAGCAACAGTCCTGGGAATATGACATAAACAGAGACTCACGATTCCCATAGATAAAGCCTTGCTGAAAATAAACTCAATCTTCAAAAAGACAAAAATGGATAAAGTCTATCAAATACAAAAATCAACATATATAAACAGCAGGAACTAAATTTAATAGAACTATTAGAGTGACTATCAAGTACAGACATTTAAAATAATTAGTGACATAAAAAGAAAACATTAAAAAATGACATCAAGAAACAGAGATCTGAAAAAATGATGCATAATTAGAAATGAAAAACAATTTCTGAAAGAAGAAGCCCAAGGGATAGGGTAAAAGAGATTATATACAGCTGACAAGAGAATTCATGAACTAGAAGGCAATATATGAAGGTGTCACAGAAAGATAACATATATGGACAATACAGAAGGGCTTAAAAGATAAAGAGAATAGAATGAGAAGTTTCAATACACACTTAAAAAAATAGTAACTACACTGTGTTTTTGAAATTTGTTCTCCATAACAGCTTCATTATTTAGTAACACAGTGATCTTACTAGGAAAAATCCAAATCCATTTTTTTTTTTTTTTTTTTGAGACAGAGTTTTGCTCTTGTCACCCAGGCTACAGTGCAATGGCATGATTTTGGCTCATAGCAACCTCCACCTCCCAGGTTCAAGAGATTCTCCTGCCTCTGCCTTTCGAGTGGCTGGGATTATAGGTGCCCACCACCATGCCCGGCTAATTTTTGTATTTTTAGTAGAGATGGGGTTTCACCATACTGGCCAGGCTGGTCTCAAACTCCCGACCTTGTGATCCGCCCACCTCAGCCTCCCGAAGTGCCGGGATTACAGGCGTGAGCTGCTGTATTCAGCCCGAATAACCATTATTTCTAAAGAGTGAGAGCAGAGATGTTTCTTAAGACCATCAAAACATTTTTGAGTGGTGTGATTAAATCAAGTATTAAAACCAACATTCAAAAAAAACCCACAATAGTTCTCTTAGTTAAATATGAATCCCTATTTAAAGTATGTTGGCAGGTTAAAAATAAAGGCTAAAATATAATTTCTAAAGGCTGAATACAAGGGTAATTCATATGCTGAAGATCACACCCAAGCTTTCCATCCGGGGAAAAGTCGGCTGAGATTTTTGGGGTCCATGGCCTGCTGTATGAGCAGATTCACTTGTCCACCAACACTGAGCACAGTGCCTTCTTCCACTCCTTTCAGTTTCTCTTGTAGTCTCATTAAGACACGTTCAGCTACTTTGTTGAAACTCTGGTCAATATCACTAAGGACAAAAACACAAAGGTTTCAGTGAGGTGAATAGTTTAAAGGCCTTGGGAATAAGAAAATCTGAACAACTGACAGGACCTTCTTAAAATACTGCTCACCTGAGATTTCGTTTGCATTCTTGGTCATCTGCATTCAGAGTAGGGTGAAGCTCAGTTTCATCTTCTGGCCTCTGCTGTAAATACAAAGCTTTCAAAGGATTCATGGTCCAGTCAAAGAGTGGATCATACAGAAGGACCTAAACAGAGAGAACATATGTATTAAAAGAACAATGTACATTTTAATCACATACTTAGAAACAGTAGAACCAGTATCATACAAATAACAGAGGCCAGTCACGTGGTAGATGATGGGGGAGGGGAACAAACATCATGCACGCTTCATGTTTCCTTGTGGAGGAAACTATCCTAGCATAATGCTCAAGCTTCTCATTCAACCCTGAATTCATTCTTCTTCCATGGTTAGGGGTGACATCCCTTGACCCATGTTTCCCGACTGGATGAAACTAATCTATTAAAAGGAGATAAGCATTAGTCACTTTCTTTCCTTCTCTCTCTACTCTTAACCCTGCGTTAGGGTATTTGCTTTGTAGGGCCCAATTCTTCCTCAGTCAGGCTGTCTCAATATATAGATTGGGTTGTGGGGACTGGAGAGCATGAGCAAGCCTATTTGGACCTCACTCCTAAGCCATCTTCTCCAATAGTTTTATCAGTAACAAACCTGAAATTCTGATCTCTACCCTATTCCTATGGCTCTTTTTCTCTCAGTTCTAAATCTGGGTGGATCCAAAAAGGTATAATTTATTGAAACCTCCTCAAAATCCAAGGTTTGGTGCTGTGTTTAGAATCTTGAGATATATATTAGGTGTAGAATTAGGATACCAAAACAACTGACATGGCTAGAGCAAGTGGCTTTAGGTCTTAAATTTTAGAAAGTGAGGTCATGAGGAATCTGATATTGGCAGGTCAGAACAGCTAACTGCTCTGGTATTTATAAACACAGAACTTAAAAAAAAATAGGCTTTGGCAAATGCTTACAAATCTTAGTAGTAAGTGGAGACAATACAAAGACTGATTCTACAGGGCATTCCAGTATTACAAGGTTGGAACACTTTTTTGCTGCTACCTGTACACAGTTTCTCAGTAAATCTGCAGGTTGGGACTATAAAATGTCTTTAGTAGATTTAGTTTCAGGACATGTACTATATTAGCAGAACCAAAATCTCTCTATTTTTTAATGCTGTTTTGAGTGTCCTCCAGGACCATTAAATACTGTGGAGAAACTGAGCTTGATTACATGTGGCTTGTTCGTAAGTTCAAGGGTTCCTATGTGACTTCAAGTTGGGCATTGACATGGCTTTAGATTTCAGAGATCCAAACCAGTTTCACCCACAAAAGGAAAATATTAATATATTTTATTAATGAACTAATGAAAAGGAATGAAGGCCTCTAATATAGACTAGATGGTTTTCTTGGGTTGAAGTAGAAGAAAAATCCAAATTACTTCAAAACCAAGGGCTTGTGTCACAAGTCACACTTGGAAATATTAGAATTAAGCAGGAACTGGAATAAGTAAAAAACTATGCTTCAGTCTGACAATCAAGACAGAAGTGGCTGGAAACAGTAAAGGAATAGAGACTGATTAAGCGAGAGCAGGGTTTCTCTCAGCACTACTGTCATTTTGGATGGGATATTTCTTTGCTGTGGGGGCTAACTTGTACATTCTGGGGTGTTCACCAGCATCCCTGGCCTCTACTCAGTAGATGCCAATACTGTCCTCATCTCCCATCCCCAATTGTGACAACCAAAAATGCCTCCAGACATTGCCAACTGTCCTCTAGGGGACAAAATTGCTCTTGGCTAAGCATCGTTGAGCTAGAGGGAGAGAGATATTTCCTTAGCAGAACATATAAAATCTTAAGAGGACAGAATGGTCCACTGGGAAGAAAACGAAATCTTGAAGGCCAGGAGAGACAAATACACTGAGAGGAAAAGGGAAATACACCCAGGTCAAAGTGCTCTGAAGGAGGGGCTTAGGAAGCAGGGAGATCAGAACAGAAATAGTGACTGTGTCTCAATGAAATCTAAGAGAAGAAAATAAATGAATCCAAGAGAGGAGAGAAATGATGTCCCAGAGGACTGGGAACCTGGATGCTATTGAGAAGCACCCTCCTAAAGCTGGATGCTATTGAGAAGCACCCTCCTAAAGCTGAAGGCAGAAAGTGGTCTTACTGTGGTAAGATCACTGGGGAAGTTATTATTGAAGATTGGGACAATCACACCAAATGATTTTGGGAAATTCAGACAGATTTACAGAGGGAAGATCAGGTAGATGAGTGTAAAATACACAAAGCATTGGAGGGTGTGTTTAAAGGTGAGAGTTATTGTAGGTGGAGATGCAAATCACTTTTCAGACTCAAAACCCTCAGGAAATCCAAAGTCCTTACAATGGCAAAGGATCTGGCCACTGTCACTTCTCTAATTTGATCTCCTACCACCCTAAAAAGTGAAGTCCATAAGCAGTTTGCCATTAAACTAGTAAGATTTTTGAGGCCCTAAAAGAACTACCGTCTTCTGGTGAGTGTTAGGTAGGATAAAACTACTGGAAGAAACTCCCAACTCCACCTTAGCATAAAAATCCCTTCTGACTGAGACTAGGTAGAGTAAAATACTAAAGAATATGTTAAGCTGCTTTGACTCTTTAATTTGAAAAGTTTGGGTTTTTTTTTTTTTTTTACTGGTTTTTTTTTTTTTAAAGACAGAGTCTTGCTCTTGTCGCCCAGGTTGGAGGGCAATGGCACGATTTCAGCTCACTATAACCTCCGCCTCCTGGGTTCAAGAGATTCTCCTGCCTCAGCCTCCTGAGAATTTGGGATTACAGGTGCCTGCCACCACACCCAGCTAATTTTTGTATTTTTATTAGAGATGGGGTTTCACCATGTTGGCCAAACTGGTCTCGAACTCCTAACCTCAGGTGATCCACCCGCCTCGGCCTCTCAAAATGCCGGGATTACAGGCGTGAGCCACCGCACCTGGCCTGGGCTGCTGCTTCTTACATGACCAAGTGCAAGATAATATAACTTTAGAGTTTAATTTCGACATTATTGAGGCATCCATGTTATCATGTATTCTTTTTTAAAAATGTTACACATCATGCTTATTTTCTGTATCATGTATTCTTACTGCAGAACCAATGGCAAACTGTAACAAATGACAACATGTATGAACAGAATTTGAAATGGGTGAAAGAAAAAAGAAATGTATTTTTAACCTTGGGAATAGCACAGCCTTGTATTTAATTTTACCAACATATTACTGGGACCTATTTCAGCAAACTCTTCGTAGCAAAATCTGTATTACCATCTGAGGTCCAAAGGAGATCTATAAAGATGCCTCGGTTCATAAAGGTGCACACAGGACCACCCTGATGGACCATTACTCATCTTCCAAGGGATAAAGCCCCACCCTTATTGACCACAGGCTTAATGGTTAATGCCAATGAACTAAGACAGTTTTCATATCCTAGTTGTACAGTAGGAGAGATTTTTTAAAATACATATATTCCTGCCCCATCCCTAGAAACCTGGTTTGGATTTGATCAGCATCAATGTTTTTTAAAAGCAGTACAAGTAATACTAACATGCGGCAAGTCCAACATTATCAGGTTAAAGGAAGAAAAGCTGAGGAGTGGAAGAGGCAAGCCCATGCTGCACTCTACCTGCCATGTTTCCCTGGGGAGGCCACACTCCTGATTTCTTGTCTCACTTACCCTTACCAGGTTGGTGAATGACTGGCATAGGTACTAACAGCACAGACACTGAAATTTGTCTGACTTCCTTTTTTTCTGCCCTGGATCAAGACAAGGCAGTGATCCTGATTACATGTGTTTGCTCTTGCAGGCCCAAACCCTATTCAGGTTCCTGAGAGTCCCAAGGTTAAGACAGCAGAGAGGTACTGAGGTAGCACCAGCAGTAAACTAGTTTGGCCCTCATTCCTAAGCCATGTTCCTCTAGTAACGATGCTGACAATTTGATCTCCATTTGTCTGACTAATTAGTTCTGAACCTGGGCAGGGAAAAAGGAGATACCGATTTCCCTTAAGCCCTAATGGAAACCATTCTGAAGATAATACCACCACATGGAATATCTAAATGTCAAAGAGTTGATTTACGAATTGAAAACTAGAGACTACTTAACTTACAATGCTATAACATTCCAAGCAGCTCGAGGGGGCTGAAGGCATTTCTAAACCAGTATTTTTGGATGTGTGAAAAGGCTAAGTGTGCAATCTCCTCCCTTCTGCTGCCCAGCCACATCCCCCTATGTTAAAATTAAGCAGTGCTCTTCACATCAGTGGCTTCCCGATGATGTACAGTCTACCTGGTTTAAAAAAAAAAAAAAAAGTCTTCCTTATAAAATACTTTACCTCTACAATGGTTAACAGAGTTTCCTGAGAGTTTCTCATCACTTCCATGGTTTTCTCACAGCATCTAGGGTCAAACACATTATAAATACAGATTTTGTTACACACCAATGTCTTCAACATATCTTTATCTGTATACTCTCATGTGTAGTATGCTGAGCCTATGCTTGTTAATAATCTACAAATTTGTATCTCAAAATAGCATAATACCTGGCAGAGTGGGCTTTCATTAGATACCTGAAATGAATACAAGTATGTATTTGACTATTTCACAAGCTTGGCATTTACAAGAATAACACAACACTACTACGAAAGATTTATTTCCGTCTTTGATTTTCTTTCCTTTTTCTTTTTTCTTTGCAACGGGATCTTGCTACATTGCCCTGGCTGGTCTCAAACTCCTGGGGCCAAGTCATCCTCCTGCCTCAGCCTCCCAAGTAGCTGGGATTACAGTCATGCACCACTGTGCTCAGCTCTCAGTCTTTGATTATTGTGGCAATTATTAGTTTACACTGACTTCAATCTGCCCCAATCTGAGTACACAGTCCTATGCTGAGAAAACTACAAGGAATTGCAAAGTTTTTTTTTGTAGCACAATGTTACACTGAACACAAGCTCCTATAAATAAAAATGTAGTCTCTTCTATATCCCCAGTGATGAACATCCAATAGTAGTTCTGATCACTAAAAAGGAGTCAGCCAGGACAGAGGTGTTAAAAGTAAAGGTGGGATGCTTCCAGAGGAGGTTTGGAATAACAGTATGTATGTTACATGGGCTTAGGTCCCAGGTGGGTAGAAGGAAGGGGAACTATTATTGCTTTTACCCAGGGTCTTTTCCTTAGTATTGATAAAGCACTGGGCTATGACTCCAGCATTAAATTCTATAATCTGTACAAATCTCTAACCCGTGTGTGTATATATATGTGTATATGTATACACACACACACACACACACACACACAAATTTTTTTTTAGAGACTGGGTCTCGCTGTATTGCCTAGGCTGGACTCAAACTCCTGGGCTCAAACAATCCTCCCACTTCAGCCTCCTGAGTAGCTGGGATTACAGGTGCAAAGAACCATGCCCAGCCCATGTAATTTTGACATCAAAAATTATTTCCCTCCTTTACTTTATATCACTTACCTTCTGAAGACACCTTCAACACCAGTAATGCCCATGCCATCCACAATATCTCTGGTGAGTCTAAAAGGAACTGTCTCAGGAGTAGGAAGGATTTTGCCCTGTTCAAAAGCAACACCTAAAGTAAAGAATACAGTGAAGTTAGGAGGTTTGGCAGCTAATTTACTTTCTTTCCAGTTAGAATGTGAACTTTACAAAGGCAACAAACCATTTGTTACCTATATTCTATGAATACTAGTACATACAATAGTTTATTTCTACTCTGGCTGCCTTCCTCATCTTCTCTATGAGATCCACCTCAAATCCAAATAACATAACAACTTCTTGATGTAACTAGAGAAATCTAGGTTAAAGGGTGATTTTTAAAAATGAAGTAACTACTGGTATAATTTACAATGGAAATGACATATTTATATTTAAAAAATTTTTAGGCTGGGCGCCGTGGCTCACACCTGTAATCCCAGCACCTTGAGAGGCCGAGAAGGCCTGATCACCTGAGGTCAGGAGTTAAGAGACCAGCCTGGCCAACATGGTGAAACCATGTCTCTACTAAAAATACAAAAATTAGCTGGGCATGGTGGCAGGCGCCTGTAATCCCAGTTACTCAGGAGGCTGATACAGGAGAATCACTTGAACCTGGGAGGTGGAGGATACAGTGAACTGAGATGGTGCCATTGCACTCCAGCCTGGGCAACAAGAGTGAAATTCCATCTCAAAAAAAAAAAAAAAAAAAATTCATGAGACTTTATAATTATATGTTCACTTGGAGTTATAAGAAATCATACAGGAAAGATCATCCCATATGCCTTTTACCCATTTCACCCCAACTGTAATATCGTGCAAAACTATACTACTACTGACATAGATGAAGTCAAGATATACAATATTCCTATCATAAGGATCCTTCATACTGCCCTTTACAGCCACACCTATTTCCTTCCCATAGCCTATCACCCAGCCCCCTAACCCCCTATTTTTCTAGCAACCACTAATCTGTTCTCCATTTTTATAATTTTGTCATTTCAAGTATGTTATACAAATGCAAGTGGAATAATCATACAGTACGTAACCTTTTGGGAATAGCTTTTCACACTCTGCCTAATGCTCTGGAGATTCATCCAAATTGTTATGTTTATTAATAGTTCTGTTTCTTTTCATTGCTGAGTAGTATTTCAGGGCATGGATGTAACACAGTTTGTTTAAGCATTTGCCCACTGTAGGACATCTGGATTTTTCCGGTTCTTGGCTATTATGAATAAAGCTGCTATATACATTTGTAGTACATGGCCATTTTATGAGTAGATTTTGTTGTTAAGTTTTGCAAGTTCTTAAAGATGGTTCTTCTAGTATCAAGTCTAGGAACTCTGATTTGCCCTAGATGCTAAAGATTTCCTCTTAATTTTCTTCCTCTGTCGCTCAGCTTGAGTAATTTCTACTGCTCTGTCTTCTGTTCACTGATCACTTCTTCTGTCTCCTCATTCTGCAGTTGAAATTTATTTTATTTACTATATTTTTCTGTTCTAAAATTTCCATCTGGTTCTCCTTTATATCTATTTCTATACTGAGACTAATTATTTCTGTGCTGAGACTTACTATATTTTCATTTGTTTCAAGCATGTTTATAATTGCTCCTTCAAGCGTTTTTATGATGGCTGCTTTAAAATCTCAGATAATTCAAACATCATTGTCATCTCAGTGTTGGCACCTACAGGTGGTCATTTTTCATTAAAGTTGAGACTTTCCTTGTTCCTGGTATGACTAATGATTTTCAATCGATGCCTACACCTTTTAGTTATTATGAGACTCAGGATCTTCCTTAAACTTCTGCTTTTGATGCCTTTGGGAGTCACCACCTTGTTACCGCTAGGTAAGGGCAAAAGACTAGATTCCCCAGTTGGCCTCCACTGACACTCAACAGGGAAAGAGTTTGCTATAGCTGAGTAGGACTGAAAGTCCAGGTTCCCCGGATATGTCCACGGACACCAAGGAATGAGTCAGAAAAAAGGAAAAAAAGGTTGGAAAATATAGACTAGCAGGTAACAGTATAGAGTGAGAAGGCCTAACATAGGGTTACTGGAGTCCCAGAAACAGGAAGGAACCTGGATGGACCCTATGGCATGACTATGACTAACAGAATGTGATGGCAGTGATACTGTGCAAGCTGCGGGCCTAGCCCTTAACTTCCACTTCCTCCCCCTTGGAGCCCCAAGATGCTGAATAGGTCCAGGACACTATTGTGGACAGAGAGGCCACATAGGAGTGCTGAAGCATCAGACATGTAAGTGAAGAAGCCATCATGAACTCTGGCCCCGCTGAGTCTTAAGATAACTCCAACCCCAGATGCTAACTGCATCTGCATGAGAGATCCTAAGTGAAAACTGCCCAGCTGAGCCCAGTCAACAGACTATGAGAGATAATAAATAAATAAATAAATAAATAAATAAATAGATTGTGATTTTAAGCTACTAAATTCTGGGGTGGTTTGTTATGCAGCAACAGGTAACCAAACAGATATACACAGAATAGTACACAAATCACCCAAGTGTGTGACTGAGATTTTTGCAAAGTAACAAATCCACATTAACAGAACGCACCAGCATTCCAGAGGCCCCCCTTCAGCCCCTTCTACCAGTCACTAACCACCTCTTTCAAAGAGTCACCACTAGCCTGATTTCTAATACTGTACATTAATTTTTATCAGCCTTTGAATTTTATATAAATGGAATTATACATATGGACTCTTTTGTGTTGGAATCTTTCACTTAGCATTATATTTGTGAGAGTCTTCCATATTGTGTGTTATTGTTCATTCAATCTCATTATATACAAAGAGAATATAAATATACAATTTGTTCATCCATTCTACCTATGAGGGATATCTGGATTGTTTCTAGTTAGGGGCTATTATGAATAGTGCTACTATAAACATTTTTAAACATATGTGTGCATTTCTGTTGGAGTGGAATTGGTGGGTCACAGGATATACATGAAGTCAGCTTTAGTGGATAATGCCAAACAATATTCCAAAGGGGTTGTACCAATTTACCCCTCTCATTTATAGATGCTTTTAGCACGACCTGAATAGACACAGGTTTAGCACGACCTGAATGGACACAGGTTGGACACAAGATATTGTATATCTTGACTTTAATATAGTAAATAAAATCTTCCAGACCACTGCCCTTTCATTCTCAGATAAAGTCTCACTCCCCTGTTGAGATCCCCACCTTCTGGCTCTAACAAATCCCTCCCATCTTCATGTTTACTATGTAAACCTGTAAGGTTTTCTCTCACATTCACTGAATGTTGGCATGGACCTAGCTCACAATCTTCTCCTCTGTCCCAACTCTAGAATTCATTCTGGGGACAACCATATAATATCCATGACCATCTCTGTTCTAATGGAATTCAATTTCATTCTCTCTTAGCGAACCACTCATATGGGTTGCACTCCAGAAATGAGTCTCCTAAGACTGCACGCTCTTAGACATTGTAAATTGTACATTCCAATCAAAACCTCTTCTCCTTCGACCCCTTATTCTTACTAAACAGTCTCTGAATTTGACTGAGATTTCTAGTTTATTAGCCCTCTTCCTTCCCTAACTCAGCCCATGGGTACAGAATAAGCTTGATTACTCTCATCAGCGCTTCAAATCTGTTTGTCCCCTTGTCCCTCCGCCACATCTACCATTTTAAACTACAACTTAAGCTCCAAGGATGTTGAGGACTGCTGGAAAATCATACAACAACCCTACTGGCTCCACTACAAATTTAGGATTGAAAGTGTCCCTTAAACTGCTTGGCATGTCTTATTTATTTATCCCTTTCTAGTCAGGTCTTGGTCTCATTTCCATGGTAAATTTTAGAATTTTATTGTTCTTTTAAGGACAGTTAACATCCCTCCAATTCTTAGCAAATGAGCATGCTTTCTATTTCTCAGCGAAAACAGAATAGCAAATATAATTCCTTCATACTCCTTCCCCTCCAGCTTAAGACTTTCCTATTGGCATCACTTTTCCTCCTCTCTCAGCAGAAAAGCTAACATGCCTCCAATCTAAAGCCAATGCTACCAGACTTACGTACTTTATGATATCGCTTGCTATTTCAATTATCTTTTGTTTTTCTCCTGTATCTTCAATATCTAACATGTTTACACCTCTCCTATCTTAAAAAAGCAAGGACCAAAGGTGTCTCTCATCCCTGCAGCAAACTTCTCTGCCATCCTTCCCTTCCCTTCTAAACTTCTTATAGGAATATTCCACATTCTTTTTTTTTTGAGACGGAGTCTTGCTCTATCGGCAGGCTGCAGTGCAGTGGCTTGATCTTGGCTCACTGCAACCCCTGCCTCCCAGGTTCAAGCAATTCTCCTGCCTCAACCTCTCAAGTAGCTGGGACTACAGGCGCCCACCACCACACCAGGCTAATTTTTTGTATTTTAGTAGAGATGGGGTTTCACCATGTTGGCCAGGATGGTCTTGATCTTCTGACCTTGTGATCTGTGCCTGGCAGATTTCACATTCTTAATCTACACATCCCTAACTTCCATTCAGTCCTTGCCTTTTTACAGTATGGTTTCCTCCATTCTATCCAAAGGCGACTTCCAAGGCCTCTAAGATTGATTACTTGTTAAATTCAGAGGTCTATTTTCAGCATTCATCCTCTCTGACCTTTCTGTATCAGATACTATTGAGCACTATTTCTTTCATAACATACTTTCCCCTCTTGCCTTCCAAGATCCTGACTTCCTAGTTTTCAAGACTTGCGTACTTCTCAATTTTTTTCTGGCTCAGCCTTTCCAAGGCTCACTTTCCTTATGAGTTCATCTTTAGGTCTCTTTATCGAGGATGATGTGTAAGATCAGAACCTCCTCTAGCCCAGCGACTTCAACAGAAATCTATTTGCTGAAGATTCTGGATCTCCGTCATTACATTCACACTCCTTTCTTTCTTATATATTAAACTGTCCATTCCACCTATAAATCCCATTAATACTTCAAAATAATGCGCAAAACCAAATTCATCGCTTTCTTATTATTTACAAAACTTGATATACTCCTTAGCTAGAAGCTTCAGTTATCCGGGAGCCTCACTCTCCCACTATTTCCTCATTTAGTATCACTGGTACAGTTTACTACAAAAATGTCCCTCAAATCCAATCTTCTGGTTTCTACAACTTTAGTAAAAATCTTCATCATTTCTCTGCTAACCTATTATAATATCCCTTAATTTTTCTTCCTGTTGCCAATACCACTCCCCAAAGTGCTCCTAAAATTATCTTTCTGAAAATAAAATATGATTATGTCCTTCATTTATTTCCTATGGGTTAACGCACTGAAGCTGAAACTCCTCAGCCTGACTTTTTACAGTCCAGTACCAATCTCTCGCTCAAGCGACTCAACTACAAGCATACTTCACTCCAGACACATTTAATGTCTCACCACTCCCACAACATGCTACATCTTAAAATTACTCCTTGTTTTGGTGGAATAGCCCTGATTCCTTCTTCTGAATCTGCTCTATCTTCTGTCTGAATTATGCTTCCTTTCTTTCTTGAAGACCAGGCTCAAACGTCACCTCATCTATTAAGTTTCACTCAGTATCCCAGGCAGAGTTAACTGTTTCTTCCAGCACAACTGTTTATGCTGAAAACAAAAAACACCAATATTTACTGCTTTGATGTATCTGTCTCTCTTATATTTGTAATATCTTGGTAGGCAAACAACATTCCATGATGACCAAATATTTATTAAAAAGAATAAAGATACATAGATTTGATTACTTACCCAAATCTATATGTACAAGTTCTGCTGACTGCTCATTTATCAAGATATTCTGTACATGTCTATCACCAAGTCCAAGTATGTAACCAACTGGAAAAAAAACAAAAAACAAAAACGAACAATCTGAAATCACTGATTCCATCTCTTTCTAATATACAGCCATAATTTCAATTAAGACCACTGACTTGGTATAATCTTTAAGTAGTTTAGGATTTTTAGCCTACTTAAATGATGTGCATAACTGGCCATATTGAGTTTAACTCAAATCTTACCAGCTATTTTAATGCATACTGCATTTTACAAATCCTAGATGATTTGCTAAAAAAATTTGCTTACTAATAGGCACACATTTTAAAATATTAGTACTTAACAAATTATTGTGGCTAAAGTTGAGACCCATTATTTACCTGGGCCAAAACAGTGCATTATATGTACTCAAATTTTTACTGAACATACTTATAAGAAGTCTATGGATAAACTCTTCACTCTTCAGTGAAACTTTCTTCTCCTTGATGAATTATATTTAACACAAATTAACCATTAATTCATTTCATTTCACCAGGTATATATCCCCCCAAAAAACTGCATTTCTGTATTTCAGACAGATGATGACATCTGATGGGAGAGAAATCACATGGCATTACAAAAAAAACATTGGGTAGGGAGTCGGAATGATTGGATATCTGGCTCACTCTGTCATTAACTAGGCCTACTTTCTTGTTTATAAACTAGTTGTATCTGATTAGTGATTCTCTGTGTAGAAGAGAGTTTCACAATTACCTGGGAACTCTTTCAAAACATACAAGCCCTGCCTTCCTGGGATATAGTACATAAGTGATGAGTCATCTTTAGTTTAAAAAAAAGAAACAATAGATTAAATGATCTCTATGTTTCCATTAGTTCTCATGCTCTGGGATTTTGTTAACCATACTATCTACCTATTCTAATTTCTTAGGGGAAAAAAGTCAAAATATATATTGTATACAAAATATTTAAATATATCTCATGATTTCTATTCTGAAAACAAAATTCTATTAATATTAATCACTAGGTGATAATATTTAGAGTTATTTTAGAGGTTATATGCAAAAGAACAAAAATAATTAAAGGAAGTAAGTTATCACAGGTTTTATTATTTTCCAAAGAAAGTCTCAGAAAATAATACATTGAGGAGAGAAAATACGCCACATTAACTATAAAACGAAGAAGAAAACCCTGTCTTTTTATTATTTATCAAAGTACGAGAATTCTCTTCACATAAGTTATAAAAAGGTAGATGCTAAGAATCAGGATGAACAAGAAACATAGTGATTTAATAATGAAGATAGTTTGGTTACTAACTACATCATCACTATCATCCCCCTGCAACTCAGAATGTAAAAAAAGTGCTGAATCAAACAAAAATGAAACCTGCCAAACAACGAAGTGCTGAATCTACTATATGTACAAGATTACCAATAGAAGACGTGGCTACACTGCGCGTATAAGCCAATCGCTTCTCAAACCAAATAGCTGGATCCAAGAATTTTTCCATGCAGAAGTAACGGAAAACTGGTTGAAAATTTTGGCAAACATCCATGAAGACTTCATATTTATCTTCAAAAGACTTTTTTTGCACCTCCTTTAAATAGAGCATATATATAATTATTTTTCAATATTGTGTTCGATTAAACTAATATCCACATTTTTATATAAAAATATGACAGATATAGGGGCAATAAAGATGAATAGGATACATTACCTACAAGAAGCTAACAGTCTGGACAGGGAACCAATCAATTACAAGTGATAATCCCTTTAGGATTTCCGTTATTAATCGTTGGGGAAGGAAGCACACCTACGGTGACTGTTACTTGTTTTGATTAAATTCTAATTTGAATAATCCTGTAATCTTAAGCAGAAGCAAAGACAGAAACACCTCACTAGTTCCAGTAGCTCAGATGGCATCACAACATTGGGTTGCAACAGAAAACAGGAAAAGGGAGAGAACAGAGGAATCCCTCATGGATGGCAGGTGACATGACTCAGATCTCTATCCTCCAACATATTCAGGTAAAATACTACCTGAAGCAAAGCTTACCGACTTCAACTCCCTCCCATCTATATGCTGATGATTTCTAAATCTGTATGTTTGGCCCAGATATCTTTATTAAGCTTTAGCTTAATGTGCTTCTCCAGCTGCCCATCCAACATCTTCACTTGGATCACTTCCAAATCCAAACAAATACTTCTTCATCTCTGGCAAACTTTAGTCACCTCTTCTATTCTTCAATTCAGTAAAGAGCTTCACCGTCTACCCAGCTGCCCCAGCCAGAAAACTGGGAGGCACTGGCTACTCCTTTTCTCCAACATTTTTTATTTTTTTTATTTTTTTATTTTTTTTTTTGAGACAGGGTGACAGGGTCTCCATCACCTGGACTGGAGTGCAGGGGTGTGATCACAGCTCATTGCAACTTTGGCCCCTGGGCTCAAGCAATCCTTCCACCTCAGCCTCTTGAGTAGCTGCGATTACAGGCACGTGCCACCACTACCTGGCTGACTTTTTATTTTTTGTAGAGATGGGGTCTAACTATATTTCCCAGGCTAGTCTTAAACTCCTGGGCTCAAGCAATCCTCCTGCCTTGGTCTCCTTTAAGTGCTGGGATTACAGGCATGCGCTACCACACCTGCCCCCCAACCTTATTTTTAATCAGCAGTCAAATCCTGTGAATTCTGTCTCCTTCATATTTCTCATCTCTACCCACGATTCTCCCTTCCTACTGCTATTCATCTCAGTTCAGACCATCTCATGCCTCCAGTCTGCATTCTCAAAAATAGAACCCACAGTGCTGTCGGAGTTTCTTTCTAAAATGCAAGTCTGATATTACTATCCTTTAGGGTCTTATAAGACCTATAGCATAAATTGCAAACTCCTTTGCATTTCATAAAGCAACACTCCATCTTCTGACCAACAACTACTGCTCCAATCTCATCTTTTCTTCCTCAAACACTAAGGCTATGCTTACGTTGTCTGCGCCTGCTCATGCCTCTTCTCCTTTGCTTATATGCTCCTTCTGCCTGAAAAACAACTCATTTACAAAACTTGGTTCACACACACTTTCCTCTGTGAAGCATTTCTTGGATCTACTTATCTTTATTCTCTCCACCCCAGGCAGAACTAAGCACTTCCTTCTCCATACCTACACTGTACCCTGTGTGCCAGGTACAGATTTCCATCACAACACCTATAGCACTTACCACATATTTTTAAAAACATGTCACAGAAAGCACAATAAAATGAAAAGTAAATGGATTTTGGATTTAGACAAGGCTCAAATCCTTGCTCTGTTTATTAGCTCACTGGCTTTGGGAAAGTTCTCTGAACTTCTCATTTTAAAATGGGGATAAGGATCATGATGATTAGTCATACTATTTGTGAAGTCTGAAGTCAGCACAGTACCTGGTAGATAGAAAGCATACAATAAATGTTTCTGATTCTGTGAATGAGTATCAGACTAGATGGCCAATGTGACACTGTAAATGTCTTAGAAGGTTTTCTATTTCAATTTCATAAAAAATTACTTCATACTCTTGTTGTTGTTGTTTTAGTGTGTGTCTGTTTTTTAGAGATGGGGTCTTGCTCTGTTGCCAAGGCTGGCCTCAAAATCCTGGGCTCAAGTGATCCCACAGACTCAGCCTCTCAAGTGGCTGGGATTACAGGTGCCTGCCATCGTGCCTGGCATTTTAGTGTTTTGTTTGTTAATAATTAGTTTATTCCCAAATTGAAAACAAATCAGCACGCATTGAATAACCTTTACATTTCTTATCTGACAAGGGATGACATACGTAGTTTATAAAATCCTTCCTTTTTCACTCACACACTTTCATTCTGATGAGTTTACTTTCTTTTACTTATTATCTTTGACAATTACCTGATGAAATTTAAGTTTTTTTGTATTCTACAATATCTGATAGCTGTCAGCTTTAATAAGCCATTAAATAATCTTGCAATAAGCTTTAATTTTGGGTGTCACTCACCATCATTTTCTTTTGGCATTGAAAGGCACTGAAATCATTTGGCCTGTATCTTTTATGAGCACCATCTTCATTGTTAACAAGAAATTCACCAATAGGGATAGTTCCTGTACACCATTCAAGAACACCACTTCGCTGAGAGAGGGGAACCACCTGGAGTTACAGATTAAATACCTTTTAATTTTAAAAGGCCATTAAAGAGCATTTGATGATCATTCAACTATCAGAGTCAGTGCAAAGCATTTTTTTCAAGTTGTATTAATATTTCTCTGTTCATAGAAGACAAAGCTCCTTGGAGGAAACCAACCAGAAATAAACTTAAGCTCAAAGAATGTAATTTTCCAGTCAGCTGCCTAGATGTTTGAGAGCCTGCCCATCACTCAATCCCCACGATTCTCTGAGAGGTCACTCCTGTTAATTACACTCACCATCATCTGTCATTAATCCATACTTACTTTGTCTAGTTAGGAGAGGAATTAACTGTTTTCCTTACCATTTTAATATCAATTAAAGTCGGGGAGCTTCACTTGGAAATTATTACCCCTGAATGTGATCTCAATTTTAGTGTAACTTCATTACTGAAATTACATGTACTCTTGCTTTACAGTGTTATTATCTTCACAGAGAGAAAATGTACTCCTAAATATAAAATAAGCAATTTTACAAGGAAATTTTTAAAAATTATAAGCATACATAAAGTGTAGAAAATGATATTAACAGATACACTTTTATCCATTAAACAGCCATATCAAATCTAGGATTTTCTGACATTTGCTGGGGAAGAGATGAAGCTCCCCGTTGTGTGCTTCACTGACCCCAAGTCCCTCCCCACCGTCAAGACGACATTAGCTGGTTTATCATGGTCATGTATTTTTTGGTATACTTTTATTTCAAAGCTATATGTACACAAATAGTTGTAAGTATTAAGTGAAATTATGATACTACATGTAAACTTCTATAATTTGGTTTTTTATTCAATACTATTTTATCCTAACTATGTGAGCATATTTAACTCTATATCATTCAACAGCTATATACTACATAAATACACCACAATTATCCAATCTGCATTTACATTGTTTCCACATTTCCATGAAATATTGCTGCAATGAAATAAACTACTCCTGAACATATTTCATTTTCTCTAGGCAGCAGTGTCCAATCTTTTGGATTCCCTGAGACACACTGAAAGAATTGTCTTGGGCCATACATAAAATATGCCAACACTAACGATTGCTGATGAGCTAAAAAAGAAAAAAAAAAATGCAAAAGAAAATCTCATGATCCTTTTTGTTCTAATTAACATTATTATATTCATTTCCTCAGCTGGTCACTCGTCTTTATGGTGTCTTTAATTCTATACATTTTTTAATTTTAATTTTCTCACATACGTTGAACTGTTTTGTGTCTTAAGGAAGCATTTGATTAATTTATTAACATATATTTGTTGGGGGTGTATTATGTATTACACACAGGGCTAGGGCACTGAAAACAGACTGGCAAAAAGGCAGATGAAGACTATGCCCTCATAAAGTTTCATTCTGGTGAGGAACATATATCCTAATAAACATTTCATGATATTAGATAATAAGTATAAGAGAACAAAACATAAGTTTAAAAAAGAGAGAAAGTGGGTAATGGCAACATGCTTGGAGGCCTTTCTGAGGGTAACACTGGAGCAGAAGCCTGAATGAAGGGAGTGACTGGGTACCTGGTAGATAGAAAGCATACAATAAATGTTTCTGATTCTGTGAATGAGTATCAGACTAGATGGCCAATGTGACACTGTAAATGTCTTAGAAGGTTTTCTATTTCAATTTCATAAAAAATTACTTCATACTCTTGTTGTTGTTGTTTTAGTGTGTGTCTGTTTTTTAGAGATGGGGTCTTGCTCTGTTGCCAAGGCTGGCCTCAAAATCCTGGGCTCAAGTGATCCCACAGACTCAGCCTCTCAAGTGGCTGGGATTACAGGTGCCTGCCATCGTGCCTGGCATTTTAGTGTTTTGTTTGTTAAGAATTAGTTTATTCCCAAATTGAAAACAAATCAGCACGCATTGAATAACCTTTACATTTCTTATCTGACAAGGGATGACATACGTAGTTTATAAAATCCTTCCGTTTTCACTCACACACTTTCATTCTGATGAGTTTACTTTCTTTTACTTATTATCTTTGACAATTACCTGATGAAATTTAAGTTTTTTTGTATTCTACAATATCTGATAGCTGTCAGCTTTAATAAGCCATTAAATAATCTTGCAATAAGCTTTAATTTTGGGTGTCACTCACCATCATTTTCTTTTGGCATTGAAAGGCACTGAAATCATTTGGCCTGTATCTTTTATGAGCACCATCTTCATTGTTAACAAGAAATTCACCAATAGGGATAGTTCCTGTACACCATTCAAGAACACCACTTCGCTGAGAGAGGGGAACCACCTGGAGTTACAGATTAAATACCTTTTAATTTTAAAAGGCCATTAAAGAGCATTTGATGATCATTCAACTATCAGAGTCAGTGCAAAGCATTTTTTTCAAGTTGTATTAATATTTCTCTGTTCATAGAAGACAAAGCTCCTTGGAGGAAACCAACCAGAAATAAACTTAAGCTCAAAGAATGTAATTTTCCAGTCAGCTGCCTAGATGTTTGAGAGCCTGCCCATCACTCAATCCCCACGATTCTCTGAGAGGTCACTCCTGTTAATTACACTCACCATCATCTGTCATTAATCCATACTTACTTTGTCTAGTTAGGAGAGGAATTAACTGTTTTCCTTACCATTTTAATATCAATTAAAGTCGGGGAGCTTCACTTGGAAATTATTACCCCTGAATGTGATCTCAATTTTAGTGTAACTTCATTACTGAAATTACATGTACTCTTGCTTTACAGTGTTATTATCTTCACAGAGAGAAAATGTACTCCTAAATATAAAATAAGCAATTTTACAAGGAAATTTTTAAAAATTATAAGCATACATAAAGTGTAGAAAATGATATTAACAGATACACTTTTATCCATTAAACAGCCATATCAAATCTAGGATTTTCTGACATTTGCTGGGGAAGAGATGAAGCTCCCCGTTGTGTGCTTCACTGACCCCAAGTCCCTCCCCACCGTCAAGACGACATTAGCTGGTTTATCATGGTCATGTATTTTTTGGTATACTTTTATTTCAAAGCTATATGTACA
The DNA here is from genome assembly GCF_000951045.1 of Mandrillus leucophaeus. NCBI lineage: Eukaryota > Metazoa > Chordata > Mammalia > Primates > Cercopithecidae > Mandrillus > Mandrillus leucophaeus. Next base: position 1,059,529 of record NW_012102843.1, read on the forward strand.
CAAATAGTTGTAAGTATTAAGTGAAATTATGATACTACATGTAAACTTCTATAATTTGGTTTTTTATTCAATACTATTTTATCCTAACTATGTGAGCATATTTAACTCTATATCATTCAACAGCTATATACTACATAAATACACCACAATTATCCAATCTGCATTTACATTGTTTCCACATTTCCATGAAATATTGCTGCAATGAAATAAACTACTCCTGAACATATTTCATTTTCTCTAGGCAGCAGTGTCCAATCTTTTGGATTCCCTGAGACACACTGAAAGAATTGTCTTGGGCCATACATAAAATATGCCAACACTAACGATTGCTGATGAGCTAAAAAAGAAAAAAAAAAAATGCAAAAGAAAATCTCATGATCCTTTTTGTTCTAATTAACATTATTATATTCATTTCCTCAGCTGGTCACTCGTCTTTATGGTGTCTTTAATTCTATACATTTTTTAATTTTAATTTTCTCACATACGTTGAACTGTTTTGTGTCTTAAGGAAGCATTTGATTAATTTATTAACATATATTTGTTGGGGGTGTATTATGTGTTACACACAGGGCTAGGGCACTGAAAACAGACTGGCAAAAAGGCAGATGAAGACTATGCCCTCATAAAGTTTCATTCTGGTGAGGAACATATATCCTAATAAACATTTCATGATATTAGATAATAAGTATAAGAGAACAAAACATAAGTTTAAAAAAGAGAGAAAGTGGGTAATGGCAACATGCTTGGAGGCCTTTCTGAGAGTAACACTGGAGCAGAAGCCTGAATGAAGGGAGTGACTGGTGTGAAGATCTGAGGGAAAAGCATTCCAGGCAGAAGCAGAAAAGCCCTGAGGCAGAAACAAATTGGTGTGTCTAAGCTATTGCAAAAGACCAGGTAAGTCAAGTGAAGATGACTCATCTATACAAGCAGAAAGTGAGAGGAGTGTGAGGAGACTGGCAGATAAGGCTGGAGGGAGAACAGCAGAGGCAGATGACTTAGAGAGCTGTCATTCAGGGACAGTGTGAACTCATCTGGGGTTCTGAACAGGAAAATGGAATATGGCTGGCCCTCTGCATCCGCAGATTCAACCAACTGTGGATCAAAAATATTCACCAAAAAACCCTCAATAAAAACAATCCAATAAAACACAGATTTTAAAAACCAATACAGTAAAACAACTATTTACATAGCATTTACACTATATAAGGTATTTTAAGTAACCCTGAGATGATTTACAGTACATGGGAGAAGGTGCATAGGTTACAGGCAAATGCTACATACACCACTGTATATAAGGGACTTGATTTTAGTATCCACAGGGGGCTCTGGAAACAATCCCCCACAGATACCGAATGATAACAGTATTCTGTCTTAGATACTTTTAAAAGGATCACTCTAACAGTTATGAATAAAACTAGCTTTTGAAAACCAAGAGCAGAAGTAAACTGTTGGTTTGAACGCTAGTATCTACAGAGATGTGACTGTAGAAGTAGGGTGGTAATAGCAGGGGTGGTAAAAAGTGACCTGCCTGGAAGTTGACCAATAGGACTTGCTGATGGAATAGACGAGACTTGAGAGAAACAAGAGTTTAAAATGACTCCCATTACTTGGTGACATTTAGGAATTTTTGTGAATTGTTTTAGGAGTGATGACAGTATTGTGATAATGGTTTTTTAAAACAGACATTATCTTATAAATCTACACACTGAAATGCTTACAGATGAAATGATATGACATCTTGCTTTAAAATAATATTGGAAGGAAGTTGGTGGAAGGAGAAATGGAACAAAATTGCCCATGAGTTGGTAACTGCTGAAGCTGAGTGACGAGTACAAGGGGGTTCATGATGTCTCCTTTTGTATGTTTGAAATTTTCCATAATAATAAAAAAAGAAAATATAGCCTCTAGGTTTCAGTCTGAGCAACCAAGTGAAGGTGGTGCCATCTCTAACAATACACTTTGCATTTTAATTATGTTTATTATGTTTATCTTCCCTATTAGAATGTGAACACCTTAAGGACTAGGGCGATGTTTTACTGCTTCTATAGACCTAGCACTCACTAGAGTATCTAACCCAACATAGGCATATAAATTCACATTTATTGAACAAACGAATGATCTCATGGCCTTTCTGACTTCCCTTCTTGCCTGAGTATTCTACATTGCCCTCTCCCCTGCTCTTTGACTTTGAGTTAGCTGTGACCCTTGATGCTTGATCACATTAACATTCTTGCAGTGTAGTGTACTCTGTCTAAAGTCTCTTTTACATTGATTACTCTCTATCAATATCTAGTTCGGAGGGGGGGGAATCAAACCCTTATTTTTTGTTGAGAGATTGATGTAGAAAGGAATAGGTTAGCTTTTTTCTGCCTCAGCTTAGAGTCTCAACTGTGATGTTGGTGGTTGGAGAAAGAGCTGAATTTGAATTTCAAAAAGCAAATGACAGTGTTTTCTCTGGTACTAAAGATTCTCTGTAAAATTTCAATTGGGTATCTGGGTATTTTGTGTAAATACCACAGAAAAGGACTGATGACTATTTCCTCAGTTCTCTCAAAATACACAGCTGATACCATCCTAGATACACAGAAATGAAGTTAATTCATTATATTCAGTGAATGCCTTAAGATATTATGGCTTCTCTCCCCAGAACCATGACTGAGATGGAGGCTCTGAAATATGCATGACAAGGAATAAAAATTATTTATTGGCACAAGGCAGGATGATCAGGTTAAATACAAAGCTCCTTTCAGCACTTACATATTGGAGACTTGCCTTTTAGAAAACAAATCCTCTGACACCTAAGATTTTAGGCTTGTTCAGTATACTTTGTAACAATGCATAGTTTTGGTGGAGAAAAATGGGGTCAGCCACCCTAATTCTGGTTAATGTTAAGGGTATGTCTGAGTTATCAACATATACAATAAGAACTGTCTTCATTTCCATCTGATTCTCTGACAAGACATATCTGGCATGCCTCAATATACAAGTCTCTCCTTTTGAGGTTGCACAATAGCACAAGGTTTGTATACCAAGATTTAGTTCCAGGTAGTCAATGTTTGCTCTTGGTGACACAATGACCACAGAAGACCTGAATCTCAGGATTGGGAATGACTCTACAGATGACTGGACTGGGTAGACTACTTCGCTGTAGTCTAGGGAACTTCAACTAAAGGCAAGAACAGTTAGTTTAACATAATGATGACACAACTTTCACATTCTGGGAGTAATCACAGAATAACATAATTGGCTTATTGTTGTAATTCTAAGAAATAGTGAAACCTAAACTGTTGCGTTTAGAGGTTATACTTTAACATTGAGATGTATAACATTAAATACTCAATTAATTACCTGGGTTACTCCCCCCCCTTTTTTGGTTTAAGACAAGGTCTTACTCTGCTGCCCAGACTGAACTGCAGTGGCATGATCACAGCTCATGTACAGCCCCAAACTCCTGATTTCAAGCAATCCTCCCGCTTTAGCTTCTTGAGTAGCTAGGACTATAGGTGCATGCTACCATGGCCAGCTACATTTTTAATTTTTTGTAGAGATGAGGTCTTGCTATGTTGCCCAGGTTGGTTTCAAACTACTGGCCTCAAGTGATCCTACTGCCTTGGCCTCTCAAAGTGCTGAGATTACAGGCGTGACCCACTGCATCTGGCCTCTAGACATTTTTCTTTTCTTAAGACGAAGTCTCGGTCTGTCACCTAGGCTGGAGTGCAGTGGTACAACCTCGGCTCACTGCAATCTCTGCCGTCCGGTTGAAGTGATTCTCTCACCTCAGCCTCCCGAGTAGCTGAGACTAGAGGCATGTGCCACCATGCCTGGCTAATTTTTTTGTATTTTTAGTAGAGATGGGGTTTGGCCATGTTCACCAGGCTGGTCTCAAACTCCTGGCCTGAAGTGATCCACCCACCTCGGCCTCCTGAAGTACTGGGATTACAGGTGTGGGCCACCATGCCCGGCTAGAAATCTTAATGGAATAATTTATATGGTAAAATAGTTTTGTGTGAAAACTAGCTGTTGAAAAAGTCATAAGGTAGAGATGAAAGTTTAGTAATTCCTGCCTTCAAGATATTCTAGGTCAGGCATTGGCTTTTTTGTACTTTACAGCAATGAACTTTGGAGGTTCAATTGTGTACCTGATTGGAAATCTTAGCTACTTTCTGAGAGTTCAGGAGGTGCTCCTATAGCCC
>NW_012102843.1:1063771-1080522 GCF_000951045.1 Mandrillus leucophaeus
TTTGTTGAGAGATTGATGTAGAAAGGAATAGGTTAGCTTTTTTCTGCCTCAGCTTAGAGTCTCAACTGTGATGTTGGTGGTTGGAGAAAGAGCTGAATTTGAATTTCAAAAAGCAAATGACAGTGTTTTCTCTGGTACTAAAGATTCTCTGTAAAATTTCAATTGGGTATCTGGGTATTTTGTGTAAATACCACAGAAAAGGACTGATGACTATTTCCTCAGTTCTCTCAAAATACACAGCTGATACCATCCTAGATACACAGAAATGAAGTTAATTCATTATATTCAGTGAATGCCTTAAGATATTATGGCTTCTCTCCCCAGAACCATGACTGAGATGGAGGCTCTGAAATATGCATGACAAGGAATAAAAATTATTTATTGGCACAAGGCAGGATGATCAGGTTAAATACAAAGCTCCTTTCAGCACTTACATATTGGAGACTTGCCTTTTAGAAAACAAATCCTCTGACACCTAAGATTTTAGGCTTGTTCAGTATACTTTGTAACAATGCATAGTTTTGGTGGAGAAAAATGGGGTCAGCCACCCTAATTCTGGTTAATGTTAAGGGTATGTCTGAGTTATCAACATATACAATAAGAACTGTCTTCATTTCCATCTGATTCTCTGACAAGACATATCTGGCATGCCTCAATATACAAGTCTCTCCTTTTGAGGTTGCACAATAGCACAAGGTTTGTATACCAAGATTTAGTTCCAGGTAGTCAATGTTTGCTCTTGGTGACACAATGACCACAGAAGACCTGAATCTCAGGATTGGGAATGACTCTACAGATGACTGGACTGGGTAGACTACTTCGCTGTAGTCTAGGGAACTTCAACTAAAGGCAAGAACAGTTAGTTTAACATAATGATGACACAACTTTCACATTCTGGGAGTAATCACAGAATAACATAATTGGCTTATTGTTGTAATTCTAAGAAATAGTGAAACCTAAACTGTTGCGTTTAGAGGTTATACTTTAACATTGAGATGTATAACATTAAATACTCAATTAATTACCTGGGTTACTCCCCCCCCTTTTTTGGTTTAAGACAAGGTCTTACTCTGCTGCCCAGACTGAACTGCAGTGGCATGATCACAGCTCATGTACAGCCCCAAACTCCTGATTTCAAGCAATCCTCCCGCTTTAGCTTCTTGAGTAGCTAGGACTATAGGTGCATGCTACCATGGCCAGCTACATTTTTAATTTTTTGTAGAGATGAGGTCTTGCTATGTTGCCCAGGTTGGTTTCAAACTACTGGCCTCAAGTGATCCTACTGCCTTGGCCTCTCAAAGTGCTGAGATTACAGGCGTGACCCACTGCATCTGGCCTCTAGACATTTTTCTTTTCTTAAGACGAAGTCTCGGTCTGTCACCTAGGCTGGAGTGCAGTGGTACAACCTCGGCTCACTGCAATCTCTGCCGTCCGGTTGAAGTGATTCTCTCACCTCAGCCTCCCGAGTAGCTGAGACTAGAGGCATGTGCCACCATGCCTGGCTAATTTTTTTGTATTTTTAGTAGAGATGGGGTTTGGCCATGTTCACCAGGCTGGTCTCAAACTCCTGGCCTGAAGTGATCCACCCACCTCGGCCTCCTGAAGTACTGGGATTACAGGTGTGGGCCACCATGCCCGGCTAGAAATCTTAATGGAATAATTTATATGGTAAAATAGTTTTGTGTGAAAACTAGCTGTTGAAAAAGTCATAAGGTAGAGATGAAAGTTTAGTAATTCCTGCCTTCAAGATATTCTAGGTCAGGCATTGGCTTTTTTGTACTTTACAGCAATGAACTTTGGAGGTTCAATTGTGTACCTGATTGGAAATCTTAGCTACTTTCTGAGAGTTCAGGAGGTGCTCCTATAGCCCATACTTTTGTAACCCAATTCTTCAGTCATTATCTTTGCAATCTAAAAGTCTGGCATTTAGAGCATAAAAAAATTTCTTTTCATTCACATTACAGGAAAATCTACTCTCTAAAAATTTCTTAGCAATCTCTACATTATCTGTCAGATAGGAGATAGCTAATACATCATCAGCTTTGTTCTAAAATTAGGACAGGTCAATAGGTGGTAGAACAACTAGACTGGTGGGTCTCGAAGTGTTGTCCCTGGACCAGTGCAGCATCAACATCACTGGTATCTTGCTAGAAACACACATTCACAGGTTCCACCCTAATCTTGCTGAATGGGAAATTCTAAGAATGGGGCTCAGGAATCTGTGTTTTCACAAACTCTCCAAGTGACTGTGATGTCTGCTAAAGCTCGAGTACCAGTGATCTTAACCACATCAAAGAATTCCTGTACAGGCCGGGTGTGGTGGCTCAAGCCTGTAATCCCAGCGCTTTGGGAAGCTGAGACGCTGGGATCACGAGGTCAGGAGATCGAGACCATCCTGGCTAACACGGTGAAACCCCGTGTGAACTAAAAAAATACAAAAAAACTAGCCCGGCGAGGTGGCAGGCGCCTGTAGTCCCAGCTACTCGGGAGGCTGAGGCAGGAGAATGGCGTGAACCCAGGAGGCGGAGCTTGCAGTGAGCTGAGATCCCGCCACTGCACTCCAGCCTGGGCGACAGAGCGAGACTCCGTCCCAAAAAAAAAACAGAATCCCTGTACAGAGTAACTTTTATAGAGCAACTTTTGCTTTCTGCATTCATCGAGGATTAATTAGCTTTTTAAACTGCTAATGGAAAGCATCTATTATGTTAGTTATTATTACAGAAAGTTCCATGTCACAAATTTCTCACAAACTTGAAGGCTAAGGAAAAAAATTGTGCTTTCCTTAATGAACAGTATGCCCCTCTCCCAACCAGTAAGTTTTATATTGTCTCTGAAAGCAGTTAAGAAGCTCAAAACCAAGTTCTGCTTTTTATTACAATAGCCTAGCTCAAGCAGAATTTTGGAGGGTAGATCTAATTTATTCTTCTCCACTCCCCTATTTAGGGCTTTTAATTTAGCCATTATTTTAAAAATAAAACACATTCATAGTAGAAAACTAGAAATATATAAAAAAGCAGGTGTCAACCATAGTCCCTGTTACAACATTTATAGAAGTGGAAAGTTTTAAAATGAGGTACATGAATGAAATCACAAAAGACAAACCTATGGAAAATAGGCCCTTTAAATTAAGGATTTATTGTTATTTCTAAACGGTTAAATGAATAATTAATATGAGTCAAAGATGATCAGCTAATAGAATGTGACTGAGGACTGTCTTCTCAGGCAAATAGCTAGAGGAAATGTAAGTGGGTACACCCCCATTGAGAGTAATTTGGCAATATGTACCAGATTACAGGTGCATGTATCCTCTAACCCAGCAATCCAACTTTTGGAAATCCATGCTACTGATTTGCCTGCACATGTATGAAATTTGTATGTTCAAGGTTATTCACTGTAATACAGCATTGTTTGTACCAGCAAAAGACTGAAAACAACCCAAATGCCCATTGATAAGGACTTGTATAAAAAACTACATACATACACACAATGCAGCTGTTAAAAAAGGAGAAAGATTTCTGTGACATATTGTTGAGTAGAAAAAAAAGGAAAAAATACCTGACTATAAACCTAACTATAATTAACAGTAATAAAGACTTTTTAAAAGAAAATAAATCTTTATTATTTGGTCCTTCACAGAAAACATTTGTAGACTCCTGGTCCAAATAATGGCATCTTCTTCTTCTTCTTCTTTTTTAAACAGGATCTTGCTGTGTTGCTCAGGCTGGGGGCTCACTGCCAAGCCTGAGCTCACTGCAGCTTCAAACTCCTGGACTCAAGGTGATCCTCCCACCTCAGCCTCCCAAGTAGCTAAGGGACTACAAGCACATGCCATCACGCCTGGCTTTGTTTTTTTTTACTTTTTGTCAAGATGGGGTCTCACTATGTTGCCGAGGCTGGTCTCGAACTCCTGGCCTCAAGCGATCCTCCCATCTTGGCCTCCCAAAGCATTAGGAATATAGGCATGAGCCACTTCACCCAGCCAAATGGCATCTTTTATATGTTTCTGGTGAAATAACAGAAGTACAAATAGTTACCTTATAAGTACAGATAGTTAATTTCCTCTTCCTAGTTTCAGTGTTTCTCTGCAGTAATGTATTACACATCTGGAAGACCTGTTGCATGACAGCATCTTGTCTCAGGTCATCACGGCCCTTCAGAATAATTAAACATGAATAAACAAGTACAGTTTATTTTATTATAAAAACACGGAGCCATCTGAGAATAGCAAAGGGCACTCAGAAACAAATCTGAGCATCTGTGCACCTCTTGACAGTCTCCCAAATAATTAAAGATATACTGCCATTCTTTCATTTAGAATAAGCTACAACATTTACACTGATTTAGAAAAAGAAGGTTCCCCTCGCTACTTCTGTAATTAGATTAACTGGAAGTCCCTCGTAGGAAGGCATACTGCAAACACCTGAGTAAAACAGCACTGTGTCTTTCCACCACTCCCCAGTAGGACCCAAAGAGCTCGTGAGCAAATGGTAAGGGAAGAATGCTCTCCCTTTTTCGTACATTAAATAGCCCTTGGAACAGTACCAGACCCAGTATACTGACACAAAGGACGTCAACTTGTACTATTCAAGGAGATAAGAGACAGACACCAAAGTATTTTTTTCACAAGAAGCAAGCTCACTGTACATGTTTGTACATCTTAATGGTATTCTTTTACTTGAATCAACCATATAATAATGATGGTCTTTCAGAGAGACACACACACACACACACAAAAAAAAAAAAAATGGAGAAAAGCCTGGTTCTAGAAAGTAATGCATTTCTACTCTACAAATCTTCCTCATTTGCAATTATTCAAAATAAAGACAAAAACCCAAATAAAGCAGAAAGAAGATATCAACTAAAATTTTTCATCATTAAAACTCTAAGGGCTAAGCCAGAGAAGGGATGGCTCACCTTAACAAGCTGTCTCCTCTCCTTGCCATCAGAACCTACACAATCTATTATTTTTGGTAAATTTACACCTCCTGCTAAGCGAAATTCTGCTTTAAATGACTGTATAGTCACGAGATTTCCATATTCTCCTGTGTGGTCCACCTAATAAAGGCATAAACATGATTGATAATAGGTCAGATACACTGTTTGCACTTAAAGAAAAATACATTATAAATGGCAATTTTAATATTAAACAGAGGAACAAATGACAATGTGATATTGGTTAAGAACTGCAACTATAGGATGGGTATAGTGGCTCTCGCCTGTAACTTTAACTACTGTTTAATCAGAGATTCACTAATATACCTAAAGTCATCTGAGAAATAACTCCTCACAAAAACATAAAGTAAATTTTGGAAAAGAGTAGGAGTTTTCTGGGTTGTAACTGCTAAATCTGGCATTTTAAGGAAATATTCAGCTAAATCACTTAGCCGATATAGCTAGAAAAATAGCAGTCAATCCACATGATACAGCTACATTTCAAATCAAGTAACTAGATAGTACTAAACTGCAAAATGAAAAGACAATGTATTTAAGATGATCATTTTCTAAACTTATAACACTTATTATTACATATATCCCTGCCCACATGAAATTACTTCCATTATTTCTTGCAATGAAAGAACATTAGAACACAGCTAAGTGTATTATGCATATGAAGTCAACTTAATATTATAATAATAGGTACTATATTACTTAATACTGTGATATATCACAGCCAATACATTTTACTGCACATAGAATTTTTAAGAACAATATATGACAATTGGAACCTTCCTTGCCAAGTCAAAAATTAATCTTGGCATAAGCACACAGAAACTCTCCTTCTGGCCAATGAAAGTAACAGTCTATAGACCTTCATAAGAAAGATGGGAGGTGTAGAACCTGAAGGCAACGGAAAAGAAAGCAAGAGAAGCTTTTGAGTGTTTTAGGGCTTGAGCAAAGGAAATATAATACTGAGAAATTATAGGTTGAAACACATGAAATTTACCAATATTTAACCAATTCTGACTTACATAAAAATACTATTTCAAATGGTTCAATCTAATAAAAAAAATTTAGTTTAAAAAAAATCAAGAGTTAATTGTAAATTACCTTAATTTCCATAGTAGGGACAACAACATCTTCTAAATTCTTAAGTTTAGTAATTGGCTGGTCTGCTGGAATATTTATGCCTTCTGTATTGAAAAATGAAGAGATTTTAGTGACAAACTGAGGAACAGCATTGAAGGTCAAGCAGGAATAGTCAGCAGACACCACTGGCCCCAACTTGTTGCTCATCTGTGGTTCAGGCTGTGATTGAGAAATGAAGACTAGGCTTTGGCCACTGTGCAGCTCAGGGTCAAAGCTCAACAGTGGCTAATGTAGCTTTAAGTAAATTTGCAGGTTACCTGACAGGGGTAACTAGACCAGATTCCACCTGAGGAACCAGACTAAGCATCTTAAAATACTTACGTAATAGTTTGCATAGTACATAGATAACATACTCCTGTCACATTACTATTAAATGCAACTAAAAGACATGTCAATCCTTTTTGTTTGCTTAGAGAAACAATATGTGAAGCCCCATTCGTGTTTTAAAGTAATAAGAATTTAAACTTGAAGATATGATTCTGAATAGAAAAAAAAAATGCAATTATTAAAGTACGGGGAGATACTTAGAAGCATACTTAGAGACTAGTCACAAAACCAAAGATTATAACAGCTTATAATTATCTGAACTGACACAGTAAGAAGAATAATTAAATAATGGCATTTTAGCACCTATGAAGAAATGGTAAAGGCTTTTTGTTTTTAAGTCCCAGGGCACCGTTTTAGTAACCACATCATTTAAAAAAACTTTTGACTCTAGAAATGTTCAGTTATTCAATTATTTGAATAGACTTGCCTCTATGCAATTCTCCGTAATAAGTACGCCAGAAGATTAAATAATTAATTTAGTGTAGTAACCTATTATCAGTTCTCCCAAGAGATATTAAGTAAAAAAGCAACCAGGGAATGTTGAAGCTATCAGATATAAATTATAAATTAAGCTTTTGGATTATGTTTGTGATTTTAAGCAGATTTACTTATTAGGTTCTATGATTAATATATGTCTACAGAGAGTAACACAGCAAGAAAGTAATGTTCCTTCTTTGAAACACATACTTCTCTGAGTCTTCCACTGAGTGGCATCTAAGTTTGCTAATATAATATAAGCATCACAAAGTGCCTCAACACTTCTGACCATCTGAGGTCTCCTACTTCTGATAGTACATATTATTCTGTTTGCAGCCTCTGTTCGATCCTATTAATAAAAAACAAATAAAAAACATTACATAAGGAACTACCCAACATTTAAAATTCTCAGAGTTAGAAAAACAAAAACAGAATTTATGCACAAATCTAGACAATGGAATGATTATAATTCCTCAGATACAAACAAAACAGCCATAAATGAAATACATCAAAAATACATACTCTCATCAATGACTTAGGTGCCTTTCAAAAATCTACTGTTTCCCTTTGCCAGCTGCTGTGAGGAAAAAAGTAAAATACTACTGGTATCTCCTATGCTTTGACAAACATTAACGAATTTTGAACCAATTTTAATTAAGTAATTAATTAATTAATTAGAGACAGAGTTTCACTCTTGTTGCCCAGGCTGGAGTGCAATGGCGCAATCTTGGCTCACTGCAACCTCTGCCTCACGAGTTCAAGCTATTCTCCTGTCTCAGCATCCCGAGTAGCTGGGATTACAGGTGCCCACCATCATGCCCAGCTAATTTTTGTATTTTTAGTAGAGACAGGGTTTCGCGTGTCCGTCAGCCAGGATAGTCTCAAACTCCTGACCTCAAGTGATCGACCCGACTCAGCTTCCCAAAGTGCTGGGATTACAGGTGTGAGCCACCGTGCCAGCCTTGAACCAAATTTAGATGGCATCATAATAACACAAGATTTTAAAAATAAATATTCTAGGAAAGACTGAATATCACACTTCTAAAAGGTATATATGTTTAATCCAAATACCTCATCAAGCTGAGAGCTTTGTTTAGGCGCATTTTTAGTTATTCTACTTCTTCTTGCTACCTCTGGTTTAGTCAGAAATTCATCTCTGTTTGCATTTGCTAAGGCCAGTATAATAAATAAAGTATGATGGGGGTGATCCATTGAAATTCTAGAGATTAGCTGTAAGAAAATTAAGAACTATTAGATTTATGCAAATAGACAAAAAAATTATAATCCATATTTTTTATTTTGGTTGACATTAAAATGTGTATTACTGTCTAGATACTGCAGTGGGTAGAGCATGTATGTCTGCATGTGTGAGAAAAAGGCAGAGGCCTATGAAGAATTAGAGAAAATGAGTAACTTATGTGATGTGAGAAGAGACAAAATATAACATTTTGTATTTCCATTTCTTAGAGGGAATGGTATACATACTTTATATAATATATAGTAATAATAGAAAATAATTATTGTGGTTTGATTTTCAGGTTTACTTACATTATTGAGGACTTCATGAAATCCTAGGCCTCCCATCATCTTGGTCCCCATTCTAGCAGCCAGTTGGTACATAAGAGGCAAAAATTTATATGATGGAATCTTCATTCCATCTCTCTACCATTAAAAAAAGACACAAAATTAATAAACAAGGTATCTCAAATATTCTCACATCTAAGCAAATAAATTATTTTAAGACAGTGCTCCTCTATTAGCACAAGCAAGTGGTTAACAAAACTTCATTAACTATATTTTTTTCCTTCATTTCTTATCTTATCTGAAGGTCTTTCTAATGGGTACTCTAGATTAATGCATTGGTAAATCAAAATATTTGGTCCTAAATTAAACTGGATTTGGAACTGGAATACTTGGTACTGCTTATATTCCAAAAAGTCTAAGGAAGACAAATGTGATCTGAGTGTGACTGTGATCTTGATTCCTGAGAAGTCAGTGTACAATAAAATGAAGTAACTGCTTTTCCCCATAGGCCAAAAGTAATATTTAGTGTATACTACAGCAGAGATGGACTGTATCTATTAAGAGTCTTATTCTTTTACTGCAGGAGAAACATTTTATCTCTAACCTTCAAATTGACTAACAATATATATCTTGTCAACATAAATTTAATATTAGGTGTCACGACTATAATCTAAGATTTTCAAAGACAAACTTATACAATACTGCTGTCTTGACATTTTCTTAAAAATGTATTTTCTCTACTTACAAAAGTAATTTATTGAAAAAATCCCAGATTTTTGCAGCAGGGGGAAAACCTGCCTGTGATCACATCATCTTTAATTGCTTTCTAAATCATCCAATCTAATGCCCCATTCTAGACACTCTCCTATGGTAACTGCAAAGACATAGGACCAAGCTAAATTCTCTCACCTCCACACAAACTTGCATCATTTAGAGCTTGTCAGCTTATATAATATTATAATACAAAGGAACTTTTGTAGAAACAAGACTAGAACTTGTAAATAATTCTAAATACGGATCAAAGTTTAGAAAACTACAAAATGCTACTCATGTGTAGAGTACTAGATGAAGTGCTACGAATACAAAGAGGTATACAAAATCCCTGACATCAAGGGGCTAACATCTAAGTTTTTCAAGCACAGGGTAGAATATTGGGCTGAATAACACTTGCCTTCATCATGCCATTGACTTCAGAAACTCCAGAATTTTCAAGCCAGAGGGAACAAAGTCGGAATACCCACATATCATGTTCTTCTCCACTTAATAAGCAGTTGACGTAATTTTCAACTGCTTTACATAAGAAGCGTTTACGATCCTCTTTCAATGCACGCAGGGCAAGTTCATCCAACTCCAGCTCTCGCTGAACTTTTACTGTGTATCTTGCATAGAATAATTAAGGTAAAACACAAAAGGCATAAACTTTAACAGAACTACAAAATCACACACGTGATATACAACATAAATGAAAAAAATTGGGTTTTTATCCCAGGGAAAAAAGCAAACTTCTAAGGATTATAAAGGGAATAAACTTACTTTTGTCTTAACTGTGCAATTCACACACCCAGGCATCGAAGGACAAAGGGGACTCTCCCCAAGCTATTTAGCTAACTTAAACCTCTACTTACACTAAAATATACAGATTCAAGACAGGCTTAAATAAAGGGATTTAATTACATCAAAATAGTTAACTTTTGTAATTAATTTCAATATCTATCTCCTTTTCCACTACAATACCAACAAACCAAAAAAGCAAAAAAACAGAAAGCTAATATCTATATTCTCTACAATGAATTTAGAAGCAGAGCATGAATTATTTACGAAAGAACACATGTCAATGTCTTACATACTAATTTGCAATTAACTACAGTAGGACCAAGGCAGACAGGGCACAATGCCTCACACCTGTAATCCCAGAACTTTGGGAGGCCAAGGTGGGCAGATCGTTTGAGCCCAGGAGTTTGAGACCAGCCGGGGCAACATGGCAAAAAACCCCATCTCTGCAAAAAATACAAAAATTAGCCAGGTATGGCATGCACCTGTAGCCCCAGCTACCTGTGGGGCTGATGGGGAGAATTATTTGAGCCCAGGAGGTCGAGGCTGCAGTGAGCTGGAGGACAGTGATCACACCACTGTACTCTAGCCTGGGTGACAGAGTGAGACCTTGTCTCAAAAAAAACCCAAAAAACAAAAAACGAAAAGAACCCAGAAGACCAAGATAATCTATATATAGTTAAGCCAACCTTTAGTGCTCACAACTATATCACATAAAAAGACCAAGTCACTCTTTCTATGCAAAAACATTCACTCAGTTAACTGGTGAACATAAAATTGTCACTTGTAGAAACCTAGTTACCTGTTGGTCTGAATTTTATGTTCCCTAAGGAGACCTACTTCCTCTTTGGCTCTTTTCAGGAGAGCTTGCTTGTTTTCAAATTCTGATGATTTCATGTAGTTTTCAATTCTTTGGTACTGAGTATCTGAAAACCGGGCTAATGACAGAAATGCCTTCATTTTTCCATTTCTTAGCTCATCATTACTTTCTCCATCATAATTGCCAGCAACTTCTACTGCCTTCAACAAAACACAACCAATTTAAATTATATTTACAAATACTAAATACATCTAAAGAATCACTCGAATTAAGGTAATACACTAAAGTTTAACTTATATACATGTAAAAGCTAGCTAAATTATATGAACTATTGCAAGCTTGTCCAAGCCGTGGCCCATGGGCCGCATGTGGCCTAACACAAATTCGTACATTTTCTTAAAACATTATGAGATTTCTTTTGTGATTTTTTTTTAAAGCTCATTAGCTATCATTAATGTTAGCATATTTTATGTGTGGCCCAAGGCAATTCTTTTTGCAGTGTGGCCCAGGGAAGCCAAAAGATTGGACAGCCCTGAACTATAGTATTTTCTTGACTTTTCAAAACAACTTTGACAGTGTAGAAATAACCCAAACAGCTAATACTCGTAAAAAACTCTGCAAAAACAAATAACTTTATAAAATTTAAAGACAATCAGGCTGGGTGTGGTGGCTCACACCTGTAATGCCAGCACTTTGGGAGGCCAAGGAGGGTGGATCACTTGAGGTCAGGAGTTCGAGACTAGCCTGGCCAACATGGAGAAACTCCATCTCTACTAAAAATACAAAAAATTAGCCGGGTGTGGTGGCACACTCCTATAGTCCCAGCTACTTGGGAAGCTAAGGCAGGAGAATCACTTGAACCTGGGAGGTGGAGGTTGCAGTGAGTCAAGATTGCGCCACTGTACTCCAGCCTGGGCAACAGAGCAGGACTTCATCTCAAAAAAAATAAAAAATAAATAAAGACAATCACATCATGTGTTTCATGTTACACTTATTTAGTGAGGTAACTATTTCCAAAATTAGTGACTCTAAAGGAATGAGGAAGAAACAGGAAAGTCAAAGGGAGCTAGTGTACTGAAGCCTTTACTTGTGGGTGGCTAGGCTAATGAAGAGCAAAGGCTGACTTGCCTATTCCTTAATCAGTTATTTTTGTAGATGAATAAATGAAGAAATTATCAGAAACCACCTGCTGAAAGGGTAGCTGGTAGTGGAGGCAGGAAGGAGGAAGAAGAGATACTATACTTGGGCCTACTTTCAAAATCGGCTGCTTCATTTCTGTTTCACTCCACTCTAGAGACTATACAGAGCTACAGCAGTAATAATATATAGAAAAATAAAACCATACTTTTATTTGCTTTTGAAATATATTGATCTTGATGAAAAGATGAAGCATATTCATGCTAAGTAACTATCTTAAGGGTTGCTCCAAAAATCTTACCTTTTCTAGATAGGTCTGCATGATGACCGCAGGATTTTCTAAGCAAGTTTCTGCTAACCAGTTGCCACAAACCCTTAGACATTCTGTGTATATAAGTTTTAGGCTGGGATTGTTCTGTACAAGAAAGGCAAAATCTTAAAATACATTACCATGACTGTACCCAACTGTCCTTCATGTAAGGGGAAAAAAGCAGGTTAAAAATGTTTTTCCTCGGTGGGTGGGGGAAAAAAAATTTTTCCTCATCTGCTTTTGCCATACAACTATTTTCATAATCCCATGTAGGAAACGATCATCCTCTCTTTATTATTATTATTGCCATTATTGGAGCAAGTCACATTTATTGAGCACTTACATATGCCCTACACTTTGTAAAGGCTTTATATATATTAACTCATCTAATTCTCACAAGAATCCTATTAAATTAGAACTATTATTACCCCCAATTTGCAGATTAGAAAACTGAGGTACGAGGAAGTTGGGTAACTCCAGACAGCACATACTTCAGGGCAAATACTATTAAGCAATATTTACACATATCATATTGGCATTCAGTGCTTTGGTATAATGATTTCTCTAATAACAGAAGATGCTATACAATGAGTGCCCAACATCAAAAAGTACAGTAAAGGCCAGGTGTGGTGGCTCACGTCTGTAATCCCAGCACTTTAGGAGGCCAAGGCGGGTAGACTGCCTGAGCTCAGGAGTTCAGACCAGTCTGGCCAACGTGATGAAACCCCATCTCCACTAAAAATACGAAAAAATTAGCTGGGCATGGTGGCATGTACCTGTAATCCCAGTTACTCGGGAGGCTGAGGCAGGGGAATTGCTTGAACCAGGGAGGTGGAAGTTGCAGTGAGCTGAGGTCATGCCACTGCATTCTAGCCTGGGTGACAGAGCAAGACTCCGTCTCAAATATAAATAAATAAATAAATAATAAAGCACAGTAAGCTGATATTCACTAAGCAGGAACATGTCTGTGGGACACCACCGTAGACAAACGTTGGGGACACCAATGTCTCTACTTTATCCAGTGTGTATGCCGGATTTATAGCTGAAGTAGCAACATAAGTTTGCAAAAACTAACAGGTAATATTAGATAAAATATTAGATGTGATATTTTCAAAGCATTTGGATTGACAACCTAACTGTCCCAACTTGCTTTTATTTTGTAATTTAGTTCTTTCATTCATTTTCTCTTCCCTTTTTTCACTTGCCTTTTCAAATTCAGAGTAGCTATTTCATTCATTTCCCACATATCTTTCTTGAATTCTGTAGAAAGTTAAAGGCTTAATACTGGGAAACATTAAATGAATCTACCACATGACGGGCTGATAGAATTGTTATATATAAGAAAAAGTTTCTAAACTTCTTTTACAAATTAATTTTCAAGACCAGTTTTACAATATCTTGTTCATAAATTAGTAATTTCAAGGCTCTAATAAAATTGTTATTAAAACTATTTTAAAGCACATTTGTGTTTTTTAAATAACAGTAAAACACTAATCCAGCCAATAAAAAAACAAACCGCTGCACAGCTGGCATCCAACTTCTTGATCATTTGCTTGAGAATACTCAGGGCAAGACTCTGCTCCTTTTTTGCCCAGAATACTTGTGCTTCTTCCAGCTGCCACTCAGAGACTCCACAGCTAACTGAATTATACTGTTTAATTTGAAATATTGCCCTTTCAGGGAGCTGAAATGAAAATGACATATGGGAGTAAATACTTCTACTATTACTACTACCACCGTCAATAATAGTAATAATGAAAGCAGTAACTACCATTCATTGAGGACTTAACTACTTGTCAGGGGCTATCTTAAGTACCTCTCTGTCTCCATGACATTTCCCCAACCCCACGTATGCCTATCTGTCCGTCTGTCTCTCTCTCTATATATATATGTATGTGTATCTGTGTGTCTATACACACAGTATATAAAATCACCGAATTGTTATCAATATAGTATATTAGGTATCTTATTTCATAACCAGGAAATTGATGTTGAGAAAAGATTAAGTACCTTGCCCAAGGCTTAAAGTCAGATCTAATTCCAAAATGGGAACTCTTAAACAACTATCTTTACTATATATTAATAGAGATCACTATCTCCTAATGACATTTCTTTTTCATTCAGGCTTTCTGTGTTTTAAATAATAAAAGGAAGGTCAAGAGGTAAGATGACATAGTTTTAAATTATATTTACCTGAGTGTTCTTGAAAGTTCTGGCCAGTATAGAGAGTTCTACAAGGTGTTTGGTGAGAATCTCCTTAATACACTCTCTTTGTGAGTTGTCTATTTCCTTTTCCATCAGGATCTCCAAAATGACTGTGCGTAGAGCCATGATAGGCTCCTGAAAACTAAAATCACTGTCCTTGAGAAGCTGGGAGTGTTTCTGCCACTTAATATATACTTCAGAGAGTTGTCTATGTGTGACTGATCTGAATGCCACATCACAGAGTTCATGTAAGCAAGATAAATGAAAAAAAAAAAAAAAACTATGTAAGTTCTGAAACTTAAGACATAATATAATAATACAAAGAAACTTTTGTAATGACAACACTAGAACTTATAAATAATCCTAAATATGGATCAAAATTTAGAAAACTACAAAATACTATGTGGTCAGAGCTCATAAGAGGTTATTGGCAGAGAGGCCACAGATGAGAAACATTAAAAAAATTTTTTTTAATACTCTGACATTACAAAAAGCAGCCCTTCTAAATACTCTTCTGAAACAAGAATATATTCATCAGACCTATCATAAAGAATGCCTACATCTTTAGTCCTGCTTCAATACTGCTTGTAGTAATGAGGACATGTCAGCAAGGAAATGAGGGATCCCCTACTGGGGACAACTTGATGCATAATTATAGATGTCAAAAAAAAATCACAATCCAGTGAAGGAAAAGCTGGCATCTGGCAAAGGTTTCATTTACCAACATTATTAAAGGAACAGAAAAGGCATATTGTACAATTAGTTTATATGAATAGTATGCTTCCCAAGTAACTGAACTATGAAATACTACCCAATCCTTCAGGGACATTTATTGAAAGAAATAAGAAAGAGGAAGCAGGGAGAGTAAGATGACAAAGTGATGACTTAGAAATGAAAGCTCTTTTAAGTTACTTGATAGGGAAGGAACAGTAAGAAAAGTGCTAGGAACCAAAACTTCAATTCCTCTCTAAATGACCCTACCACAGCAGGTCTCAAACTTTTTGAGGAACTCCTTTACAATCAAACAGATTATCGAAGACCCCAAAGAACTTTCAATTGTTGGACCATATCTACTGATATTAGATATGATATCACATTAGAAAGACTGAGAAAAATCTAAAATGTATTAATTTATTCAAAAATAATAAATCTACTATATATCATAAATAACAATTTTTAGGAAAAAGAACTGCAGTAGTTTCTCTGTATCTGCAGAAAATTGGCTCCAAGACACCTTGATAATGCTGATGTTCAAAGTCCCTTACTTAAAACGGCAGGGTATTTTCCTATTACACGTAACCTCTAGATTACGTGTAATAGGAGAATGTGCATAGGTTATACACAAATCTCTAATTACATATAATACCTACTATAATGTAAATACTATGTAAATAAGTGTTATATCCTATTCTTTAACATTTTTTTCAAATTTTTTTATCATATTTGGTTTAATCTGTACATCGAAACCTGTAGATAAAGAATTGCAACTGTATACTTCCCAAAACAAAACAAAACAAAACTTAGTGAGAATGGCACTGTTTTGCATTTTTGCAAATCTCTTTAATGTCTGGATTAACAGAACGAGATGAATTCTCATCTCTGCTTCTGCATTTAGTTATGATTTGATGTTTTGGTTGAAGTACACGAATGAAATCTAATCTGAGAGCATAAGCATTTGTTCACCAGTTCATCCAACTTTCCCTCTGCTTCTCTTCTTCCTGTTTCTCTACCAAAGAAAGAGCCAGATTATTCTTTAGGCATTTCTTCTTTTTAAAATTTATTTTTAATTTTTATGGATATATAATAGTTGTACATATTTATTAGGTACGTGTGATACTTTGATACAAGCATACAATGTGTAATGATCAAACTTGGGTAATTGGGATGTCCATGATCTCAAACATTTATCATTTCTTTATTTTGGAAACATTCCAAACCTTCTTTTGTAGCTATTTAAAAATATACAGTAAATTACTGTTAACTACAGTTGCCCTATTGTGCTATCAAACACTAGATCTTATTCCTTCTATTTACTTGTATTTTTTTACCCATTAACCAGCCACTCTTCATCCTCTCCCTCCACAACACCCTTCCCTGCCTCTGGTTACTATCATTCTATTCACTGTTTCTTAAAGAATTCTATACTCTTTTTAGCAGGAGAAATCTTTCATTCAGAGGAAAAATTTCTTGATTTCTGGCAGTAAGAACTGCCAAGGTACTTACTAATGAAAGCAGAAAAGAGTTTTGTTCCTTTATTTTCTTCCTAAGAAAAGCCACATTAATATGTATGTCTTCTGCTATGTCATTTTGAAA
>NW_012102843.1:1082232-1116663 GCF_000951045.1 Mandrillus leucophaeus
AATGAGGACATGTCAGCAAGGAAATGAGGGATCCCCTACTGGGGACAACTTGATGCATAATTATAGATGTCAAAAAAAAATCACAATCCAGTGAAGGAAAAGCTAGCATCTGGCAAAGGTTTCATTTACCAACATTATTAAAGGAACAGAAAAGGCATATTGTACAATTAGTTTATATGAATAGTATGCTTCCCAAGTAACTGAACTATGAAATACTACCCAATCCTTCAGGGACATTTATTGAAAGAAATAAGAAAGAGGAAGCAGGGAGAGTAAGATGACAAAGTGATGACTTAGAAATGAAAGCTCTTTTAAGTTACTTGATAGGGAAGGAACAGTAAGAAAAGTGCTAGGAACCAAAACTTCAATTCCTCTCTAAATGACCCTACCACAGCAGGTCTCAAACTTTTTGAGGAACTCCTTTACAATCAAACAGATTATCGAAGACCCCAAAGAACTTTCAATTGTTGGACCATATCTACTGATATTAGATATGATATCACATTAGAAAGACTGAGAAAAATCTAAAATGTATTAATTTATTCAAAAATAATAAATCTACTATATATCATAAATAACAATTTTTAGGAAAAAGAACTGCAGTAGTTTCTCTGTATCTGCAGAAAATTGGCTCCAAGACACCTTGATAATGCTGATGTTCAAAGTCCCTTACTTAAAACGGCAGGGTATTTTCCTATTACACGTAACCTCTAGATTACGTGTAATAGGAGAATGTGCATAGGTTATACACAAATCTCTAATTACATATAATACCTACTATAATGTAAATACTATGTAAATAAGTGTTATATCCTATTCTTTAACATTTTTTTCAAATTTTTTTATCATATTTGGTTTAATCTGTACATCGAAACCTGTAGATAAAGAATTGCAACTGTATACTTCCCAAAACAAAACAAAACAAAACTTAGTGAGAATGGCACTGTTTTGCATTTTTGCAAATCTCTTTAATGTCTGGATTAACAGAACGAGATGAATTCTCATCTCTGCTTCTGCATTTAGTTATGATTTGATGTTTTGGTTGAAGTACACGAATGAAATCTAATCTGAGAGCATAAGCATTTGTTCACCAGTTCATCCAACTTTCCCTCTGCTTCTCTTCTTCCTGTTTCTCTACCAAAGAAAGAGCCAGATTATTCTTTAGGCATTTCTTCTTTTTAAAATTTATTTTTAATTTTTATGGATATATAATAGTTGTACATATTTATTAGGTACGTGTGATACTTTGATACAAGCATACAATGTGTAATGATCAAACTTGGGTAATTGGGATGTCCATGATCTCAAACATTTATCATTTCTTTATTTTGGAAACATTCCAAACCTTCTTTTGTAGCTATTTAAAAATATACAGTAAATTACTGTTAACTACAGTTGCCCTATTGTGCTATCAAACACTAGATCTTATTCCTTCTATTTACTTGTATTTTTTTACCCATTAACCAGCCACTCTTCATCCTCTCCCTCCACAACACCCTTCCCTGCCTCTGGTTACTATCATTCTATTCACTGTTTCTTAAAGAATTCTATACTCTTTTTAGCAGGAGAAATCTTTCATTCAGAGGAAAAATTTCTTGATTTCTGGCAGTAAGAACTGCCAAGGTACTTACTAATGAAAGCAGAAAAGAGTTTTGTTCCTTTATTTTCTTCCTAAGAAAAGCCACATTAATATGTATGTCTTCTGCTATGTCATTTTGAAAAAGCTATTATTCTTTTCTTCTGACTCTAAAATTTCCTTCTCTTTTCTACTTCCAAAACATATTCCAAATTTTATTTTTGCATAAAGGTAGGGTGACCTCAGTCATTTATATCCTCTTTCTTTCCTCTCATAATAATAATAGTGACTCAAAATAGCACGGCTAAAAGGAGCTTTAGAGACCATCAAATATAAATCCCTGACTTTAGAAATGAGGAAACTGAGGACACAAAACACTTTACTTTGTCATCCTGACAGACTCAAGGCTGCCCTTACATAACTCTTCCACTTCTTTCACTCTAGCAGCAAGGCAGAGATAAAATGACAGTAATGCAATGTAGTGCTAAAACTGAATGGAGTGTAACATGCTGTGCAAAAACATGAGGAAACAATTTTATCTGGGTAGGCCAGGGAAGAAGTTATAAAAGAAAAGCACATTCAAGCTGAATTTTTAAAAGTTTAATTTTTACAATGACTATTTTGGAAAATGTTTAATAAAAGCACAATTCACTAGGGCTAATCAACTTACATCTTGATAAAAGGAAAGAAACACACACATCTGGTCTCTACATAGTTTTTTGTTTGTTTGTTTGTTTTTTGAGACAGAGTCTCGCTCTGTTGCCCAGGCTGGAATCCATAGCACAATCTCGGCTCACCACAACCTCTGCCTGCTGTGCTGGGTTCAAGCAATTCTCCCGCTTCAGTCTCCTGAACAGCTGAGATTACAGGCGCCTACCACCATACCCAGCTAATTTTTGTATTTTTAGTAGAGATAGGGTTTCACCATGTTGACCAGGCTGGTCTTGAACTCCTGACCTCAAGTGATCCACCCACCTCAGCCTCCTATGAAGTGCTAGGATTACAGGCATGAGCCACTGTGCCCGGCCTATAGTTTTTTTTAAAGTCACTACTGGTAACAGAAAAGCTGCACTTTAGGATAACAAAGTCATATGAATTACATACTTTGAGAAAAGCTCCCCAATGCTTTCCAGCTCTCCAATGGCCTGCAACCTGCTGAGTGTGGGGTAGAGCGAATACACAGACTCAAGGCTGCGCTTACACAACTCTTCCACTTCTTTTACTCTAGTTGCAAAAAAGAAAAGACACTCTGAAAACAAAGAAAAGGTTTTCAGGGAAATAAAAGTTCAAATTTGTTGTTAGAGAGTTCTCATCATAGGCTTTGCTACTGATCTAGCAATACTAACAAGCAACAGTGAATACGAAATAGCAGCGGAAACAAAATACAACTGATCCTTGAACAACACAAAGTTAAATGCGTGGTCCACTTATACTCAGTTTCTTCCATCTTTGCCACCCCTGAGATAGCAAGACCAACCCTTCCTCCTTA
This sequence comes from Mandrillus leucophaeus, assembly GCF_000951045.1. Classification (NCBI taxonomy): domain Eukaryota; kingdom Metazoa; phylum Chordata; class Mammalia; order Primates; family Cercopithecidae; genus Mandrillus; species Mandrillus leucophaeus. The sequence continues at coordinate 1,085,298 of NW_012102843.1, forward strand.
TCCTATTTAACATGAAGGTGGCAAGGATGAAGACCTTTATGATAACCCACTTCCACTTAATCAATAGTAAATATATGTTCTCTTCCTTATAATTTTCAATAACATTTTCTTTTCTCTAGCTTACTTTATTGTAAGAATATGGTATTATAATCCTTTATACAAACTATGTGTTAATCTTTTGTTTAAGTTATTGGTAAGGCTTCTGGTTAACAGTAAGCTATTAGTAGTTAAGCTTTTGAGGAGTCAAAGTAGTACTCATATTTTCAAATGTGTGAGGAGGAGGGGCTCAGCACTCCTAACCTCCAAGTGGTTCAAGGATCAACTGTAAACCTTGGAATCACACAGACCAAGATCTAAATTGCAGTTCTGTCACTTATAACTGTGTAACTTTGGGCATGTTACTGGACTTCTTAAGCCTTTTTTCGCATCCATAGTTATTGTCATGATTAGAGAATACATATGAAAGGAGTCTAACGGTGGCTAGCATATCATAGGCACTTAAATGATAGTAAATTTTATTTCTGTGATAAACATAGGATTTATTAAGTCACTACTGTTATAAAAACGCTACATTTGTTTAGCCCATTATAATTATTTCCTTATGCCTCATCACATTTGTGCCTCAAAACAAGTTTGTAAGTATTAACCATGAGTTACAATTTTATGAATTAGAACACTAAATGCCATACAATTACTAAATGAGACAAGACGAAACTCTCAGGATACTTTACTGGAAGAGAACAAAGAAGAGAGAATCACCAAAACTTTCTTGAAGGGTCAGGGTAAAGAATGAACCTGGAATCCCAGAAACAATTTGTTTTGAAGGAGTGTAGAGAATTACATGGAAACATCTGATCACAGCCACCAAGTCTTTATCTCTTCATCAATGCAAATCCTTACATTAAAATTGTTTTTCAAGTTTTCAGAAAAGAAGCCATGACATTAAATGTTAAAATACAGTAACTTTGTCTTTTCATAATACCTTGCATATTTGAGACTTTCATAAAATGTAGAGAATTCTCTGTCTCTTAGAGATTGTAGAGCATTGTACAATGATTCATGGTAACTGGTTCCTTCTATTTCTTTGCTGTGAGATAATAAGTCAAAGAAAAAAATATATTTAAAAACAGAACCCTAAGATATACATAAACAAATAGCTTCACCAAAGGATAAAATTTTTAAATTAAAATTTCTCCATTCTAAAAAATGCATTTCTAGAATTTTTGGTAAGAAATACAAATTTTATGAGTCATTTAAATTCTTTAAGCAGAAAAAAAGGAAATTACTCAGATACTTTGCCTGGTTCTAAATATGCTCTACTTGTATTTATTCAATAAACACCTATTATGTGCCAGGCACTAGGCACAAGGGGGATTTACAAGTTGACAAGTCAGATCAGGTCTCTACTCTCACGGAATTTATGTGCTGGTTTGGAGGAATACACAATAAATAAGTATTGGAGAGTAACAAGGGACATGCAGAGAATTAAAACAAAATGGCCAGATGGCTATTACAGAATAGGTAGTCAAGAAAAGTCTCTCTGACAGAGATACAATATTATTTAACTAGGGTCAGAATGAAAAGAAGCCACCGGCATGGTAACCAGGGGAAAAGAAGAAGATACATCTAAGGCCCTTGGATAGAAACAGCTTGGCCTGATAGGAAAACACAAGAGAGGCCTGTGTGGCTGAAATACAAGGGGAAGGGGAAGAATAGTATATATTGATTTACAGAGGCAAGCAAGAATCAACTCACACAGGAAAGTTTTTAAAATATGAGGGTATATCTCTAACGTTATAGCAGTCTTACAGTTTGAAATATTTGAAAGGCACTCCAATAATTATTATGTTTTGAGAGAGTCTCACTCTGTTGCCCAGGATGGAGTGCAGTGACGTGATCTCGGCTTACTGCAACCTCAGCCTCCTGGGCTCAAGGGATCCCCTCACCTCAGCCTCCCAAGCAGCTGGGACTACAAATGCATGCCACCGCGCCCAGCTAACTTTTGTATTTTTTGTAGAGATGGGGTTTCACCATGTTGCCCAAGCTTGTCCTGAATTCCTAACTTCAAGTGATCTGCCCTCCTCGGCCTCCCAAAGTGCTAGGATTACAGGCATGAGCCACCACACTCGGCCAACAATTTTTTTTTTTCTACGAAGGCAACAAAACATACTTAAACATAATTTATTTTTTAGTGTTTATATTATCAAAAAACTTTACATAAATATGAAATCCTTTATTAGATTAGGTGCTTGGCTTTTCATTCAGAAAACATGGTGACCTTATATACAGATTATAAATGTTATCTTCCTGGGTAACTGAGTGGTTTTTTTTTTTTTTGAGACAGAGTCTCACTCTGTCGCCCGAGGCTGGATCTTGGCTCCAGCCTGGGCGACAGAGTGAGACTCTGTCGATCTTGGCTCACTGCAACATCTGCTTCCCAAGTTCAAGCCCTCTCCTGCATCAGTCTCCCGAGTAGCTTGGATTATAGGCGCGCAGCACCATACCCGGCTAATTTTCGCATTTTTAGTAGAGATGGAGTTTCACCCTGTTGGCCAGGTTGGTCTCAAACTCCTGATCTCAAGTGATCCATCTGCCCCAGCTCTCAAAGTGCTGGGATTCCAGGTGTGAGCCACCACACTGTGCCCAGCCCTGAGTAGGTATTATTTTATTTATTTATTTATTTATTTATTTATTTTTTAAGAGATGGAGTCTTGCTCTGTCGTCTGGACTGGAGTGCAGTGGCGCTATGTCAGCTCACTGCAACCTCTGCCTCCCGTGTTCTAGCAATTCTCCTGCCTCAGGCTTCCAAGCAGCTGGGACTACAGGCGCACGCCACTACACCTGGCTACTTTTTTGTACTTTAGTAGAGACATTGCCCAGGCTGGTCTCAAACTCCTGAGCTCAGGCAATCCACCCGCCTCGGCCTCCCAAAGTGCTAGGATTATAGGCGTGAGTCACCATGCCCAGACGTATTATTTTCTAATAAAAGAAAATATTTCATAAATAAAGATAAGCAGTCCTTTGTGGATCCTCCAGTCAATGTAAGTGTCATCTTACTGACTAAAATGTTTGTAGCAAGGAGTAGAAAGAGGAATGCCTATACTTTGCTTGACACGCCTCAGTCCAACAAACAGTATGTGAGATGATTCTCATAAGAAAACCCTTTTCATAGTTCTGTTTTTAGAAATACTTAGGGGTGGGGTGAAGTTGTCCTAATGGAAGAAGAGAGTAAAATTCAAGCCTAGGTGCATTAACTGCTTATTGCTATCTTACTGAAGGATTTAGGACTATCTATAGCTTGCAATATCTACTATACGTGTGTGTGTGTGTGTGTGTGTATATATATAAACTCCTGTTATATTCATAGAACAAGAGTAAAACAGTTGTTGTTTAGAACTAGGAGAGAGGCAAAAAAAAAGAAAAAAATCAAGTCAAATTTCTTCTTACCTGACATAAGTGCAATGGTCCCACTGCATATTCCTCCATGCTGCTTGGTAATGAAGTTCCTGTAGTTCAGGACACCAGTCTTTATTTTCATAATCTAATCCTTTCAAATACACAGAAAGAATATGGCAGAGTCCCAAATTCTGCAAGGCCTAAACAGGAGTTATTTTTGTTTTTAAGTAATCAAAGATATCAATAGAAAACCAGAGGAAAAAAAAGCAAACATACAAATAAATTTTAGTTCACAATATCGCTTAAAATCCCAAAATATCAGCTGGGTATGGTGGCTTATGCCTGTAATCTCAGCACTTTGGGAGGCTGAGGCAGGAGGATCACTCGAGCCCAGGAGTTTGAGACCAGCCTGGGCAACAAAGCAAGACCCTGTCTCTACAATTTTTTTTTTTTTTAAATTAGCTGGGTATGGTAGTGTGTACCTATAGCCCCAGCTACTTGGGTAGCTGAAGCGAGAGGTGACCTTGAGCCCAGGAGGTCAAGACTGCAGTGAGCTATGATCGTGCTAATGCACTCCAGCCTCAGTAACAGGGTGACAATTTATCTCTAAAAAAAAAATTTTTTTTTTTGAGATGGAGTCTCACTCTGTCGCCCAGGCTGGAGTGCAGTGGCATAATCTCGGCTCACTGCAAGCTCCGCCTCCCGGGTTCACGCCATTCTCCTACCTCAGCCTCCCAGGTAGCTGGGACTACAGGTGCCCACCACCATGCCCGGCTAGTTTTTTTTTTTTTTGTATTTTTAGTAGAGACAGGGTTTCACCGTGTTAGCCAGGATGGTCTCGATCTCCTGACCTCATGATCCGCCCGCCTCAGCCTCCCAAAGTGCTGGGATTACAGGCGTGAGCCACCGCACCTGGCCAAAAAATTTTTTTTAATCCCAAAATATCGTTTAATGTTTCCCAAAAAACACAAAGATGGAGCTCAAAGGGCTCTAATATTTCATGGAAGAATGGCTAAGGAGTATTAGCCAGTAATAGAAACAATAGGTTCTGGGACCAACTCTGTTGCAAACTATGAGAAATAGTTCACATGAGATTTTCCATGTGAAGCAGTAAGTACATTACCTGGCATACTATATATGCTCAACCAATGTCTTCTATTGTTATCCAACAACACTGTGATCAGGAAATCTACATTATATTTTAGGTCAATGACCTGTCTGACTTTCCTGTGTCTCCTTGAATTTTTTCTCTTTTTTTTTCCTGCATCCCTCTGCTTCAGGAGTATCCCTGAATGTTTAGCCTAATCCTCTGAGAAACAGATAACTTCTAGTCTTATCTCTAGAGTTTATCTGGCTGTGTAAATTTCCACCAACATAGTGAAATAACCTCAGCACTACACTAGTGATGACTTTACCAAATTTGGGAAAAAATGTACCTGAATGATTCCTGCCTGGCGGGTTGATGAGGAGATTGCTGTTTCAAGGTCATATGTTACTAGGGCTTTGCCCCACATTGCTTCGTGTTCATATGTTCGTAGTCTGTAAGAAAACATTGTAAAAATAGCTTTGGGTTTTACACACACGTAACTCCTTCATAAACAGAATTACTATACCACTGTTCAGAAAAATGCAATTTACCTAGTAATGGGTTGTAACATCTTCCCTCCACCACAGCCATACAAACTATCTGGCTCTCCTATACTTCTGTAGATTTCTAAGAGAAGATCCTGAAAACATGGAAGCAACAAAAAATTGAAGAAGGAAAAAAAATCAGTCTATAAATTTAGCAAGTTTTAAATTGTATCATTACCAATATGTAACTCCCAACTCTAAATGTTATGTTATATAAATAAAATGTAATGATTCTGAAATACAGTTGATCCTTAAACAACACAAGTTTGAACTGTGCAGGACAACTTATATGTGGATTTTTTTTTCAATAAATATAATGAAAACTTTTTGGAGGTTTGCAACAATTTGAAAAAACTCAAAAACCACACAGTTTAGAACTATTGAAAAATTTTTTAAAAGTAAGTTTTGTCATGAATGCATAAAATAAATGTATATACTAGTCTATACAGTCTATCATTTGTATGCATTTGAAATGATACATTTTATCATTTACTACCATAAAATATATACGAATCTATTACAAAAAGTTAAAATTTATCAAAACTTACACACATACACTGTACACAGCATTATTTGCAGTTAAGACAAATGTAAACAAATGTAAAGATGCAGTATTAAATCATAATTGCATAAGATTAACTATAGTACATATTGTACTATTGTAATAATTTTGCAGCTACCTCAGTTGCTATTGTGGTAAGCATTATTGTGTTGTGAGTATCCACTTAAAATACTGTGTGATGTTAATAATTTCTGCATGAGCAGTTCATTTCTCTAGCAAATTGTATATAGCAATAAAAAGTAATCTCTCCAGGTTCTCATATATTTTTTCACTATGTTTACTGCAATACTATAAGCCTTGATTAACACCACGGGTGGCTGGAGGTGCTCCCAAGATGCAGAGAAAAGTCATGCCATTACAGGAAAAAAGTGAATTGTTTGATATGTACTGTAGATTGAGGCCTAAAGTACATATCAACCAGCGGTGGTTGCCTAAAATTTCAGACAGATGATTAACTGTAAAGAGATGATGTAAACTTATGGTATTGATAAATACGATACAGTTCTATAAATGCATTTTCTCTTCCTTATGATTTTCTCAGTAACATTTTCTTTTCTCAAGCTACTTTACTTAAGAATACAGTATATAACACATATACAAAATATGTGTTGTTTATATCATCGATAGGGCTTCTGCTCAACAGTAGACTATTAGTAGTTAACTTCTGACTACAAATTTAGTTTTACCCTGATTTTTAATAGCACAGGGGTTAGCACCTCTAACACCCACATTGTTCAAGGGTCAACTGTATATACCAATGATCTGGATCAGCAGCAACACAGCAGACTGGTCCTAGACAACAGGAGGACTGTAGTCTACCTGAGAAGAACTGCCTACAATTGCATGAATTAGATAAGAAATAAGTACCAACCTACCGGGCTTTTATCACATGCAAAAATAATCACACAAACAAAACCAAACAATCTTGTCAACACCTAAAACTGTACATGGGCTGGGCGCAGTGGCTCACACCTTTAATCCCAGTACTTTGAGTAGCTCAGGCAGACTGCTTGAGCTCAGGAATTCAAGATCAGCCTGGGCAACATGGCTAAACCCGTCTCTGCAAAAATTAGCTGGAGACGGTGGGGCATGCCTGTAGTCCCAGCTACTTGTGAGGCTGAGGTGGGAAGATGGCTTGAGCCTGGGAGGCAGAGGCTGCAGTGTGTTATGATTGCACCACTGCACTCCAGCCTGGGCAACAGAGCCAGACCCTGTCTGAAAAACAAAAAACAAAACAAACTAAAAAACTGTACATCAGAAAATACAGTCCTACAAAGTCTGACTCTTGAAAACTGAATTTGGTAAGAATAAAGGTCATGGATTTTTCTTTGAAAAATAGCACAGAACTGTATTGGAATTGGTAAAATTTGATAAGGATAAAGTAGTTTGGTTACTGAAATCTGTGTTGTAAAATTTACATAGAAAAGATAGATTTTGTTTAAAACAAAATCTCAGTTAAATAAAAATGAAAACATAAAAAAACATAAAGTAGAAAAAATTAGGAACTATACTGCATAGAAAATTGACCAAGCAATTGAACTGCCTACATGGTGCTTGCTCTGTGAAATATTTTCTACATACAAATTCATTTATATTGGCATAATTCTATAGTTCCAACTCAAATGCTTCTATTCATAACGTGAAATCAAGTCCTCAGAGTAGAAAAGTTCAGCCCATGCTTAGCACAGTGCTTAGTACACACACGATATTCCAAAACTCAGTAGAGGAGGAGGAGACTATGAAGAAGGCAAAAGTGAAAGGAGAAAAATCAGGACAGTGGATCAAAAAGGTAAACAGAATATATTTCATCAAGGCATGGTTGATGATGAAGTATTAATAAAACATTAAGGAAAAGGAGGAATGGAAGGTGACCACCAGACTTAGCAACATGAACTTTATGAGAGACATTAGCAAGTGCTATTTTACTGGAATAAATGGAAGTGGGGGGAATGCAGACAGCAAATAAAGACAACTCTTTCACAAAGTTTGTCTATGAGAGAAAGGAAGAGAGAGGGTGATACCTAAAAGAGAACATAGGGAAGAGGGAAATTATTTTGTGTTTGTGAGAAAGGGAATCTTTAAACAGGAGAGGTTTTAAAATGTTCAGAACACAGTTCAGAGGGAGAACCGCATATTAAAAAATAAAGAAGCTGAGAAAGAGCAGATAAAAAAACAGAGCACAGGAAGAGTTAGTCTCAAATAGAAGGATAAACTGTTTCTGTAACATGAGGGAAGGTTATTAAAGGAGCAGATGCCAGGAGATTTCAATGTCTGATAGTGGGATGTGGCAAGATTTCCTCTCTATGCCTTCTATTTTCTCCAACTAGGAGGCAGGCTGAAAGCAATGGCGTAGAAGAGAAGATGAAAAGTTTAAGCAGAATGGAGAAGCTGAAATTGTCATTGTGAAGGATTATGAGTTGACCAAAGAAATTCGGTAAGCATCCTAGACAGTAACATGAGCCAATTTAAGAATGGATATCAAGAAATGCATAGAAGAGGCAATCTGCTTCTTCTGTGACATACAATAAACGAGCAAATAAATATATAATTATAAACCCTAAGTGCTATAAAGGAAATGAACAGGGTGCTATTGCAGAAAATGCATGGTATAAACTCTGAGACACGTGGTTTTACTTTCGTCTTTCAGGTAAGGGAACTCAACTAGTGGCAGAGTCAGTATTAGAATTCAAGTCTGTCTACTCCAAGGCTTAAGCTTCAGACCATAAATTTATATATATGGTGCTTAATCCAATAAGTAAATTCAGTTTAAAAATCACACGGCATCTGTACAGTGTCTATAACAACCCAAAGTATGAGATAAATATTGTCATAAATAATAGAACCTCTAATATTTACCTGTAAACTTATTCCAGTTTCTTCTTTACTTTTTTCACTCAAGCTAGAAATAGTTGTACTTTGGCTTCCTTCTTCAAATGCAAGACTTCTGTTTGTCACAAGAACACCTCTTTTAATGAGAACATACTATTTGGAAGCTCCTGAATACATACACTATAGACTTTGACAGAAAAAAACTAATGAAGGTTGGAAACAAAACAGAATAAATCACTTATACTTTAAAATTTAATACCATTTATACCTACGATGGAAAAGGAATTTGTGAATGAAAATTATATTTTAAGAATAATCTTCTACATATGGAAAGCCCATATGCAAAAATATGATTATTTATAAAGAGACAGGATTGTTTAAAAATAGAGCAGATGCCCTCCAGTTCAGGTACTATATACTCTGTCAGTGGTTTTACCTGAAATTCAACTCAATCAATAATTACAGACACACAAATAAAGACCACAATAAGAATGTAATACCTAATAGATATAAATTAAGACATCTGATATTAACTATTGAAAAGGAAGTAGATCAGTAGGATCCACTTAAACCAAGCTTATAAAACTAGAAAGTGACAGGATGAGAACTCAGATTTGTCTACTTCAAGGCCTTAACTTTATGCATTTTATACATATGACATTCAGTTCTGTAAGTAACTTCAATTCTAAAACCATGACAGTTATGGTGTCTATAATAGTAATAATCTAATACATAAAATAAATACTATCATAAGTGATACTGCCTCTAATATTTACCTATATATTTATTCCAGTTTCTTCTTTTTTTTTTTTTTTTTGGAGATAAGGTCTCGCTCTGTCACTTAGGCTGGAGTGCAGTGGCACAATCATGGTTCACTGCAGCCTCTCCCTCCTGGGCTCAAGTGATCCTCCTCCCTCAGCCTCCTGAGTTGCTGGGACTACATGTGCAAGCCACTATGTCCAGCTAATTTATTTTTATTTTTAGTAGAGCTGAGGTCTCACTATGTTGCCCAGGCTGGTCTCGATCTCCTGGTCGCAAGTAATCCTCTCACTCTGGCTTCCCAAAGTGCTGGGATTACATGCGTGAGCCACTGTGCCCAGCCTAGAAATAGTTATACTTAGGCTCCCTTCTTCAAGTATATATACTTATACGGCTTCCTACTGATCCACTTCCTTATCAACTACATTTCTGTACAAAAATGGGTATAACCGCTTTAAAAAACAATTTGGGACCAGGTGCAGTGGCTCATTCTTGTAATCCCAGCACTTTGAAAGGCTAAGGTGGGAGGACTGCTTGAGCGCAGGAGCTAGGGACAAGCCTGAGCAACATAGCAAGATCTTGTTTCTACGAAAAATAAAAATAAAAATAAATGAGCTGGATGCAGTGATGTGTGCCTATAGTCCCAACTACTTGGAGGCTGAGGCAGGAGGATCACTTGAGCCTGGAAGATCAAGGCTACAGTGAGCTATGATCGCACCTCTGCACCACAGCCTGGGCAAAATAATGAGACCCAGGCCATTTCAAACGAACAAAGATTTGAAGAGGGCAGTTGGGATAATAAAGTGTTTTACTTTATTTTTTACTCTTACTTTCTTGATTAGTTTTTGTTCTTCACCATGATCTAGGGGTATATTTATTAGATTCTTATGACAGTTCTAACTCAGTCAGAGGAAAGCGAATTAAATTCACTAGAAATACAGGTAGATAAAGAAATGAAACTTAGTCACAGAAAGAAATCAGTCACATTACTTTATAGCCATTTTGGATTATAATTTTGGGTGTTTTATATCCAAAATGAATCTTGAATAGTTTAGGAATTAGTGGTAAATCTAATCTGATTGAAGTTAGGAAATAATTTAATCATTTGAAAAATATTTATCACCCTTAAATTAAGTTCTCAATGCTAGGGCTGTTATGGGGAATATACAGAAAATTAAGTATGGACTCTGTCCTACAGGAATTTGCTATCTGTTAAATTTTTATAATACCTAAGTATAAACATTCCTATTGTTTCAGAGCAGGAATTACATATTCCTTTTTAAAAATTTATTATAATTTCACTTTAAAACAAAATTTCTATCTAAATAATGTCTTTTAAATGGGGAACAGGAGGCAATGTAAATCTTTACTATATACCCTTAATGAGACAATGCCAACATTAATTTTAAAAACCAAAAATTCTAAATTCCATTACCTTTTCTCTTGATCATCCATGCTTTTCTTATCTGCATAGATTTCTGCATAGAGTAAAGCTGTAAAGTGAGCAGCACAAGACTGAGCTACCTTGGCAACTTCTAGATAATTTAAATCCAGCCAGAAAGCATCATCAAAAATTGTTCCTGAAGAAGGTCTGAAGAAAAATTAAATATAATATCACTCATTTTTTTAAACTTCAATATCAAAAGAAAAGCATGTTGATATTGAATACAATGGTAGTAACTGCTTAACAGAAAATTACAAATTCCCAAAAACCACATTTCCCCAATGTATACCTACAAACATTATAACATGGCTGAAGAGTCCTATTTAATAATCTTTTTGGTTTTTCTTTTTTCCCTCAAACTGATCAGAGAATCTGATAAAACCTATAGACTATCACTTGATACAAAATTGGGGTTCATATCTGCTCTCCACCAAGAAATCCATGTACCACAGGCTAAGAATAGGATACACAGAATAGCTAATACAAATGCACACAAGCATCCCCCAACACACACTTTAAAATAGTCAATTTAATAAAAATATTGTTTCATCAAAGACACAAATACATGTCTTTCCTATTGTGACTTATTTTCTCCTTAATGTATTGCCTAGGTTGAGTTACTTAATAAAAACCTTCCACTGTGTTAACAGGTAGGTCAAGATTGAAAGGGATAGTATCTTTTTCAAAACTAGCATTATAGAGATGGGACATGGTAGTGGTTAAGAGCACTGGTGTTGAAGTACAATACAGGTAGGTTCAAATCAAGCTATATTACCTACTACCAGCTGTGTGATCTTAGCAACTTAACTTCTTAAACCTCAGTTTCCTAGTTTCCTTACTTGTAAATGCTGGAACAACATGGACCTTGGAGAATGGGTGCAACAATTAAATAATGCCTGCAAAGCTGATGAATAAGGCACACCCTACTACATAGCAAGCACTCAACTAAAGTTAATTTTCTGAGGAACTTGAAGTTCAGAGAAGTGAAATAATTTCCCCATGGAAAGGAAGACATTGCAGACATTATTCTGATTTTGAAAGATGATAAGACTGAGGTTCAAAGATACCAAGCAATTTTTTGTTGTTGTTTTATTGTTGTTCTTTGTTTTTGCCCAACATACTGTACAGGATAACAAGTAATTTTTACACAGCACAAGCTTAGACTTGAATGCATGTCTTTACCCCCTTTTCTATATCCCATTCGTACTTTCTCAAGGAATCTTCTTTAGGATCTTATTCAGAATTAAAATGGAATATAAATTTTTATCTTCTCCAAATCTTGCTAATGTCAACACCATTCTACTCCAATAGTAAATCTGAAATGAATGACTCAAAGGTAAAACTGCCTCCCAACACCAAGAAAACAAATGCTCTCAACTACGTTAAAGCTTCTGATTGGCCTTCTCAGAAGATAATCTGGTATAAAACTATAAGGTAAAATAACCAGAACCAAAGACACTGAAAAGCATAAAACTTCTTTTTCTACTAGAGAAGAAGAATGGTTTAAGAATACATAGAAATTAATTTTTTAAGATATTAATGCATTTAGGCTTAAAAACATTTCATTTTTCACTCACCTCTCCCTCTCATTCTTTACCAACCACTGCCACCACCACCATACACACTTATGAGATATCAATTCCTACCTATTCAAATTATAGGCCTACTACACTATTTCTTCAGAGTTCTGGTCAACTCTCAAGCAGTACTGATCAGTCAGACCATCCATTCTAGCAATTCCTGTATGCACTGTTAAAAATCTCATGAGAAATAACAGGAACAAAGATACTATACTATAAAACAATTTACCAGAAACAAGAAAATAAACATTGTCACAGCACAGTACTGCCACAGATTTTGAGACCACTGCACACAGTAAAGAAACTTACATCTTAAAATAAAGATACATAAGGAAGACATTTACACAACTCTATTTAGTTCTTAGAACTAAAGCAAAGAGAAAAGTAAAAACAGTAATAATATAGCTAAATGTAACTTGGAAAAACACTTGCTCCTATCCCGAACATAGATGAAACAAATTGGAGCCAAGAAGGCTGTATAATTTAACAAAGGTAACACTGTTACTGATACAGCTGGTACTAGAACTGAGAGTTCTTGACACTGATTTAACTGAAGTGCTATCCTGAATATGGATTACTGCAAGGAGATATAAATATCACACAAATTAAATATAGCACTTTGCAACAGCTTCACCTAAAATAATCATGTTAAAATTCAGCCAATAGTTAACAAGTTACACTCTAGATCCTAAACATAAGAAGCAACACTCATTACATTACCTCTTTTGTCTTCTCATGTAGTCCACAACACCAAGCATTGTTCTTTGTGATTTTTTATCCAAACAGCATCGGAAAAAGTGCTCTGACTCTGACAAACAAAAATATCTCCCCTCAGTCCCAGGCATTCTTGCTTACACACTTTCTTCCTTCTTGTTTATGTGTCTGTCTCCCACTATGCTATAAGGTTCTAGTGGGCAGTACCTAACACAAAATTGGTTCTGAGGGAATTTAACAGCATTTCTTTTGCTTTTAAAAGAAACTGTTATCTTAATAAAAGTGAGAACTTACATTGTAATTTATATTTTATTTCTGAGGAGGACCAATTAATTGATTGATTCAATAAGATCTTTTATGTGGCAGGTCCTCAGTATATAACCATGAACAAGACATACAATGTCAGACCACACAGAACTCACTGACTAGCCTGGGAGATTACAACACAATATGATTAAGTGTTATAATAGGAAAGTTTAAAATGCTATAGAACCTTAGCAGAGGGAACCTCACCTAGACAAGAAAAGTTTCATAGAAAAAGTGATACTGGCCAAGTGCGATGGCTCACGCCTGTAATCCCAGCACCTTGGGAGGTCGAGGCGGGTGGATCACTTGAGGCCAAGAGTTTGAGACCAGCCTGGCTAACATGGTGAAACCGTATCTCTATTAAATATACAAAAATTAGCAGGGCATGCTGGCACACATATGTAATCCCAGCTACTCAGGAGGCTGAGGCACAAGAATTGCTTGAACCTGAGGGGCAGAGGTTGCAGTGAGCCGAGATCACACCACCGCACTTCAGCCTGGGTTACACAGTGAGACTCTTGTCTCAAGGAAAAAAAAAAAAGAAAAAGTGATACCTGAAAGAAGAGTAATAGTCACAAGAGCAGGAAAGGATAGTGCTACAGGCAATAATAACAATATCTGAGATGGCTGGAAGCAAGAAATAACTTGGAAAATTTAATGAAAGAATTTCAACTGTGCTAAGTCATAGAGCTAGAAAGCAGTAAGGATGCTAAGGGCAGAGAGAAACAAATGGACTAAGTTATTCATAATATGGAATTGGCAAGGTTTGGTAATTAGATGAAATACGTGAGAGAGGTTTCTAGAGTAAGCAACTGAGTGCCATTTGTCAAAGAGGTACACATTTAAAAAAGTAGACCAGGGGGAAGAGATGAAGAAGATGACACATTTGCTTTTGGACAGTTGAGTCTGAGATGCACATGGGACGTTTAGTGAAGGCAATGAGGCTTATAGCCATCAGAAAAGATACACCATTTAAATTTTATAAAAATATGCATTTACTTTACTTTTCAATAATAGAATTTTATATGTGAAGTTTAAATTTTCACTTAAGGTAATAAAAATATTGGCACTGTACACAGATATAATAAAATAATTACTTTACCTTCCAATGGCTGTGGCATAAATACGTAACTGATAAACATGAAAAAAGTCTTGGCCATGTTCATGATAACAAATTACCAGATTATCATAAACCATGATTACCTTAAACTATGTAATAAAAATTGTTTTTAATAGTACTGTAAATTACATATTAAAGTTTTAAACACTTAAATCACTTATACCTGTATATTCCCAATTAAAGATAAGAGATACATTTTTAGATAGTTTACAAAGCCTCTATGAAAATTTTTATTTTAGGATTTTCATTTCAGTAGCCTAAAGAAAATTCATATAAGCACATTCTAGATCATTTAGAGAACAGCTTATAATCCAGTAGGATCACAGGATGGGCATCTATGTCTATGTTTATAATCTATATTTTTCCAAATAGTAGATTTGTAATTGCTGTTAGCCAACAGAAAAGAAAATACATAAAATATAAAGCATAGCAAACTGAAGTCTAAATGACATTAGAGTCATGTCAAATGAAGGTTGTAGCAGTAAAACTAGAAGAAACAACTGGAAGAACTGAGTAATCACAACCTTTGCTGAAGTGACTGGAAGGATTGGGAGGAGCAAACTAGTTGTGGCAAAATACCACATTAAATCAACATTCACATTAGAATTGATTGGTCTTTAAGTACAACAAGTGAATTTGTACCTAGCTTTATGTTTGCATATAAAACACATTAATAATATATAATAAAGAGAGTTAATAATCTGTGAATTTTGTATCCTTTTATAAAATTTAGGTTTTAAAAACTGACCCATAATGAGCCCTCAAGTATGCATATATGTAATATACATACCCAACCCTGGTGGAATTTCTTTTGTTACTATGCTCTTGGCATGAGAAATACTCGTTATATGTCACAGAAGGAAAGTAGGTTGTAAGAGTAAATAAAGTGCAATTCAATTTTTGTTTTAAAAAAATTAGAAGGAGGCCGGGCGCGGTGGCTCAAGCCTGTAATTCCAGCACTTTGGGAGGCCGAGACGGGCGGATCACGAGGTCAGGAGATCGAGACCATCCTGGCTAACACAGTGAAACCCTGTCTCTACTAAAAAATACAAAAAACTAGCCGGACAAGGTGGCGGGCGCCTGTAGTCCCAGCTACTCGGGAGGCTGAGGCAGGAGAATGGTGTGAACCCGGGAGGCGGAGCTTGCAGTGAGCTGAGATCCGGCCACTGCACTCCAGCCTGGGCGACAGAGCGAGACTTTGTCTCAAAACAAACAAAAAAAAAAAAAAAATTAGAAGGATATATACCAAATGTTAATTATAGTTATACAAAGGTTTTTTTTCTTTTTCTTTTTTTTTTTAGATAGTCTCACTGTGTTGTTCAGTCTGGAATGCAGTGGTATCCTCTTGGCTCACTGCAACCCTCTACCTCCTGGGTTCAAGTGATTCTCCTGCCTCAGTCTCCCAATAGCTGCAATTACAGGTGCCTGCCACCACGCCCAGCTAATTTTTGTATTTTTAGCAGGGACGGGGTTTCACCATGTTGGCCAGGTTGGTCTTGAACTCCTGACCTCAAGTGATCCACCAACCTTGGCCTCCCAAAGTGCTGGGATTACAGGCGTTGAGCCACTGTGCCCAAACAAAGGTTGCTTTTTAAATTGAGTTGGCCAGAGCTCTGAAAACATGAAAATTCTATCATATCTGCACCAGAGTACCTGAAATATCTGATTGTGTTTATTTGTTTTTTCCACTGCTAGAATGTGGGTGTTTCTTTTTCACATTAATATTGCTGGTGCAAGCACAGTGCCTGACACATATTGAAAGCTCAATTAGTTGACCCATTATCAGTAGCCAAAATGTACTGAGGGAATACTATACATCAAGTATTATCCTAGGCACTTTACACACATTATTTCATTGAAAACTTGTTGCAACTATTGCAACTTTTATCTCCATTCCACAGATAAAGAAACAAATTTAGAGGTTACAGATTTAATCCTGTAAAGTGCTTTTAGCCGGATTCCACCTTAAATCTATCTTTCTCTAGAACTGAGAAGTTTACAGTATTAATGTTAAAAATTTAATAAAATACCTGAATCCAAGTTTGCAGGGGTTGTGGATCGGCTCGTTTGTGAGAAGTGTCGAAGACAGCTGGTGAAAAATCCCTGAACATGTGTAGAAAGCAGATTTCTCCATGATTCATTTGTATCTTGGAGCAAAATATCATGAATCAAGTATGGAAGTACAGTCTGACAAAAGTCAGTTTTCACCTAGAATATACCAACAAATCCACCCAATAGTTTGAGTAACGATGAGTAAAACTAATACATTTTACTTAAAATTTTCATGCCCTGTTGACATATTAAATTTCTAAAAGATGATAGATTAATCTGCCATAAACTCAACATACTGCTAAAAAAAAACAAACAAAAAACATGTATTAGGTGGTGTTTAAAAAAACCACACTAGGCTAGTATATCAATATCAAATGTATATGTTAGTGACATTGTAACTGTTTGTTTTCAGTCTAGGCCATTAGCATAATGAAATAGACTACTGCTTACAAATGAAATTATATCATCACTTTAAATACAGTTTCAGAGTTGAAAAGTGTTAGTAACAGAAGTTTTCTGATTTGATAGAAGAGAGAAAAAGGTATCAAAAGTTTAAGACAAAAGTTGAAAATCTGATTTTTATGCATTTTCTATCCTCAGTGAAGAACTAAAACAGTCATGTTAAAAATGTTTATGTTTTAATAAGCCCAACTTCTGGGTATAAAATTTGGGTAATTATTTGTGGTATATTCCAAAGAGCAGAAAAGTGCTCTAATACATCTGGCACATTAAAATGGTATTCAGCTTTACTTTTGCTATTCACCGCACTCCATGTTTAACATATGAATGAATCATTACACTCCATATCCATCATATTCATCAGACTTAACACACATAAGACAGGTTATAGATTACTAATTGCACCCTTTTTCTTTTTCAAACCAAAGACAAGGCAAAACACCACTTTTAGAGCTAGAGAATTTAAAGTACCAGAAATAGGGTGTGTACATACGTATATTGGGAACATTTTATCTTCTGGCTCAAAGTTAAAACTTTATAAAAATCTTAGCTTTGTTCACTAATGAGAAATAAGCTGTATGTGCGTTCGGGGTACCACTCTGCTGAACTGGTATGAGTGCGGTGTAGTATTGCAGAGAAGGTGATGTTTTATTCATTGTCATTACTTTTTCTGTAGAAAATAAGAACTGCTTTTTACATTGCTTTCAATTTGAGTATATTATGAAAATACTTCCCTATCAGTTATCTGTAATTGGCAGATGTTTAACCTAGTCAGATGTTTTATTTTCACATTTCTGTTGAATCACATTTGACAGTGCTATAAATTAACTCTGGAAATCTTAGAGCATCAGGTTTTGCTGTTTTAGATTACACATTTGATGGAAGAGTATAAACCTTCCGTTTCATTTGGTATGCACTCTCACTCTTTATTAAGATAAATACTATATCCTCAAAAATAAAAAAGTTACACTGATTGCTGCCCTACTCCTTTTTCTTATTCAAGAAAGCATATCAGGGAAAATAAATGTGCTCTTATCAGAAGATGTAAACAAAGTTAGAACAGGCTTTTGGTTAATGCAAATAATTTATAATCAGCAGTATTTTAACTATCATTAGTATTAGTAACAAATTATTCAAGGCACCCCTTAGAACTCCTCTAGCATGTTGCTATCCTGAAGCTGAAACCTAATGCATAAAGTTATGACTAAATACGGATGCTCACTTTAATAAATGTACAACAGTTTGAGTGGGGGTGATATTATGTGAAGATGATGTGCAGTATCACAGAACTCTTTAGATAAACAGGTCATAAACAAGGAATTAAATCAGGCTAATTAATCTTCTTACTTCACACATTGGCTTTAATAATTGAAGAATTTCACATTTTGTGCCTCCACTGTCCAAAAAAGCACAAGTCAGTGTCTTTATCCAAATGTCATGATTTTCACTCAGAGGAATCCACAGATTTATATCATCCAGGCCTTCAAAAGGGTTTTCTTTGTCAAATCTGGGTACTTCTAAAAACTAGAAAGAAAGGGATTAGAAAATGTAAATAAGAGAACTGGAAATCACTGTACCTTTCCTACCTAAAATGAGTATAACAAATCTGTTTCTGAGTAAAGCTAAATACAGTTAAAACTAAATCTGGAGGCAATGTTTACCTTTTAAAATTAAAACATTTATGTTTATACGAGAGTCAGAGTGGCATGGTAAAAACTGCTGCTTTAGGCACCAGAAAAACTGGGTCCTACTCTCAGCTCTGTCACTCATTAGCAGCATATTACACAAATCACAAACTCTGACTCATCTGTCTCTTGAACAAAACCAGACCATACCTACCACATAGACTTGATTTCAAAATGAAATGAGATTTTAAAATGTAAAAATTATAATGCCTTCCAGGTTATATTATTAGTTTCATTAACAGTTTATATTACTAGTAATTTTACTAAGACCAAAATTATATTTGTGATGCATTGAAAGTACTGCTTCAATGTTGGGTTTCTGCCCTGAAATTAAATTGGTGAAAACTAAACTGTGTATTTCTCAGTCACTTTATGAAAAGAAGATAGTAAAGAGGAATGCTTAGACTAAGGAAGGAACAAGTGTTCTTAAACATGCCTCACAGAGTACTTACAGTGGAACCCTATTATGATACCAACATGGAAAAAGGGAGAAATCTATGGGTCATCCTGTATTTCACCAGGGGATTGTGATACATTAACTTGCCATGGAAATAAACACTTGTGGATCACAATAACTATAAATCATACCCAGAGCTAACAGCTTTCATGGGAGCAAAGTAGGGTTTTCTATTTCTAAAAAAATAAGGTTTGTCTTTAAGAATTTCCCCTCCCCTGAAATCAACTACTATTTCCTCAGGTTACCTATCTCAGCTTTTCCACACTGCCATGATAAATAAAAAATAGCAAATTCCCTGGATTTATGAAATATGGTTTAAATTACTTATAGGAAAGATTAATTGTTAGTACAATACTATTTCAAGCAAGTTAACAGTCACAACCCACAGCAAACAGAACTGTTTTAGATATGGTGGGTATTCGATAAACATTTATTACTTAAGAGACCTTTTTTCTCGATGTTCTAAAAGGCTGTAGATAGGCCAGCATTGGATCTGTTGTCATCTTATAAATCTCCCAGAAACTATGTCCAGTCTTTGTGGCTAAAATGTTTTTCAAACAAGTAACAGCTGCTGATCGAACTTTGACACTGAAAAAACAAACAATTCAAATGTCTATCAAGTACACCAGTTATTAATCTTGATGAATGTTAACCTCCACTGAAAAAATTTCAAAACTAAAATTTAAAATTTGTATTAGGAAACTTTACATTCACAAAATTCTCCAATATCAAACAAAATTATCAAAGGACTTCCACTAGTCATTCAGTAAACTTGAATTACTAACCATTGCAACAGCAATTCCCTTCATTCAATACAGTTTAATTGTGACTACTATATATTAAAAAGACTCACAAAAAGAAATACTTGAAAATATGTTCTAATACATATAAGTAATAAAAATTCTGGGAATCCTTTGGTCCACATCTTCATATGCTAAAGTCCCTTGAATATCTAAAGTTTTTCCCTGTTAAAGAAAAATACAAAAAACTTCTACCTGCTTCCTAGTATTCTTAAGTTTAAGTCACACTAATATTTCTGTGCATCTGTTTCAGAAAAACCAATTTTGAATTACTATGAAACGAATGAAACATCTAATGCTTGCAAATTTTCTGTGGCACTCTCTTCAAAAACTGTGCTTGATATACCTTTGAATACATTTAAAAAATGAGATGAACTGGCTGGGTGTGGTGTGGCTCAAGCACATAAACCTTGCATATTAGGAGGTTGAGGCAGGAGAATTGCTTGAGCCCAAGAATTTGGGGTTACAGTAAAGCATGATCTATGATGTATTATCATGCCACTGCACTCCAGTCTGGGTGATAGAGCAAGACCCTGTCTCAAAAAAAAAAAAAGAAAAAAAGAGAGAGATGAATTAATACATGTTAATACAAGGATAGACTGATGGCTAGAAGTGATTAAGCAAGGATAGCAGTAAAATATAGAAACTATGTGATAAGCATATGGGTGTGTACTATAAAATTATTCCCATTTTGCTATATGTTTAAAGCTTTTTATAATAAAATGTTCGGAAAGAAACCATACAAATTTGTTTAATGAAACAAAAACAAAAGAAAGAAATATATAGGTACATTAAATCAATAATGGAAACAGGGCAGTTAGACATTATTGCCAATCATTTATTCCTCAAGAGAAGGAGAAAGGGAAGTACAGAAAAAAAATCAAAACATGTCTTTATCTTAGAAAGGTGCCTGGTTGTGAGAAAAATCCTTTGAGCCTACCACCAAATATGGTGGTGATGGAATACTCAGACACCAATCAATCCATCAACAAATGAGAGAGAGAAAGAGCATGCACACAAAAGTAATCTCAATCAACCAGTTGAAATTTTGATATGCGGTGCAATTGTGTTTTGCACAGAGAATAAATAAGCAATAGAAAACCCTGTCTGATTAGCTTAAGACTTCTAGGGTTATAAAACAACCTCTCTGCTTTATGGCTTATTTTAAAAGGATCAAAATAAGGCCTCACTTAGAGGAGAGTGGCACCTCTGATATTGACAAGAGCCTAAAACATCTCCCTTTATACTCCCCTATCTTAATTTTCTATGTAGAACCATCTGGCATTTTTCTTATTTATTGTTTGTCTAGTCCCACCAAAATTTTAACAGGGACCTTGTCTGGAATGTTCACCATTATATCAAGTGTCTGGCACATAGTAGGGTCAATAATTATGTGAATTAATAAAAATACAGGAATTTTCATAAAGACACTGAGATTAAAAAAAGGACAAAGCTTTAGTTACTGAGAGTATCAATTTGTGTGAAGTATCATTCTCCATGAATATCATATTAAGTGGGATTACATATAAGGTATCAATAAATACTCACCAATCTTCTACCAGTGTGTTATTCAGGTAGGTCAGCATTATGAAGGTCCACTGAAGTTCTTTACCTTCAAATAACTTAAGGGCCTTGGTATAAGATGCATCTTTACTATGTTGTATAGCTATGGTAGAGAAATCTATAGGACCCACTTCTCCCAAGCAGCTTCCAACAGCCTCTACATATAGAAATTCTATTTCAGTAGAGTCATAGGTAAGAGATCATACATAAAACTGAAATCTAATTTCGAAACTATAGTGCTGTTTTGCTGTACTTCAAGAATTAACCTTAAGGCTGAGCGCGGTGGCTCACACCTGTTAATCCCAGCACTTTGGGGGATAGAGGCGGGTGGATCACCTGAGGTCAGGAGTTCGAGACCAGCCTGGCCAACATGGTAAAGCCCCATCTTTACTAAAAATACAAAATTAGCCAGGCATGGTGGTGCAGGCCTGTAATCCCAGCTACTCAGGAGGCTGAGGCAGGAGAATCACTTGAACCCAGGAGGCGGAGGCTGCAGTGAGTCGAGATTGCACCACTGCACTAGCCTGGGTGAAAAAAAAAAAAAGAGACAATCAACCTTAAAACTGTTAAAATTTTTGTTGCGATATCACACGAATTCCATAATCTTAAACACACAGTTCAATGAAAATTTATACATACAAATATACATTTTTTCTGCCTGTGTTCTCCCTAACCAGATGAAGATAGGACATTTTCAGCAACCCAGAGGGCTCTTCGTGCTCTTTCCATCATGATGGTATTTACTAAAATAAGTTCACAAATTTTTTGAGAGTCCTTCTTTCAAAGGGTAGAACCTAATTTCCCTCCCGCTGAGTGTGGGCTGTACTTAGTGATTCACTTCTAACAAACAGAATGTATATAAGTCTTTCATCTCTTTGATTAAATTTATTCCTGGGTATTTATTTCTTTTAGATGCTATCATAAATGGAATTGCTTTTCTAATTCTTTCTGGATTGTCCACTGCTAGTATATACAAACACCACTAATTATGTGTTGATCTTGTACCCTGCAACTTTGCTAAATTCATTTATTAGTTCTACAGTAGCTTTCTTGTGGATTATCTGGGATTTTCTCTACCATATCATCTGTAAATACAGATAGTTTTACTTCCTTTCTAATTGGCATGCTATTAATTTCTTTTTCTTGTTTAATTGCTCTGGCTAGAACTTCCAGTACAATGTTGAACAGCAGTAGTGAAAGTGGACAGCCTTGTCTCATTCCTGATCTTAGGGGGAAAGCTGTGAGTACAAACCACATTAATTTTATGCCACACAGGAAAGCCACTTAGGGCTTCAGTTATAAATCAGGTCTGTCCCTAAAAGCAGTGCCACTATGGGCAAGGAGGTAAATACGTTGGTTAAAGAAAACTTCTACAGTTCTGGTAAGATTCTGTTTCTTAGTCTGGGTGCCACATGTACAAGTGTACTCTGCGAACGTTCTTCAAGCTAGATATTTTTGATCTGTATACTTTTCTATACGTAGGATATATCTCAATTTAAAAAATCTAAAAAAAAGGAAGTACTCTAGATATTAGGCTCCTACCGAGAAGTTAAGACTGTTGAAGAAAGATAGTAGAATCTGTGAAACAGTACTTATTCCTCCTATTTTTCTAATTTGAAGCAAAACCATCATGAGAGCTTCAAGCTGACTTTAATCAGGTGATTTCTCCATCCCGTGGTCACTAAATCTAAACACCTAAACTAGACATGATGTTGGCTTCTTATCTTACATTAGGTTTCTCCTCAAATGGCTATAGGAAAGGACTTGAATGGTTTTTAATTATTTAAGTTTAATCTAGCCCTCCAAGTCTTCATTCTTACGTCTGTTACATAACAAAAGACACTGAGTACCTGTCAGTTATATTTATAAAATATATTGGCAGTCAATTTATTTGCAACTGAACTCTAAAAATAGGTATTTCTGACTTTCCTAAATATTTACAAGGCATTTTCAAATTAAGTTATATACATATGTAAATCTATTAACTTTTCATTTTATATGAATATTTAAGGAAGAAAAGTACAAAAGGGGGCTTTTTAGGGACACTTTAATTAAATAGGCATGTAACTTAGCTAGCATATTTCCCCAATATCCCAAATGACAAACCCTCACTTATTTTGAAGATATAGTAAAGATGACCACTCATATAATAAAGATGACCACCACATAACTCACATTCAGCCAATACAATCATGCTTTGCTTAATGACACAGATATGTTCTGAGAAATGTGTCACTGGGCAATTCTGTCATTGTGCAACCATCACAGAATATACTTACACAAACCTAGATGGTATAGCCTACTACACACCTAGGCTATATGGTATAGCTTATTGCATCTAGGCTACAAACCTGTATAGCATGTTACTATACTGAATACTACAGACAGCTGTAAGTATTTGTATATCTAAACAGAAAACATACAGTAAAAATACAGTATTATAATCATTATAATATAATCCTATATGTGATCCACGGGTGACTAAAATGTTGTCATGCAGCACACGACTGTAGTTTACCTAGAACTTCTTTTTCACCAGTGTGGTTTATTGCCATCTTGGATAACTGCAACAAATTGACAACTAGCTTCACCATAATCCCATCTTGTGGATTATCTAGAAATAGTTTTTTAAAAATTAGTTTCAACTAGCACAAAGACAACACTTTTGTTTACAATAACATATATATTAAATTATCTGACTAGAAAATGTCTATAAAGTTTAAAGAAAGTTTTAAGTCATGAGTAGCTCAAAAAATACGTAGGGAATGAATCTGAACTTCCTTAATACCACAGATTCTTTTGAAAGTGATTAGCAATATTTGACAACAGAGAAAATAAAATGTCTTAAACAAATTGTGCAGATAAGTCAACACTTTAGCAAAATCACAAACAGAAGCACCAGAATCATTCAACATTAAAGCTAGAAGGGACTTTGGGAGCTTGCTTGGCTTTTTAACATCTAACATTTAGAGTTTAGACCAGCACTGTCCCACAGAACTTTCTGCAATGATGGAAATGTCTATAATCTACACTGTCCAATGATCACTACTGACCAAATGTACTACTGAGAACTTCATATGTGTTCAATACAATGAAAAAACTGAACTTCAAATTTCATTTAATTTTACTTCACTTAAATAGCCAAATGGCTAGTGGCTGTAATGCACAAGGTAGATCTAGCCCATAAAATACTCAAGAACACAAGAACAAGAAATAACAGTGTTTCTATTTACATACATTTTATACATCTCAAAAGTACTAGAAACTCTGCTCAGTCAAAACTAAAATTCATTTTAAAAAGTACTGAGGGTAAAAACAACACAAGAGAAATACAAAATTAGACCGGGCGTGGTGGCTCACGCCTGTAATCCCAGAACTTTGGGAGACCGAGGTGGGCGGATCACCTGAGGTCAGCAGTTCGAGACCAGCCTGGACAACATGTGAAACCCCGTCTCTACTAAAGATATAAAAAATCAGCTGGGCATGGTGGCACACAACTGTAATCCCTGCTACTCGGGAGGCTGGGGCAGGAGAATCATCTGAACCCAGGAGGTGGAGGTTGCAGTGAGCGGAGATCATGTCACTGCACTCCAGCCTGGGTGACAGAGCGACACTCTGTCTCAGAAAAAAAAAGAAATAGAAAGTTTCCCAAATACTGTAATAATGCACATTTCAAATCAAATTAACATAAATAATAGATGTTTCATAAGTAAAAAGCAAGGTAGAAAAACTTACAAATACATACATACATAAATATACACACACATAACACACATGGCTAAAGTATTAAAATGAGACATATTTCTTTCATTCAGGTAAATTGGACTAGAAGACAAGACTAGCTTGTATGTCTGGCTCTAAGGAATTAAAATTTTCTTTTACATAGTCAGAAGGTGTTAAAATGTTTAAGCATGGGCCGGGCACAATGGCTCACGCCTGTAATCCCAGCACTTTGGGAGGCTGAGGTGGGTGGATCGCCTGAGCTCAGGAGTTCGAGACCAGCCTGGCCAACATGGTGAAACCCTGTCTCTACTAAAAAAAAGTACAAAAAATTAGCCAGGCGTAGTGGCAGGTGCCTGTAATCCCAGCTACTAGGGAGGCTGAGGCTCGAGAATCTGAGCTTGGGAGGTGGAGGTTGCAGTGAGCCAAGATAGCGCCACTGCACTCCAGCCTGGGCAACAAGAGCGAAACTCTGTCTTAAAAGAAAAAAAGAAGAAGTTAAAAATGTTTAAGCATGGCTAGACGCCGTGGCTCATGCCTCTAATCCCAATGCTTTGTGAAGCTAAGGCAGGAGGATCGCTTGAGGCCAGGAATTCAAGACCAACCTAGGCAACATAGTGGGACCCCTGTCCCTACAAAAAATAAAAAAAATTTTTTAAAAAGTAGCTATGTGTAGTGGTGTGCGCCTATAGTCCCAGTTATTCGGAAGGCTGAGACAGGATAATTCCTTGAACCCAGGAATTCAACGTCACAGTAAGTTACGATGGTGCCACTGCACTCCAGCGTGGGCGACAGAGTGAGACTCTTAAAAAAAAAAAAAAAAAATTCTGTCTCTCAAAAAAAAAATTTAGGCAGTAGAAAAACATGATCATATTTGGGTTTAGAGAAATCGTTATGGCAGAGGATGAATAAAATAGGAAGAGTTCAGGGTGAGGAGATCAGTTAGGACCAGTTTTACAGTTAGATGAGAAATGAGGGTCTAAACTAAATGATGAGAGCCTGAACTAAGTCTCTGACAGTGAAACCAAGAGCAAGACTTTACAAAATATTCTTTCAAAAAGAAACAAGTAGAAATAACCCATGTCATTAAAATTAGTACCCTGAGATGCTCTCATAATGTCCATCATCTGATCTTTATGTAGTTCCAGTTGTCTTCGAAGATCCTTTAGTCCTTCAAGTCTTGTCAATGGAAGTGCATCATAAACACTTACTGAGAGAAAATGGTTAATTTCCTAAAAGAGAAAATTAATTAAAATGTAACTTGCTTTTAACATGTATTGGTTAAGCCTGTGAAATAAAACTTAATAAAAGAAAAAAATTAGTTAAGTGCCATTTATAGACACTGACTCATGTCTCTATTACTACTAAACAAGGAAGAAATAAATGACTTCTTCCACTGCAAACCCTACAATGTTTTAATTCTTTCTTTTAGACAGAGTCTCGCTCTGTCATCAAGGCTAGAGTGCAGTGGCACTACTGAGGCTCACTGCTACCTCCGCCTCCCGGGTTCAAGTGATTCTAATGTCTCAGCCTGCCGAATAGCTGGCATTTACAGGAATGTGCCACCACGCCTAGCTAATTTTGTATTTTTAGTAGAGACGGGGTTTTGCCATGTTGGCCAGGCTGGTCTCGAACTCCTGACCTCACATGATCTGCCCGCCTCAGCCTTCCAAAGTGCTGGGATTACAGGCGTGAGCCACTGCACCCGGCCTAATCCTTTAAATTCTAATAGACTCTCTCATGGTAACACAGATTTCAAGATTGTTATAGCATACTCAACTGGAGGGAAATGCTTAAATTTCTCTTTAGTAGTATAACTCTACGTCTTAACATATTTAAATATGTTTTTATATTTACACACTCAAATACAGACTATCATTTAAAAATTATAATTAAGATCTGTATGGAAGAATATACCTAAACATAACTTTGAGGTTTATAAAGATTAAAACTTGAAATATGCTTTCAAAAGTTAAACATTATCTCTTACACAAACATTAAATTGACATTGAAAAGATCCGATGGTAGTTTTGAGCTATTAGTGGACCTTAGGATCTTATGTGTTAAAATCAAAACTATTTTATGTCACATTCCTTGAAAACTTAAATTTGGATCTTTACCAGGAAGTTTTGATATTTATACTTTGACTTCAACACAAAGAGATACATTAAGATTCATTTTTTTATTTGTTAAGTAGGTAGATCTCATGTTACACACACATACACACACAAGTATGTGTGTATATACATATATACACATATATATCTATGTGTATATATATCTATGTATATATATGTATATATATCTATGAATATATATACAGTAATCAAGAATATATATACATAGATATATATATGTATTTTTTTGAGACTGGGTCTCACTCTGTCACCCAGGCTGGAGTGCAGTGGCACAATCTTGGCTTATTGCAGCCTTGACCCCCAGGGCTCAGGTGATCCTTCCACCTGAGCTACCTCAGTAGCTGATTCTACAAGCACATACCACCATGCCCGACTAATTTTTCATAGAGACGGGGTTTCGTCATGTTGCCCAGGCTGGTCTTGAACTCCTGGGCTCAGGCAATCCTCCTGCCTCAGCCTCCCAAAAGTGCTGAGATCTTAGGCATGAGCCAATGTGCCTGGCCTACGTGTATATTTTTAATCACAATTTAAAAAAAGATTCCATTTTTTACTGCTAGAGCATTACAGATTTTTAAAAAGTACTACGGTCTATGTTCTTTAATAAAAAATAGTAGATCATGAAATTTTTATTACCTCCAAGAGTGAAAAGGGTCCTCTACTGTATTTGATTTTTTGCTGAGCAATACGCAAATCCTTAAAAACAACATGGTCAGGAAAAGGATCTAAAAGCTTAATCGTGAGATAGAGGTTTTCATTATCCTTGTTATCTATCACTAAGTATTTCAACAAGTCCAATACCTAAATATAATTTAAAAAGAAAAAATTATGAGAGAAATAATTTTAAAGTAAGCCAACAAAACTTACTGTAATAAATGATAAAATCTATTAACCTAGATCAGATTAAATGTTCTAATTACGTGTAAGATACCCAGTTTTTAGTTTCCGTGTTTTCAAATAATTCAGTAACTATATAAGGTACTACTACAAGGTGGGTACTGAGGTTAAAAAAAAAAAGCCAGTATTAATGAAACAGTTTATATAAGTAGTAACTTGAACACCACCATAATGTTGTGAACTGCTATCTCTAGTTTTGACTACCTCTATACTTCAGCATAGTAGATGAAACTATCAGGTTATTTATTAGATCAAAAGTACCAAGTACTCTGTAATTGATTACAAAAGTTAATTCATTAAGCATATTGTTCCAATCATTTTACAAAAAAATTCTCAATAAACTCACCAATTATACCAAGTAAACAAAAAACACTCAAATCCTTCTAACAATACTTTATAAATATATTTTAAATACCATTCTGAAGATGATTCAGAAAATTACCTGTTTCTGAACTTCCACCTGCTCATCCACAAGGGGTATAAGTGTACCAACAATAACATGAAGATGGTTTTCTAGAGCATCCTTACAGTAAGTCACTGCTGTCTGGCAAACCTGACTTAATAAGTCACAACAAAGGGAGAAGCTACGTAATGACACATCCATGATACGAGAAGGCCTAATATAGGGAGAAAACAACAACCAGTAAGTTCTGGAAAATTACTCTGAAATAAATTCATTCAGAAGTCACTTTTGTTCAGCATCTCTTAATTCTTATATGCCTTGACATAAATATTTTAATGTCTTAAAAGCCAAAATGAGAAGTGACATCAGCAAAATGCAAAATAGACAGCTCTAAGCTTCCATCCATTAACAGAAACACTGAAAAACAGGCAAACTTGTCAGAACTAATTTTGTTAGAATTCTGTAAAATAGTCAAAGGTTTACAGTAATCAAGAAAATATTGAATCGAGAAAAATGCAACTGAAAAGCAGTAGGAAAGCTTTGTGGTGACTTTACTTGTCCTTGCCCACCCCTACCCCAGGTTGGCAACAATCACAAAAGCAGCAGCCTATATCCTCGGTGTGAGACGCTGGCTCATGATCGTTCATGGAGCTAAGTAGATTAGTTGCAAACTATTGTATATGTCTGTTCTAACCTGTCTGGAGCCAAGGACTGATGTAAAGTGCATGGCTCTGTTTTGTTTAACCTCACACAAGCTACAAAAGATATGGGTGTTGCTTGAAACTTTGTAAGGCTGACCAACAACCTGCAGGTGCACAGGGCAAAAGATTACTGTTGAGACATACAAGAGGCTGCCTAAAGCCTAGGAGTAGCTGGAGAGAGTATTTCTTTGGGAAATTAGTGTAGTCAAAAGCACCCACAGATTAGGAGGAATTTAGAAAGCCACACACATGCTCAAGATAAGACTCTTGCTCAGAAAATACCAGAGAAGACCCTAAGCTTGTATTTGGGGCTGATCCCAAGCAATGCAAGCATGGCTAAGAGTTGAAGAAGAATCCTAGCATAAAACCAATCTGCAAACACTAGGAAAAGTTTTCTCCTCTCATACTTCCTCATCCCAACACTCTTGGCTTCCAAGGAAATCTCTATCTAAACACAAGCTAAGGTACAAAGTTTTCAGTGACCACACAAGGCAAGACACAAAAGGACATACATTGTACAACTCTAGATTAAAATATCTACAATAGGCAAATTCATTGAGACAGAAAATAGATGAGTTTCTCAATGGCCAGGAAGGGGGAAGGGGGAATGTGGAGTCATTGTGGAATGAGTAGAGAGGTTCAGTTTGAGATAATGAAAGTTTTAGATAGTGGTGATGGTTGCACAACAATGGAAATGTAATTGATGCCACTGAACTGGCCATTTAATAGCAAATTTAAAAAATTTTATGTTACATATTTTACCACAATAAAAGAGACATTAACAAGTAGAAATCTCATTAAAATCAATGGAAAAGATCAGAGATGCTAAATTGAACAACCCCAATTCTTGTTTTGTTTTTTTTCTTTTTTTTTTTGAGACGGAGTCTTACTCTGTCGCCCAGGCTGGAGTGCAGTGGCGCAAGCTCGACTCACTGCAAGCTCCGCCTCCCAGGTTCACGCCATTCTCCTGCCTCAGCCTCCCGAGTAGCTGGGACTACAGGCGCCCGCCACCATGCCCGGCTAATTTTTTTGTATTTTTAGTAGAGACGTGGTTTCACTGTGTTAGCCAGGATGGTCTCGATCTCCTGACCTCGTGATCCACCCGCCCTGGCCTCCCAAAGTGCTGGGATTCTAGGTGTGAGCCACCGCACCCAGCTGAATAACCCCAATTCTATAGTAACGTTTATTTGAGGCCATCGATAGCCAGAATATTAGTATTAAAATGTTGAAGATCCTTCTTAAGATTTCTAGAATTGGAGAAGTAGCCCTTTTTTTTTTTTTTTAATTGAATGAAAGTCTCAATCTGTTGCCCAAGCAGGAATGCAGTGGTGCAATCAAGGCTCACTGGCAGCCTCAAGCTCATGAGCTCAAGTCATCCTCCTACTTCAGCCTCCTAAGTAGCTAGAACTACAGGCGCATATGATCATACCTGGATAATTTTCTTTCTTTTTCTTTTTGAAACAAGAGTCTCACTCTGTCTCCCAGGCTGGAGTGTAGTGGCACAATCTTTGCTCACTGTAACCTGCAACCTCTGCCTCCCGAGCTCAAGCAATCCTCCCACCTCAGGCTCCAGAGTAGCTGAGACTACAGGTACATGCCACAATCCCTGGCTAATTTTTTAAAAAATTTTTTGTAGAGATGGGGTTTCACATCATGTTGCCCAGACTGGTCTCTAACTCCTGGGTTCAAGCAGTCCACCTACCCCAACCTCCCAAAGTGCTGGGATTATAGGTGTGAGCTACCACACCTAGTACTAATTTTCTTTTTTAAAAAATTTTTAGTAGAAACGAGGTCTGCTATATTTCCCAGGCAAGTAGTGCAATCTTTAAAAACTAATAGGTAAATACAATAGACATCTTAAAAAGCAAAATTCAGAAAGCAACACTCTGGTATCTACCTCTTAGAAGCATATAAACTTTCAATTAAAAGAACAGGATAGGTTGGGCATAGTAGCTCATGCCTGTAATCCCAGCACGTTGGGAGGCTGAAGCTGACAGTTCGCTTGAGCACAGGAGTTTGAGACTACCCTGGGCAATATGGTGAAACCCCACCTCTAGAAAACACACAAAAAATTAATCGGGCATGGTGGTATGCTCCTGTAGTCCCAGCTACTCAGGAAGCTGAGGAGGAAGGATAATCTGAACCCAGGAGG
>NW_012102843.1:1118348-1120049 GCF_000951045.1 Mandrillus leucophaeus
TCACTGTGTTAGCCAGGATGGTCTCGATCTCCTGACCTCGTGATCCACCCGCCTCGGCCTCCCAAAGTGCTGGGATTATAGGTGTGAGCCACTGCGCCCAGCTGAATAACCCCAATTCTATAGTAACGTTTATTTGAGGCCATCGATAGCTAGAATATTAGTATTAAAATGTTGAAGATCCTGCTTAAGATTTCTAGAATTGGAGAAGTAGCCCTTTTTTTTTTTTTTTTTTCTTATTGAATGAAAGTCTCAATCTGTTGCCCAGGCAGGAATGCAGTGGTGCAATCAAGGCTCACTGGCAGCCTCAAGCTCATGAACTCAAGCCATCCTCCTACTTCAGCCTCCTAAGTAGCTAGAACTATAGGCGCATATGATCATACCCGGATAATTTTCTTTCTTTTTCTTTTTGAAACAAGAGTCTCACTCTGTCTCCCAGGCTGGAGTGTAGTGGCACAATCTTTGCTCACTGTAACCTGCAACCTCTGCCTCCCAAGCTCAAGCAATCCTCCCACCTCAGGCTCCAGAGTAGCTGAGACTACAGGTACGTGCCACAATCCCTGGCTAATTTTTTAAAAAATTTTTTGTAGAGATGGGGTTTCACATCATGTTGCCCTGACTGGTCTCTAACTCCTGGGCTCAAGCAATCCACCTATCCCAACCTCCCAAAGTGCTGGGATTATGGGTGTGAGCTACCACACCTAGTACTAATTTTCTTTTTTAAAAAATGTTTAGTAGAAACGAGGTCTGCTATGTTTCCCAGGCAAGTAGTGCAATTTTTAAAAACTAATAGGTAAATATAATAGACATCTTAAAAAGCAAAATTCAGAAAGCAACACTCTGGTATCTACCTCTTAGAAGCATATAAACTTTCAATTAAAGGAACAGGATAGGCTGGGCATAGTAGCTCATGCCTGTAATCCCAGCATGTTGGGAGGCTGAAGCTGACAGTTCACTTGAGCACAGCAGTTTGAGACCACCCTGGGCAATATGGTGAAACCCCACCTCTACAAAACACACAAAAAATTAATCGGGCATGGTGGTATGCTCCTGTAGTCCCAGCTACTCAGGAAGCTGAGGAGGAAGGATAATCTGAACCCAGGAGGTTGAGGATGCAG
This sequence comes from Mandrillus leucophaeus, assembly GCF_000951045.1. Classification (NCBI taxonomy): domain Eukaryota; kingdom Metazoa; phylum Chordata; class Mammalia; order Primates; family Cercopithecidae; genus Mandrillus; species Mandrillus leucophaeus. Next base: position 1,119,464 of record NW_012102843.1, read on the forward strand.
TGAGCCATGATTGCACCCAGCCTGGGCGAACAGAGTGAGTCTTTGTCTCAAAACAAAACAAAGCAAAAAAAAACAGGAAGAGGAGGATAGAAAGACTGCTTATATATTGGTCCGAATATGTTACTTACCTTTGGTTGATATAGTGAATCAAAGTATAAATAACATCTCGAAGAACAAACGCCCAAGCTCCTCCTAAGCCACTTTTTATATCTTTCAGTAATAAACTAACGAACAGGTGGTATATTTTAAGAATTCTGTGCTTCTTATAAACATTATTTGTTTCAGCTGCTTGCTCACATATGGCAAGAAGAATTTTCTGATAGGAATCCTAGAAAATAAATAGATTTAGTAAAAACTTGTTTAATTAGATACTCGGCTACAATAAATACATTTTATATTTTTTCTTCAAATATTTAAATACATACACATTTTATATTTAAAATAACTAACAGAATTTAGATTTGGGTTCGATACCAAGTGCAAAATGTTACATTAAGAAAATTACTATCTTCAACTATTGCCAATTTATTTAATTTTCAGAAAGTAAACTATAATTAAATAGTATATTCCTATGAAAAAGTAAATA
>NW_012102843.1:1124329-1129981 GCF_000951045.1 Mandrillus leucophaeus
CAACTCAGAGACATTCACATCCAAATTAAATTGTACAGATAATAAAGCACAATAAAGAAAAGGTGAGGCTGGGCACAGTGGCTCATGCCTGTAATCCCAGGACTTTGATTGGCCAACACGGGGGAATCACTTGAGGCCAGGAGTTCAAGACCAGCCTGGGCAATATGGTGAAACCCCGTCTCTACCAAAAACATAAAAAATTAGCCAGGTGTAGTGGTGCACATCTGTTGTCCCAGCTACTCGAGAGGCTGAGGTGGAAGGAAGGATCGCTTGAGCCTGGGAGGTGGAGGTAGCAGTGGGCCGAGATTATGCCACCACACTCCAGCCTGAGCAAAACAGTGAGACTCCATCTCAAAAAAAAAAAAAAAAAAAAAAAAAGAAAAGGTGATCAAGAAAGGCAAGACCTAGATAAAGACAACTAGGAATAATGTGCATGAAGAAAAAAATTTCAAGGGACAACAGATGGCACAATGTTCAAATATTACAGAAAGACTAAGAAAAGGTTATTGGGTTGGCCAACCAAGTGGTCAATTTAGAAAGAGTAATCACTGTGGGGAGACTACGGTAAAAGAGGATAAGTAATTACCTCAATTCAAAGGTGGCTATTTTTAAAGAAACAAACTTTTTAAAAAGAGTAATGTCTATAAATTGAAATAGACATTGAAGGTGTCAACTAATAAACTTCTTTAAGAACTTGTGAAGCTACAGCTAGTTCTCTAAGTTTAAAATGTACATACCCTGAAAAGTCACAGAGGTCAGTGCTCTGACTGGCACTAGAATTTGCTGGCTCATGTAACGTCATCAATAACTCCACCACAATCTCTGGTAAGTTACTAATGAATAAATGATCGATCTGCAAGGGCACAAAATTAAAATACATCTAATATTTTATATCTTTGAACCTCAAGACAGCTCAAAAGGCATATATTACCTTATTTCCAAAATTATTCAACGATTGCAAAAGAAAATAGATGACTCAAAGTCCAAGATCTACAAGATTATAACTAACTCCACCTTTTTCTTCTATGCACCAAACCTGCAGACTAAGACGAAAAAGTAGGAAAATCAAGCCAAACAAGGCCCCTTTAATCCAATTCTTCAATTTTACAGAATCATTTTAAATAAGACTTCAGGCCTATCATTAAGTTATGTGACCTGGTAATTTTTCTGCCAACCAAATTTCCCACTGTTCTGTAACTGCTCCTCTAACTGAATTTTACTCTTGGCTTTTTATTTGGGAATTCTTTCTCAATTACAGAACTTTACCGTTAAGAATTCCCAGTGACTGGGAATAATCTCATCTTTGTTCCCTGCATAACTTCTTCCCAGACTTCTACTTGAGTGCCATCCCAAATTCTAAGGCTAGCTGATATCCACATCCCCTTTCATCAATAGTAGAATAAAACCCTCCCCAACAGATTTGGACTTTTCATCAATCTACTTCCCACTATAGACAGGTAGCTTCACAAAAGACACAAATTCTCTAAATACAAAGAATAAGTCTGCTATGTTACATGTTAGTTAAATGAATGAGATTTGTGAAGTCTTAAGGGTGAATTTAACAACTTTCCAAAAAAGGAATTACAGTGATCTAAACCAAAAGGCAAATGGCTACTTTACTTAATGCATAAGGAAGTTCAAAAACATACTTCCTAATAAAAAATATTTTAGAAGGTGACAAGGAAGAAACCTAACGTAAATGAGGCAGGGCAATAAGGTCTGGAGGAAGGGAACCTAAGGCCAATCCACGCTGACTTCCTAGAACGAAATTAAAAGGAAAACCCCAACTTTCCACGCTCAAGTAACGAAAGGACAAGAGGCTACTCCCCTTTGCAACCCCCTCCCTTTTACTGTGGCAGATAAGAAATTGAAAGTACCTCTGATTGGTCCCCTCCTATAACTAATCAGACTGATTATGGGCCACTACTTTATTTACATAGGATGTATACCAAGTAACCAATGGGAAACCTCTAAAGGGTATTTAAACCCCAGATTATTCTGTAACCAGGCCCTTGAGCCACTTGCTTGGGGCCAACTCCCACCCTGTGGAGTATAATTTCATTTTTGATAAATTTCTGCCTTTGTTGCTTCATTCTTTCCTTGCTTTGTGTGTTTTATACAATTTTTTTTTTTTTTTTGAGACAAAGTCTCCCTCTGTTGCCCAGGCTGGAGTACAGTGGCACCATCTCGGCTCACTGTAACCTCCGCCTCCTGGGTTCAAGTGATTCTCCTGATTCAGCTTCCCAAACAGCTGGGATTACAGGCACACATCACCATACCCAGTAGAGATGGGGTTTCACCATGTTGGCCAGGTTGGTCTCGAATTCCTGTTATTTAATTTTTGCTGTTCTTCATTCTTGAGGCAAGTGTTTCAGTCAAGATTGAACATAATTACTTTTCCCTCCAAAACCTATTCAGGCTCTAAAAATTGCTGTCTTTTGGTTTGAATATATTAAAAAAGAATAGTAAGATTAAGAATGCTCAGAAGACTAAGCTGGGAGATTGAATGGGAGTGGCTAGAGGCTGACTGTCTCTCTCAAATCCCATAACCTCTGGAGTGCCTATTTCTGTTCCAGCTGTCTTTGGGAAAGGAGTCCTCAGCTCACCAATTCCCTTCAGACGGCAGACTTACAACCAGTTCTGAATAGGTCCACCTAAGCAACCGAGGAAATGCTATTCCATTTCTTGGTTCAATATAGATAACTAGGAAACTAAAAAAAAAGGTCTCTTGAAGTTTACCTAATATTGACCAAGTTTGGTTAGTTATCCCTTACTTATATCCAAAATAAATAAACACATAAATAAATTTGGGGTGACCACAGCTTTTTTATCTTAAAAAATTTATATGTATGTTTTAATATAAGTTGCTTCAAAAAAATTTGGAATGTATATAAATTATTATAAAACAAATGAAGCTTGTTAAATCCTTCTTTACTTGACTCCTTCTTTTGACAAAGATTTAATGAATACCCAAAATATATTATGTGGTTGAGATACATCAGCCAAAAAAAAAAAAAAAGAGAGAGAAATGTATACCGGAGAAGACTGGTAAATAATTAACATAATTCAAAAGTAAATTATGGTTCAGCAAGGTGGCTTACACCTGTAATCCCAGCACTTTGGGAGGCTGAGGTGGGAAGATCACCTGAGGTCAAGAGTTCAAGACCAGCCTGGCCAACATGGCAAAACCCCGTCTCTACTAAAAATACAAAAATTAGCTGGGTGTAGTGGCACACACCTGTAGTCCCAGCTACTTGGATGGCTGAGGCAGAAAAATTGCTTGAATTCAGGAGACAGAGGCTTCAGTGAACTGCGATCGTGCCACTGTACTCCAGTCTAGGCAGCAGAGTGAGACTCTGCCTCAAAAACAAAAGCAAAGACAAAACAAAAAAAAAAGTAAATTGTATCATATGTTAGAAGGTAATAAGTGTCATGAAAAAACAAACAGCAGGGTATGAGAACTATAGGAATGAGGGATGGTTCTTTTTCTTGAAAACTGGAAAGTTTGGTGAGACTGAGGAGAGAGTGAAGGTTTTCTGTACACTGTTTAGTATTCCTCGACTTTAACAACCAGTTTGCATTCGTGTATTACTGCTTTAACTGCACAAAAATGTATTTTAACTATACATTTTTAAATGGCAGAAGAAAATTATTCAGATGGTTTTTTGGGTTATTTCTAATTCGAAACATTTCTACTTAGTTAAAAGCCAATCAGAGGGAGAGAACACGACATAACCAAAAAAATTCATGGGTTGGCTATGCTAGATAATGATTACCACAAGCTAAGTTTCAATATATAAATAAGAATAAATAGCCTTAAAACTTAAAGGTTATATCTCAGATCATTCAGGGAATGAAAAGTAGATAAAAATTAAAGCCATACCTGTTTTCCCAGTAAGTTTTCACTTTTAAGCATATCATAGACCTTGGTAGCAGTCTCTCTTTGCTGTGCCATCCCACTGTCTCCTGTACCCTCATAGGCAAAGTAAGGAAGAATATTTACAAGAATCTTTGGAAAGCAGTCTGTTAGAAGACTTTTCCAGTCCTGTTGAATCTGATTAGCAATGGACTTCACCTCATCAAAATGACTTCTAATCACCAGATGTGGAACCAAAACCTTATAACAAGATCTAAAAATATAAAAATTTAAAATATAGGTTATATATAACTTTTCCAAGTAAAATTTTATAAAATAGTTCTTAAAATACTGTTTTAATACCATCAGCATTAAAGTATCACAGTTTATCCAGATTATTAAACATTCTTTAATTTTATAAATGGAAAAATTAACTAAATTCTAAATAGTCACGTTAAAAAAATAAGAAAGCTTAGAACATACAACCACCACAATTATGGGATTAAAAATGGGGACCCTGTTCAGTAGCACCCTTAGCATAAAGAAAAAACAAAACAATAAATAAATAAAAATGGAGACTTGAATTTATATTTATTTCTTCTGCATAATCAACTAATGTAAATGAAGTTGACCCTTGAAAAACATGGGTTTGAACTTACACTTGCAGATTTTTCAACCAAATGCAGATAGAAAAACAGTATTCACGGGATGTGAAAGTCTGTATATACAGAGGACTGACTTTTCAATACGTGAGTTCTGCAGGGTCGACTTGGGGACTTGAGTATGCGCAGATTTAGGCATACATTGGGAATCCTGGAATGAATCCCTCGCATATACACAGAGATGACTATATTGTTCTTGCCAAAATGAATGAACCATAAGGACCACTAAATTTACTTCTGTAGGAATATCCCTCTTAAAGGAAGTTACCTACATACAACTCATAATCTATTAGAAAGCTCTATTAGGATGGGCCTGAAACTCAGTCTGTGATCTACTACATGTAAAATGCATAGCAAAGTCCATAACGCAGAGCATGCTCAACAAATATGAGATGCCCTCTCATCATCCTGATACCTAAACATTACTTTTTGGTTGTTTCAAACCTCTCCACTTTCAAATTTTTCTTCTACGGAGTTAAAGTTAGCAAAATAAAAGTTTTACATTAAGTTTCTAACTCTAATAGAAGTAATGACTAAACGGCCTATAGTCAAGCAACAGAAAAGAAAAACAGGCAGAAATAATCAGCTACTAGTAATCTATCTTCAATCTTTTCCAAAGGAAAGATGATCAAATATCAAAGCCGAAAGGGAACTGAAAGATCTCCTTGTGTAACTTCCTTACTTTACATATTAAAAAACCAAGGCATAGAGGGTCTTTATGTGGTTTGACCAAAGTCACATACCTGGTTGTTGGCACAGCTAGGACCAGATCTGAAGTCCAGTGACTCCCTTCAATACATTCTTATTAAAAGAAGCTGTCCCGCTTCTCATACGATGTAGCCTCCCACACACACGTGTGTATGGGTATGGTATGTGTGGTGCTGGTGATAGGGACTTGCTAAATATTGTTAACTAATTTTAAATTAAACAAATTTCACATATGTCATGTATAAACTTACCTATAGAAATCCTCAATATTTGTATAGTTTAATAAAATAAAAGGAAAAGAAGATAAGTTGTATTCAGTATCTTGAAGATTTAGCCATTCCAAAACCAGATAATCTAAATGAGATGCCATAAAGTCTTCTAAACATCTATATCCAAAAGTTTCAGAAACTTTCTCTAAAACCTGCA
>NW_012102843.1:1130656-1136292 GCF_000951045.1 Mandrillus leucophaeus
CAGTGAGCCATGATTGCATCACTGCACTCCAGCCTGGGTGACAGAGTGAGACCCTGTCTTTCAAAATAAATAAATAAATAAATAAATATAAAGAAATAAATAAAAATAAAATAAAATTATTCCTCTCAGGCTTAAATCCAAATAAGGAAAATCCAAACAATACATACCACTTACGATTATTAGGTAACGTACTTGTATACTTTTAAGAAACACCAAACAAGTCTTATACTGAGAGGTAAAAGGCTAACTGATTATAGGTTGGCTTACTACAAAGCACCACGGAAACTATGCTGGTAGAATGTTAACTGGCATATCAGTCCACTGACCTACCACTGATTTATCGCATAAAAATTTGCAATGGAAAGGCCTGGAACTTCCTAAACCATAAATGCTGAGGGGATGGAAAAGAGAGGGGGCCAACATTCTATAATACTGTGCTGATGTAGTAATTACAAGGCTTGGACCCTAGTCCTTCTCCCCTGATAATTGAACTTAAAAGCCTGATAGTTCTAAAATTTGACTTCTGGCCCTGCCAGATCCCAATGTGCTGCCCCAGAATCTACCGGGCAAAACACCTATATTGCTCTTGTCTCCATGTGTTTCCCTCAATAAATACTATTTCCAAAAGCTGGTCAGTCTGGTGGACAAGTCATTCACTCTTGTTAGTTCAATGAAAGCCTTGTGAAATGCTCTTAAATGGAATGTAAGAAACAACACAGCATACACATAAATACACCATTTGAATAGTTTTTATATAACTGCTTTCCAATATTCCCAACCTGAAAAATAAAACTGTTTCCTAGTCTTAAATAAGTGCCACTTAGAAAATCTACCTTTAACTTCTTAAATTATTTCACAGTGACCTAAAGAAGCTTATAATAAAATACTCATCCACATATACCTTTTTCACAAGGTGAGGTTCTAATCCATTCTCCTTCACAGATTTACATAGGGCAAACAAAGCCTGTTTTTCACAGATAGGGCTACAGGATAAAACCACAGCTATCAACATCAGTAAAACAGATTTTCTATTATAAATTTCATCCAAAGGTTCAGGGTTCTCAGCACTATGGGACTTAAAAAGAAATAAAAAAAAAAAAAAGTAATGTAAAATGTAAATGCTTAACAATCAATTATAAAATCCCAACTGAACTCCAGATGTTTTGACTAGCTATACACATTTAAAAAACCTCCTACTCACTAATCCTAGTTCTGTCTTTCAGTACAAGAAAGAGTAAGGACCAATACCTTTGCTAAATCACAAGCACTGACATGTTTAAAAACAATTATGAGCTTTCCACTAAGTCAATTCCTTCACCCATTTTTTATAAGACACAGATCTATAATATCCTGGCTAAAAATCTTTTACTTTACTCAGAACCAAAGCAAACATTATAGTTATCCTCTAAAAAATACAGAAACATTTAATAACTGAAACAGCATAATTGGATTGCTTGTAACACAAAGGATATTTGTTTGGGGGATGGATACCCCATTCTCCATGATGTGATTATTTCACATTGTATACCTGTATCAAAACATCTCATGTACTCCCCAAATACATACACATATACACCTACTATGCACCCATAAAAATTAAAAAATCTAAAAATAAAGCAAAAAGTATAAAAGATCCAAGTTCTTGTATCAACTTTGTTCATGAAAATATGCTTCTGTTAATGCAGTATAAGACAGAGTTAGCCTTTTTTGATAACTGTAATACAATGTTGATTCATACTATAATCTCAAGATATAAAACTTCTTAGGTCTTTTTCTAAATGAGTTGCTGTGAGATCAGTATTTTCCCATTTTGCAGATGACAGGCTGCTTTAAAATGTATAATATACATTATCTCATTAGATTTTATGTTATTTACACTTATCTTTCTAATCTATTGAAATTCTTTTCTAAACTCACATTCTTTCAATTGTCCCTTTCAATTTCCTGCTATCACAGATTTGACAGTTATTTAACTATCTTAAATACTTGTAAGAAACAAATCAGGGCATAAATAAATGAAAAAATTTGAACCCTAAGATAATCATTACCATAATAAGTATGTTATTCTACAGAAATGTGAAATATCACAAGTTTCACTGTAAACACCACAATGATTTGATCTGGTGTGAGATTCTTTTACTTTACTTTAATCCTCAATCCATTTCTTCCCATTGTCACCTGTTCCCTTAATTAGCTTTTAATCAGATCACATACGAAGGGATTTTTAAAATAAAAAAGGAAGTCATTTATACTCCCATAAAAACTCAGTTAAATTTTGGGTTTCTCCATAAAAATGCTAAACCAAAAGAAATATATTAAGTTAAACCAAAAGAAATTTCTATGATTTGACCCATTGTGACCTAGAAATAATGCAGTTTCATTCAATTCATACACTTGTTTTAGAGCAGCTTCACACTGTAAACTACTGCATTATAAACTCTCTTATGCCAAATTTGGTAAAGTAATTTATGGGATATTCATAGCAAGCATATGATAACAGCAAATACATGTTACTTAAAATTACCATTTCTCTCATTCCTTCCTGAGCTTTCAGGTATGCATTTTCAAAAGCTGTTTGCTGAAGCCTCAAAGGAAGTGCTTTCAGTAATGTGGAAGAATCTCCCTTCGTGTCCTGGAACAATCTTAAAACAAGCAAACCAACAAACAAAAAGTGAAATAATTTTTAAATTTCAAACCCTACTTGCCAAAACATATTCCAGAATAAAAATAAATCACTCTGTGAGACATAATAATATACTAGCTCTTTCTTAAAGACTAATAAAACCTGAGTTTATTTAAAGAGGTTCAGACCAGCAGCTTAGTATTAAGGTCTTGAATACAAAATCTATTTTCTCCTAGAATTGAAGAGGGTCTCAAAATATATTTTAACTATTGCCCAAATTTGAGCGCACTGAACTCAAACTAGCCAGAAAAGATCAACTGTTCTCTGGCCAAACACCAATTAGTTGAGTCCACAGATTCCACTGTCAACCTGCTCTAATATTTAATCACTCTGAAAGTGGGTAAGTTAATGTTTTCATGTACCATCTAAATTTTGTTTTATGTGATGGAAAAAAGTTGATCAGTACACCTTTTGTGTAATAGCCACAAATTTAAGGATAACTCTTTAATCAACTTTGTCTTTTATCCTTTTTTAGTAATCGAAGCTTTTATAATTGTTTATGTTCCTCTGATTCTTCTAGTTTCTCTCACTGCTCTTAAAATAGCTGGACATTAGGTATCTGCTATCGTCTAAATGTTTAACTCCTCCAAATGTCATGTTGAAATCTGATCCCCATTAGGTTATGCCTAATGGGAAGTGTCTGAGTCATGGGGGCAGATCCCTCACAAATAGATTAAGGCCTGAGGGTAAGGAATGAGTGAGTTCTCACTATTCAGTTCCCACAAGAGCTGGTTATTAAAAAAAGAAAAAAAAAGAGCCTGGCATGGCCTTCCCTGCCTCCACCCTTGCTTCCTCTCTCACCATGTGATCTCTGCACACACTGATTCCTCTTTGCCTTCTGCCATGAGTCTGAGGCCCTTACCAGATGTAGATGCCATATGCCAAATAAACCTCTTTTCTTTATAAATACCCAGCCTCAGGTATTCCTTCATAGCAACACAAAGGGACTAAGACAAAATCTAACAAGTGTAAAACAAACAAACAAACAAACAAAAAAATGAATGCTACTTGCATGTCACTCTTGAATTTATACTTTTTGAATCTTCAATTTTTCTCAATGTCACCACTACACTGCTGCCTTATTACATTCAACTCAGTCTTATGTTACCTCAGTCCTTAAAGTTCAGCATACATTTGCTATCTTTTATCTGTGAAATTCAATAAGGACTTGAACTACTAAACATACTCATGAGAAATCCTTACAATGCATTATGGTCTTACTAAAAAGAGTTCCAAACCTGAGGAGCTAGACACAAAATCTAGTTTATGAAAACATTACTGTCAGCATATTCAAATACTGAAATACTAGTTTTAATATTTACGTGACTGCTGAACAATATAGTGATCTTTTATTATTGATCACTTACATTTGAACAGTAAAGTTAGTCAAATGATTTTCAGCTTTGATGTTTTGGGAGCATCATGTAATTTTTTTTCAAGTACATTCATTTATTTTAAAAGTTATTGGATACCTATCACATGCCAAGTATTGTTTTAGGTGCTAAAAATACAACAATGAACAGAACAGACAAAAACCAGTGCCTTTTAGGAACATATATACTAGTGGAATAGGGAGAAGTAAATATATTAAAATATGTTTCAAGTTATCATAAATGCTAGAGAAAAATAAAACAAGGGAATAGCAAGATGGCAAAATAGAAACAGCCCTGGTCTGCAGCTCCCAGCGAGATCAGCGCAGAAGGTGGTGATTTCTGCATTTCCAACTGAGGTACCTGGTTCATCTCATTGGAACTGGTTAGACAGTGGGTGCAGCCCACGGAGGGAGAGCCGAAGCAGGGTGGGGTGTAGCCTCACCCAGGAAGCGCAAGGGGTCGGGGAACTCCCTCCCCTAGCCAAGGGAAGCCGTGAGAGGCTATGCTGTGAGGAACTGTGGATCCTGGCCCAGATACTATGCTTTTCCCATGGTCTTTGCAACCAGCAGACCAGGAGATTCCCTTGGGTGCCTACACCACCAGGGCCCTGGGTTTCAAGTGCAAAGCTGGGCAGCCATTTGGGCAGACACTGAGCTAGCTGGAGGAGTTTTTTTTTTCATATCCCGGTGGCACCTGGAACGCCAGCAAGACAGACCCATTCACTCCCCTGGAAAGGGGGCTGAAGCCAGGGAGCCAAGTGGTCTAGACCAGCAGATCCCACCTCCATGGAGCCCAAGAAGTTAAGATTCACTGGCTTGAAATTCTCGCTGCCAGCACAACAGTCTGAAATCGACCTAGGATGCTGGAGCTTGGTGGGGGGAGGGGCATCTGCAATTACTGAGGCTTTAGTAGGATATTTTCCCCTCACAGTATGAACAAAGCCACTAGGAAGTTCGAACTGGGCGGAGCCCACCATAGCGCCACAAAGCCACTGTAGCCAGACTGCCTCTCTAGATTCCTCCTCTCAGGGCAGGGTATCTCTGAAAGACAGGCAGCAGCCCCAGTCAGGGGCTTAGAGATAAAACTCCCATCTCCCTGACACAGAGCACCAGGCGGAAGGGGTGGATGTGGGCGCAGCTTCAGCAGACTTAAACATCCCTGCCTGCCAGCTCTGAAGAGAGCAGCGGATCTCCCAGCACAGCGCTCGAGCTCTGCTAAGGGACAGGCTGCCTCCTCAAGTGGGTCCCTGACCCCCATGCCTCCTGACTGGGAGACACCTCCCAGCAGGGGTTGGGAGACACCTCCCAGCAGGGGTTGACAGACACCTCATACAGGAGAGCTCCGGATGCCATCTGGCGGGTGCCCCTCTGGGACAAACTTTCCCAGGGGAAGGAACAGGCAGCAATCTTTGCTGTTCTGCAGCCTCCACTGGTGATACCCAGGCAAACAGGGTCTGGACTAGACCTCCAGCAAACTCCAGCAGACCTGCAGCAGAGGGGCCTGACTGTAAAAAGGAAAACTAATAAACAGAAAGGAATAGCATCAACATCAACAAAAAGGACATCCACACAGAAACGCCA
>NW_012102843.1:1141327-1144838 GCF_000951045.1 Mandrillus leucophaeus
GCATTTCCAACTGAGGTACCTGGTTCATCTCATTGGAACTGGTTAGACAGTGGGTGCAGCCCACGGAGGGAGAGCCGAAGCAGGGTGGGGTGTAGCCTCACCCAGGAAGCGCAAGGGGTCGGGGAACTCCCTCCCCTAGCCAAGGGAAGCCGTGAGAGGCTATGCTGTGAGGAACTGTGGATCCCGGCCCAGATACTATGCTTTTCCCATGGTCTTTGCAACCAGCAGACCAGGAGATTCCCTTGGGTGCCTACACCACCAGGGCCTTGGGTTTCAAGTGCAAAGCTGGGCAGCCATTTGGGCAGACACTGAGCTAGCTGGAGGAGTTTTTTTCCATATCCCGGTGGCACCTGGAACGCCAGCAAGACAGACCCATTCACTCCCCTGGAAAGGGGGCTGAAGCCAGGGAGCGGAGTGGTCTGGACCAGCGGATCCCACCTCCATGGAGCCCAGGAAGTTAAGATTCACTGGCTTGAAATTCTCGCTGCCAGCACAACAGTCTGAAATCGACCTAGGATGCTGGAGCTTGGTGGGGGGAGGGGCATCTGCAATTACTGAGGCTTTAGTAGGATGTCTTCCCCTCACAGTATAAACAAAGCCACTAGGAAGTTCGAACTGGGCGAATAGTGCCACAAAGCCACTGTAGCCAGACTGCCTCTCTAGATTCCTCCTCTCAGGGCAGGGTATCTCTGAAAGACAGGCAGCAGCCCCAGTCAGGGGCTTATAGATAAAACTCCCATCTTCCTGACACAGAGCACCAGGGGAAGGGGCGGATGTGGGCGCAGCTTCAGCAGACTTAAACATCCCTGCCTGCCAGCTCTGAAGAGAGCAGTGGATCTCCCAGCACAGCGCTCGAGCTCTGCTAAGGGACAGGCTGCCTCCTCAAGTGGGTCCCTGACCCCCGCCCATGCCTCCTGACTGGCAGACACCTCCCAGCAGGGGTCGACAGACACCTCATACAGGAGAGCTCCGGATGCCATCTGGCGGGTGCCCCTCTGGGACAAACTTTCCCGGAGGAAGGAACAGGCAGCAATCTTTGCTGTTCTGCAGCCTCCACTGGTGATACCCAGGCAAACAGGGTCTGGACTAGACCTCCAGCAAACTCCCGCAGACCTGCAGCAGAGGGGCCTGACTGTAAAAAGGAAAACTAATAAACAGAAAGGAATAGCATCAACATCAACAAAACGGACATCCACACAGAAACGCCATCCAAAGGTCACCAACATCAAAGACCAAAGGTAGATAAATCCACGAAGATGAGGAAAAACCAGCGCAAAAAGGCTGAAAATTCCAAAAACCAGAATGCCTCTTCTGCTTCAAAGGATCACAACTCCTTGCCAGCAAGGGAACAAAACTGGACGGAAAATGAGTTTGATGAACTGACAGAAGTAGGCTTCGGAAGGTGGATAATAACAAACTCCTCCAAGCTAAAGGAGCATGTTCTAACCCAATGCAAGGAAGCTAAGAACCTTGAAAAAAGGTTAGAGGAATGGCTAACTAAAATAACCAGTTTAGAAAAGAACATAAATGACCTGATGGAGCTGACAAACACAGCACGAGAACTTCATGAAGCATACACAAGTATCAACAGCTGAATCAATCAAGGAGAATAAAGGATATCAGAGACTGAAGATCCACTTACTGAAATAAAGCATGAAGACAAGATTAGAGAAAAAAGAATGAAAAGGAATGAACAAAGCCTCCAAGAAATATGAGAGTATGTGAAAAGACCAAATCTACGTTTGAGTGGTGTACCTGAAAGTGATGGGGAGAACAGAATCAAGTTGGAAAACACTCTTCAGGATATTATCAGAACTTCCCCAACCTAGCGAGACAGACCAACATTCAAATTCAAGAAATACACAGACCACCACAAAGACACTCCTCGAGAAGAGCAATCCCAAGACACATACTCCTCATATTCACCAAGGTTGAAATGAAGGAAAAAATGTTAAGGGCAGGCAGAGAGAAAGGTCGAGTTACCCATGAAGGGAAGCCCATCAGACTAACAGTGGATCTCTCAGCAGAAACTTTACAAGCCAGAAAAGAGTGGGGGCCAATATTCAACACTCTTAAAGAAAAGAATTTTCCACCCAGAATTTCACATCCAGCCAAACTAAGCTTCATAACCAAAGGAGAAATAAAATCCTTTACAGACAAGCAAATGCTGAGAGATTCTGTCACCACCAGGCCTGCCTTACAAGAGCTCCTGAAGGAAGAACTAAATATGGAAAGGAAAAACCGGTACTGGCCACTAGAAAAACATACCAAACTGTAAAGACCATCAACACTATAAAGAAACTGCATCAACTAATGGGCAAAATAACCAGCTAGCATCATAATGACAGGATCAAATTCACACATAACAATATTAGCCTCAAATGTAAATGGGCTAAATGTCCCAGTTAAAAGACATAGACTGGCAAATTGGATAGCGTCAAGACCTATCAGTGTGCTGTATTCAGGAGACCCATCTCATATGCAAAGACACACATAGGCTCAAAATAAAGATATGGAGGAATATTTACCAAGCAAATGGAAAGAAAAAAAAAGCAAGGGTTGCAATCCTAGTCTCTGATGAAACAAACATCCAACAAAGATCAAAAATGACAAAGAAGGACATTAGATAATGTTACAGGGATCAATGCAACAAGAAGTACTAACCATTCTAAATATATATGCACCCAATACAGGAGCACCCAAATGCATAAAGCAAGTTCTTAGAGACATACAAGGAGACTTAGACTCCCACACAATAATAGCGGGAGACTTTAACACCCCACTGTCAATATTAGACAGATCAATGAGACAGAAAATTAACAAGGATATTCAGGACTTGAACTGAGCTCTGGACCAGCAGACCTAAGAGACATCTACAGAACTCTCCACTCCAAATCAACAGAGTAATATACATTCTTCTCAGCACCACATCACACTTATTCTAAAATTGACCATATAATTGAAAGCAAAACCCTCCTTAGTAAATGCAAGAAAGGAAATCATAACAAACAGTCTCTCAGATCACAGTGCAATCAAATTAGAACTCAGGATTAAGAAACACTCAAAATCGCACAACTACATGGAATCTGAACAACCTGCTCCTGAATGACTACTGGGTAAATAACGAAATGAAGGCAGAAATAAGTAAGTTCTTTGAAACCAATGAAAACAAAGACACAATGTACCAAAATCTCTGGGACACAGCTAAAGCAGTGTTTAGAGGGAAATTTATAGCCCTACATACCTACAGGACAAAGTGGGAAAGATCTAAAATTGACACCCTAACATCACAATTAAAAGAACTAGAGAAGCAAGAGCAAACAAATTCAAAAGCTAGCAGGAGACAAGAAATAACTAAGATCAGAGCTGAAGTGAAGGAGATAGAGACACAAAAAACCTTTCGAAAAAATCAATCCAGGAGCTGGTTTTTTGAAAAGATTAACAAAATAGACCACCCGCAAGACCAATAAAGAAGAGAGAAGAATCAAATAGACACAATAAAAAATGATAA
>NW_012102843.1:1144888-1145388 GCF_000951045.1 Mandrillus leucophaeus
CATCAACTAATGGGCAAAATAACCAGCTAGCATCATAATGACAGGATCAAATTCACACATAACAATATTAACCTTAAATGTAAATGGGCTAAATGTCCCAGTTAAAAGACACAGACTGGCAAATTGGATAGAGTCAAGACCTATCAGTGTGCTGTATTCAGGAGACCCATCTCATATGCAAAGACACACATAGGCTCAAAATAAAGGGATGGAG
This sequence comes from Mandrillus leucophaeus, assembly GCF_000951045.1. Lineage (NCBI taxonomy): Eukaryota > Metazoa > Chordata > Mammalia > Primates > Cercopithecidae > Mandrillus > Mandrillus leucophaeus. The sequence continues at coordinate 1,145,103 of NW_012102843.1, forward strand.
GAATATTTACCAAGCTAATGGAAAAAAAAAAAAAAGCAAGGGTTGCAATCCTAGTCTCTGATAAAACAAACATTCAACAAAGATCAAAAATGACAAAGAAGGGCATTAGATAATGGTACAGGGATCAATGCAACGAGAAGTACTAACCATTCTAAATATATATGCACCCAATACAGGAGCACCCAGATGCATAAAGCAAGTTCTTAGAGACATACAAAGAGACTTAGACTCCCACACAATAATAGCGGGAGACTTTAACACCCCACTGTCAATATTAGACAGATCA
>NW_012102843.1:1146225-1148881 GCF_000951045.1 Mandrillus leucophaeus
ACATAAAATCACAGTAATTTCCAAACAGTCCGTATCTCCTGTACGTGGTAGTAGACACACGTCACTCAAGTCAACCACTTGTTAGCTCTGTGGCATAAGCAAGTTACTTTACCTCACTAAGTCACAGTTTTCATTTATAAATTGAAGGAAATAATAGAATCTAAGTTACAGAAGTGTAAGAATTAAGAATAAACATAAATGCCAGGCACACTGTATATACTCAACAAGTGTTAGCTATTTTTAATATCTCAACTGTGAGCTGTTACTATGTAAGACATTCCACTGCCATCTGCAGCATTCCAAATACTTCATGAATATCTGACCCATTACCTATTGATTGACTCTGCAGCCAACATTCGAACTCGGTGATGATTATCAGCAAGAAATTGTGTAAATACTTCGTTTACAGGAAAGTCTTTTCCCATTACATTAAGAATGGCCCATTTTGAATAAGGATCGGCCTATGGGAAAAGAACTGAGGTTAAATACGAAGTAGAGAAAAATTACTCATTAACAAACAAAAACTGCTTTAAATTTTTCAATGAAGATCTTACTAATAAAATGTAAAAACTCACCTCAAGCAAAGTTTTAAGGCAGTTTACTAGGGCCATTCTTACAGAGAATGTATATTTCCTCTCCTTTGTTAGATGCCTGAAATCAAGTAAGTTTTCCAAAGTTAAATAATCATTCTGATAAAAGCACTCAGAAAATTCACTGAATATGAAGATTATTATAAATTGCTTCCAATATGTCTTTCTGTGCTAAACTTATTTGTCATTATGTGGAATATACCAACATACTCACCCTCCCAAAAATTCAAGCTAAAAGAAATTAGTTTGAAAGAATTCATTTTAGTGTATATTATTCATTTTATACCATTATGTCTCTTTTTCAGGGGCTACCATAGAATGGCTAACCACATTATAGTAAACTTACTTTAGAAAGAAATTTCTTTGTTAAAGTTTTGTTTGGTATATTGAAGATTTCAAAATCACATTCAGGCCAGGTGCACTGGCTCACGCCTGTAATCCCAACACTTTGGGATGCCGAGGTGGGTGGATCACTTGAGATCAGGAGTTTGGGACCAGCCTGGCCAACATGTTGAAACCCCATTTCTACTAAAAATACAAAAAAATAAGCCAGGCGTTCTGGCGGGAGCCTGTAATCACAGCTGCCTAGGAGGCTGAGGCAGGAGAATTGCTTGAACCTAGTAGGTAGAGGTTGCAGTGAGCAGATATAGCACCACTGCACTCCAGCCTGGGTGATGGAGTGAGACTCTGTCTAAAAATAACACAAAAACAAAAAACATTCTATTGATTTAGAATTACTCATCAATCAAATAGTACAAGGGTTCTAAATTATATGTATGTGCTCCTCTGTAAGTATCATGGTGTTATCTCGGAATGTGAAAATATGCATAAAATAACCAGATAAGAACAAGGCCAATCTGTTCACTCTGGGAACATGAACAATTCAGCTGATTTTGGCTTGTTGTCCTTTCTTTATTCACTATACATGTCAAATTATTAAGTGATTCAAAATTTGCAGAGAAAGGAGTTAAACAGTTTAGAAAGCCAAGCCTTAAACAAAAAGCAATGTAGTTATTCAAGCAACTGATGGAAACACAAATTACATTCTGCTATTCTTAAAAGATGTATTAGCTATGTAGGAAGATGAGAAGAAATCACTGATGTGGATACAAAATTTGCATTTGTATCCACAGATAGCAAAAGAAAAATAAGACCACAAAGTAGACTGTACCTACCAAAATGCTCCAATTACTGTAAGAAACTGTCCTTGAGCATCCCTTGTATTCTCAGAGTCCATATTGCTTTGACCTAGGTTTTTCACTATATGAAGGACATGGTTTAAAATAGTTTTACAAACATCTTGGTCACGACGATACAAAGAACACACATTGCTGTGGTAAAAAAAAGTTTAACTTTATAAGCTTAACAGAACACATTGGTTATTTTATAAATTTAAAGTGAACATAACATAAGGTTTTAATTTCTTACGATAGTGGTTTCAGAAGTTCAACAACATCTTCCATTGGCAAGGGGTACTCTTCTCCAGGAAGCTCCTTTAAAAGCATTAGATACTAAGATGGTAGGAGGGAAAAAAATCAGGTTTATTCACAAATCATTTACTTTAAAAAGTATATAAACATAGGCCGGGCGCAGTGGCTCACACCTTTAATCCTAGCACTTTGGGAGGCTGAAACGGGCGGATCACAGGTCAGGAGTTTGAGACCAGTCTGGCCAATATGGTGAAACCCCATCTCTACTAAAAACACAAAAATTAGCCGGGGGTGGTGGTGGACGCCTATAATCCCAGCTACTCAGGCAGGAGAATCGCTTGAACCTGGGAGGCAGAGATTGCAGTGAGCCGAGATCGTGCCACTGCACTCCAGCCTGGGCAACAGAGCGAGATTCTGTTTCAAAAAAAATTTTTTTTAAGTATATAAACATAAATTCATACATGCACACATATGCACACACACACACAGCCGTAAATTTTTAAAAGGTGTATAGTAAAAACAGAAGGCTTTGAGGTCAAACAGCAGAATTCAAATCCCAGTACCACAGCCTTAACTTTTCTGGTTAAAAAACTTGCCTTATGTCATCTAGGGCCTTCGTACCCTCATCTGTAGAGT
>NW_012102843.1:1148931-1155043 GCF_000951045.1 Mandrillus leucophaeus
CTTGAACCCGGGAGGCAGAGGTTGCAGTGAGCCGAGATCATGCCACTGCACTCCAGCCTGGGCAACAGAGTGAGATTCTGTTTCAAAAAAAATTTTTTTAAGTATATAAACATAAATTCACACATGCACACACACACACAGAGCTGTAAATTTTTAAAAGGTGTATAGTAAAAACAGAAGGCTTTGAAGTCAAATAGCAGAATTCAAATCCCAGTACCACAGCCTTAACTTTTCTGGTTAAAAAACTTGCCTTATGTCATCTAGGGCCTTCGTACCCTCATCTGTAGAGTAGAGATATATCACTTACCTGGCCAGATAACTGTGAGGATTAGATAAAATAAATGTAAAAGTCTAGCTTCTATTGTGGGAGTCAATAAATGATCATTATTACCACTGCTGCAGTTAAGAGCTTGAGCAAGATTCTGAAACTGTAAGTCTCCACTCTCCCAAATAATGCTTGGGGATAATAGACCAGTGGTTGAAAACTATTCTATTAATGAATTTTGGAAAGCAGAAATAATCATGGGCAGGGAAGAAGTCAAACACCTTGACCTATCTTCCCATAAGGCAATCTTGTAAGGCTCTTTATGGTACTATGGACAGAAAGGGTTGTTGCAACGACCAGTTATAATGGTAGTTATCATCTAGGCAGCCAGTTTCCGAGAACTACCGAATAATTTTCTAGCTATACTGAAATAATAAGGGATTTTTTTCCTATTTAAATACAGAATAATATATTTCTTATTCCTTTTCAGTTATTAACAAAGGAAATTAAATGATCCTTTTCATTTTTTGACATGAGAGTCATGTACATGAGGTTACTGAATGTTTTGAAGTGACTTGAAACACCAATACGTTAAGAAAAGCATATAACTTCCTCTTGGTCAGGGATAGAGACTTAACTGGAGTATCTGCCAGGACCTAAACCAGGGGCCCAAACAGGGCACAACCAAACTTGTTTTCTTCCTCTAAGAGACTGACGTGCATTTTCACCAAGGGTGGGAAACATGACCAGGGATTCCACCAATGACTCAGCCTAAAATTTACTGTGATCATAGGTTCTAATGTTTGACAATTTGCTGGAACTGGGGACATGACCTAGGACCCAACTTGCTACTCGCTAGGCCAGGGGCTCTACCTCCATATACACTGGGGCTAGGGCTAAGAAAATGGCTCACATGGTCAGATTAAGTAAAAAAAAAGGTGCCGAACAAAAAAAGAAAAGAACAAAAAAAGAAAAGGTGAAGGGAAAAACAAGGTTTGGGGGGGTTTTTTTAACTGCTAGTAAAGAAATTTATAAATTTAGACAGAAAAAAAGATAAACTGTGTGATGTTGGCTTGGATTTGAAGGTATCTATCAACAGACAGACAAATGGAAAGGGTGAAGGCAGAAGAGGAATTACTTTTAGAACATTCTCATCAAAGTATAAATCTAATCATAAGGAAACATCAGACAAACTCTGAGCAATGGACCTGTACTATTCAAATATATGAAGGTCATGATAAATAAAGAACTGTTCCAGACTGAAGGAGACTAAACAGACTACACACCTAAATGCAATGACAAAATGTTAACTTCCTGATTTTGATGATTATACTCTGGCTAAACAGAAGTGTATCCTTGTTTTTAGGAAATATACACTGAAGTATAAGGAGCATCACGTGTGCAACTTCATCTCAAAATAGTTCAGAGAAAATGATGTGTGTATCTGTGTATGAGTGTGTGTGTGGAGAGAGGGAATGATTAGGTAAATATGGTAAAATGTTAACTGTAGTATTCTTGTAACTTCACTATCATTTTGAAATCAAATCCAAAAAACTGGAAATATTTAAACTAAGGTCAAAGGCAAGATTCCAACTTCAAGCACATGTTATGTAATATTTTTACACTCAGGGTCTATGTTTCTTAGCCTAATTAAAATAATTTATAAGAATTAAACCTAAAGAGAATAAATCTGTCCAAAACCCATCTAAGTTTTAATATTTCAGCATCCACTTAAATTTGTTCATAGCACATTAAAAGAAAAAGTGTTATTTTCCAACTAGTCTCAGGTTCATTCCTCAAGAAAGCAATTTCAATTCTTCAAAGATACTATGTGAGTCTTACATGTCAACTCATTACATTTAGTCAGCAACATCAGATAAAACCCAAGAGCTTCTTCATTTAACGTAACTCACCATATGCAGGTGGAGGGATTTGGTAGGGTCTAGCGTGCTAGAATCAATTAACATTAACAATTTCCTCCGAATATCAGCTGCCCTAAAGGACACAGTATTGGTCTGAGCAGTAGTTACACACAAACACAAGAACTTGAGCATGTCTAAGAAGAGTAGATCTTGCTTTGACAGATATTCTTCAGCTAAAGGATTAATGGCACCTAAAAATAAAAAGCACTCATTAACACAAAGAGAGGGGCACAACAGCCACATATATTCATATTAACTCAAATTCCCTCCTCTTCACAAAAAAAAGTACATGAAAAGCAAAATTATAGTGAAATTAATTATACACTAAAAGCGTCAAAAGTCTTTTTGAAAAATTATCCAGCATTCTTTTGTCAAGAAATAATTTAAAATATGGGGGAAAAAACCCTTTAGACAAACGATCATTGCAATAATGTTTATTATAGGAAAACAGAAAAAAATTTAAATTTCTAACAATAAAAAATGTCAAGTAAATTATGGGACTTATATAAGATTGAAAAATGGTGAAGCCATTAAAAAGTATGACTATCAAGAAAAGCAACTACATGGAAAAATACTTATAATTAAACAGGCATTCATAACATATGTGAATGTTGATGTTGATTACAATTTTGAAAGTTTCTACAGAGAAATAATAGAAAAAGGTTAACAGCAATGGCATTACGGATGTGTTTTCATTTCCTGCTATTGCCCAAATAACCTATCATATGGTTTTATTTATTTTTTTTTTTGACACGGAGTCTCGCTCTGTCGCCCAGGCTGGAATGCAGTTGCGTAATCTCGGCTCACTGCAACCTCCACCTTTCCAGGTTCATGCCATTCTCCTTCCTCAGCATCCCGAGTAGCTGGGACTACAGGCACCCACCACCAGGCCCGGCTAATTTTTGTGTTTTTAGTAGAGACGAGGTTTCACCATGTTAGCTAGGGTGGTCTTGATCTCCTGACCTCCTGATCCGCCTGCCTCAGCCTCCCAAAGTGCTGAGATTACAAGCGTGAGCCCCCATGCCTGGCCTGGTTTTATTTCTTTAACAGTTATCTTAAGTTCCTCTTATGAAGAATAAAATATGAAACTAATAAAATATGAAACTAATAAATTCAAGTAAAAATCAGAAAAATATAAAGTATATAGGAAAGGAACAATTCTAAAAGGCTATACTAAGGGAAAATAAAATAAGCATAAAATTGATATCAATGAGGCCTCTTATACTGCCAAATCAATATAAACAGGTAAAAGAAATACCAAGTAGTAAACAGGTATTTACCTATGGTACTTTGGCTCTCTCCAGGTTCATTTGCATCACTAACACTACTATCAGGGTAATCGTTAAATAGATTCATGGATGACTGATCCTCCACCTCCATTAGATTTCCATTAGTATCCTCTTCCATTGATTCTACTTCTCCACGGTCAAATGGCTTTTTGATTAAGGATGCCTTCAAGGAAGAGAAACAAAGATGTTCAAGATGGCTTCTTGCAGGAGCATGTTGTAGTTAAAATTTACCTAATCAGGCCAGGCACAGAGGCTCACGTCTGTAATCCCAACAATTTGGGAGGCCAAGGCAGGCGGATCACCCGAGGTCAGGAGTTCGAAATCAGCCTGGCCAACATGGTGAAACCTTGTCTCTATTCAAAATACAAAAATTAGCTGAGTGTGGTGGTGGACACCTGTAATCCCAGCTACTCAGTAAGCTGAGGCAGGAGAATCACTTGAACTCAGGAGGCAGAGGTTGCAGTGAGCCGAGATCATGCCACTGCACTCTAGCCTGGGTTTGACAAAGCAAGACTCTGTCTCCAAAAAAAAAAAAAAAAAAAAAAAAAAAAATTACCTCATCAAACAATTCAAGGTTCAGTGTAAATTCGAACACTACAGTACTTTTTCTACTAAATCTAAATGTCCAATAATAGTAAAATGGATATATAACCTATAATATGTCTACATAACAAAATAATATGCAAACTTTAAAAATTATTTCTTATACTAAGAAGTTCTATAACACCCAAAGTGTTACCCAAAGAGGGGGTAGGAAAATGTCTAAATTGGTATGACTATTTTGGAGGACAATGACAATATCCATCAAAAAGTAAAATTTACATTCCTTTTGAACAAGCAAGTCTACTGCTAGAAATTATCCTACCTCCATCATATACACAAATACAAACAGACAAAATAAAAGTACAATAATCTGTACCACGGAAGTCGTTGTAACCCAAAAAACTAGAAACCACTTAAAATGTTAATTAAGAGCAGACGGTCTTTTTGGCCCAGTGCAGTGGCTCACACCGGTAATCCAAGCACTTTGGGAGGCCAAGGTGGGCGGATCATTTGAGGTCAGGAGTTCTAGACCAGACTGGCCAATATGGTGAAATCTGGTCTGTACTAAAAATATAAAAATTAGCCGGTTGTGGTGGCACACATCTGTATCCTAGCTTCTCAGAAGGCTGAGGCAGGAGACTCTCTTGAAGCTGGGAGGCGGAGGCTGCAGTGAGCCGAGACTGTGCCACTGAACTCCAGCCCGGGCAACAGAGCAAGACTTCATCTCAAAAAAACAAAAATAAAAAAAATAAAAAATAAAAAATAAAAAATAAAAAAAAGGAGCAGATAAGCTTTCATATACATATATACTATTCACTATTCCCACACAATAGAATACCATGCACTGCTAAATAAATAAAGTGTAACAGCAGATAGCTTATAAGTACAGTGACGTGGAAAATGATTAAGATGTGTCATAAAATGGAAATATTCAAGTTATAGAATATGTTTTCACTCAATAGCTATTTCAATGTCTACTTTGTATGCCCGGCAGTGTTCCAGAAAAAAGAATGTATGTGGCATAAGCCCAAAGCCCATCTGTATGGAAGAAAAATAAATACTACAATATGTTGCTTGCCTGGCAAGATTTTTGGTCACTTTTAAAGAACAAAGAATTATTTTAAATTTTGGTACAATGTTGCATAGAAACAGGTGTGAGCCTGGATGATTCCTTCCCAATTTTTTAGTGTATTATTTATTGAGAAACTAAAGGCAGGCACTCACTATGCTAGGTATTGATATTAAGAAGCAATCAGGTGTATTTCCCCAGAAGACAAGTAACTTTAATTTCCACATTTTATTTTATTTTTAAAATTTTTTTATTTTTGAGACAGAGTCTCACTCTGTCGCCTAGGCTAGAGTGCAGTGGCATGATCTCAGCTCACTGCAATCTCTGCCTCCCAGGTTTAAGTGATTCTCCTGCCTCAGCCGCCTGAGTAGCTGGGACTACAGGCACATGTCAGCATGCCCAGCTAATTTTTTAGTATTTTTAGTAGAGACAGGGTTTCAACATGTTAGCCAGGATGGTCTCATTCTCCTGACCTTGTGATATACCCACCTCGGCCTCCCAACGTGCTAGGATTACAGGCGTGAGCCACCGCGTCCGGCCTTAATTTCCACATTTATAAAAATGTAAGATGCTATATGTTGTGAGATGCATCCTTATTTACAAAGATATTTCAACAAAAAAAAATTATGCCTATTAGAATCAAAATATGGTAAGAAAAAAAGGAAGCATACTTACGAAACTTTTACAAATATCTGCAATGTCATTCATTAGCTTTGATGTTAACAATCGCAGGAAAAAGCCAGATGCAATCTTATTTAGACTCTTCTGCAATTAAGACAAACAAAGAACCAAGCAACAAAGAAATAAAAACAATTATTCTTGGCAGATAGTGTTTTCTCTATCTTGAATGAAATGTAGATAAATAGTTTACTATCAGGGCCAAGATATACACTGCTTCAAAAATACATCTTTTCTTAGAGTAATAATAACTGTACTGTGCATCTTTCATTGTGCTTTAACAACATTAAAGTAACAGCTATTGACCCTAAACATAAGTAAGCTATAATTATAGGTTAGAGTTTAT
>NW_012102843.1:1155093-1155995 GCF_000951045.1 Mandrillus leucophaeus
GTGTGGTGGTGGACACCTGTAATCCCAGCTACTCAGTAAGCTGAGGCAGGAGAATCACTTGAACTCAGGAGGCAGAGGTTGCAGTGAGCCGAGATCATGCCACTGCACTCTAGCCTGGGTTTGACAAAGCAAGACTCTGTCTCAAAAAAAAAATTTACCTCATCAAACAATTAAAGGTTCATGTGTAAATATGAACACTACAGTACTTTTTCTACTAAATCTAAATGTCCAACAATAGTAAAATGGATATATAACCTGCAATATGTCTACGTAACAAAATAATATGCAAACTTTAAAAATTATTTCTTACACTAAGAAGTTCTGTAACACCAAAAGTGTTACCCAAAGAGGGGGTAGGAAAATGTCTAAATTGGTATGACTATTTTGGAGGACAATGACAATATCCATCAAAAAGTAAAATTTACATTCCTTTTGAACAAGCAAGTCTACTGCTAGAAATTATCCTACATCCATCATATACACAAATACAAACAGACAAAATAAAAGTACAATAATCTGTACCACAGAAGTCGTTGTAACCCAAAAAACTAGAAACCACTTAAAATGTTAATTAAGAGCAGACGGTCTTTTTGGCCTAGTGCAGTGGCTCACACCGGTAATCCAAGCACTTTAGGAGGCCAAGATGGGCGGATCATTTGAGGTCAGGAGTTCTAGACCAGCCTGGCCAACATGCTGAAACCTGGTCTGTACTAAAAATATAAAAATTAGCCGGTTGTGGTGGCACACATCTGTATCCTGGCTTCTCAGAAGGCTGAGGCAGGAGACTCTCTTGAAGCTGGGAGGCGGAGGCTGCAGTGAGCTGAGACTGTGCCACTGAACTCCAGCCCGGGCAATAGAGCAAGACTTCATCTCAAAAAAACAAAAATAAAAAAAAAAAAAAA
>NW_012102843.1:1156615-1159225 GCF_000951045.1 Mandrillus leucophaeus
TATGCCTATTAGAATCAAAATATGGTAAGAAAAAAAGGAAGCATACTTACGAAACTTTTACAAATATCTGCAATGTCATTCATTAGCTTTGATGTTAACAATCGCAGGAAAAAGCCAGATGCAATCTTATTTGGACTCTTCTGCAATTAAGACAAACAAAGAACAAAGCAACAAAGAAATAAAAACAATTATTCTTGGCAGATAATGTTTTCTCTATCTTGAATGCAATGTAGATAAATAGTTTACTATCAGGGCCAAGATATACACTGCTTCAAAAATACATCTTTTCTTAGAGTAATAATAACTGTACTGTGCATCTTTCATTGTGCTTTAACAACATTAAAGTAACAGCTATTGACCCTAAACATAAGTAAGCTATAATTATAGGTTAGAGTTTATTCTTCTACTTTTCTCCTTCCCCACTTACACCAAAAGGGAGGAAAAACACATTACAAAACCAAGAAATACGTTGATAATATTGATATATGGCCATGTACCTAATACTGGGTTTCAAATATATTTCCAATTATTATCAATACTCTGGGGCCTGGCTTGGCTACCCCACAGGCTGCTGCAGATAAAAATAAAGATTACACACAGTAGCACTCTTTCTACCAAATGTTATGTAAGATGATCTGAGCAAAAGAAAGTAAAGTATGTGCTGGAGTTATTGTTGTGCTGCTCACTAGCCCTGCTATGCATACCACATAGCTCAGGTCAAAAAATTTTTATTAAATGAATGAAAATATCCTAGGAATAAAAGAGTCATCTTTATGGTTGTATATAAAAGTTGTAAGACAATCTCAGAAAACTTCCTGAAATGATAAAATTAGTTTCATGAGAAACTCAGATTCCTATTGCTTATTCGTCTGGATATTACCTTTATGTACCATTCAATTTAATTTTAAATCGGTTTGTGTAACTTATGAATGTGACCAGATATGGTAGCTCAAACCTGTAATCACAGCACTTTGAGACGCCATGGTGGAAGGATCACTTGAGCCCAGGGTTTAAGACTAGCCGGGGCAATGTGTAAAACCCCATCAATACAAAAAAATACAAAAATACAAAAATCAACCAGGCATGGTGGTATACACTTGTAATCCCAGCTACTAAGGAGGCTGAGGTGGGAGGATCACTTGAGCCCATGAGGTCAAAGCTGCTGTGAGTTGTGATCACATCACTGCGATCCACGCAGTGATGTGATCACTCGCTCTGGGTAAAAGAGCGAGAGACTGCATCAAAAAAAAAGAATAAACATAAAAGTAAAAAATAAACTTACGAGTGGACACCAAAACAGTAACACCAACCAGTAATCAGTCCCCTGCATAGGCTACAATTTCAAGTAAAAAGAAAATTTTAGCTAGGTGGTACATGACTGTAGTCCCAATTACTTGGGAGGTTGAGGCAGGAGAATTGCTGGAAAGCAGGAGGTCAAGGCTACAGTGAGTTGTGACAATCTCACTGCACTGCAGCCTGGGTGACAGAGAAAGATCCTATCTCACAAAACAAAACGAGAAGAAGAAAATCTTACCTTGGTACAGTTGCTCAAGCAACGTGTAAATAAATGCATCATATTTCTCAAGGAACCAATTCTGAATTCCTCATTTGTCTTATTTTTAAACAGAGTGATACTTTCTCCTGCACACTGCATTAGAGACTATTATGAATAGAAGAAAAAATGCAAATTCCAGTTAAAGTTATAGTTTAGTATTGCTTTTTAAAGTGTACTTTGATCTTGGACATACTATAAAATAAAAAACAAAGTGCACTTAAGAGAAAAAATGAAATGTTCTTAGAAGTTCCACGTAGTCACACAGCATAAGCAAAAATCATTAACAATTTTTTAAAACGGCAAATCTTATACTCTGTTCCTGCAAATCATACCAGTGACAGAGTACTACCAAGAGATAAGAGTTTCATTCTTACAGCCTACTTGATTAACACCCTTAATCAAAGATTCTTCAATATAACTGATCAAAGGGAAAACTTCTAAAAAGACAGACAAAAATCAGTATTTTAATGAGATTAAATTTTAATGTGATATTACTTCACTTACTATTATTTATAGTTGGCTTACAGTAATTTCAAATTTTAAGAATACATAGGCTGGGCGCGGTGGCTCATGACTGTAATCCCAGCACTTTGGGAGGCCAAGGCAGGCAGATCACGAAGTCAGGAGATCAACATCATCCTGACCAACATGGTGAAACCCCATCTCTACTAAAAATACAAAAATTAGCTGGGCATGGTGGTGTGCACCTGTAATCCCAGCTACTTGGGAGGCTGAGGCAGGAGAATCGCTTGAACCAGGGAGTCAGAGGTTGCAGTGAGCCGAGATCGCGCCACTGCACTCCAGTCTGGAAGCAGAGCAAGACTCTGTCTCAAGTTTCCTGACTTTTTAATGGCGATCACTAAAAAGTCAGGAAACAACAGATGTTGGAGAGGATGAGGAGAAACAGGAATGCTTTTACACTGTTGGTGGGAGTGTAAATTATTTCAACCATTGTGGAAGACAGTGTGGCGATTCCTCAAGGATCTAGAACTAGAAATATCATTTGACTCAGCAATCCCATTACTGGGTATATACCCAAAGGATTATAAATCATT
>NW_012102843.1:1163678-1165067 GCF_000951045.1 Mandrillus leucophaeus
CTCCATGTCAAAAAGAAAAATTCTTAGAATCTTACCTTCTGAGATTCTAAGAAAGGCGTTAGCAAGGATTTTCACATGTGGATGATCTGAATACACAGAAATAGGTAGAAAGACATTTCACATTTTAAAAAATGGAAGTTTTGGCAAGAGAATAGTATACATGAAGAGAACTCGTGATTTTATGAGGCTAAAGGAAATTCCTAGATGACGTCTAAAATAATTGCTAGTCCATTTATTGTATTTACTAATCACTCGTCTCTCTTCAAATGCCACCAAAATCTATTAGATTTGTTTAAATTGTGTTCTTTTCTATTACTGTAACATCTCCCTCCTTTGTATTTAGAGGTTTTTTCCATCATATAATCCCCATGCTCAAACTCTTACTATTCCTCACTAACCTACACAAGGAATTCTTTTACGTCTACCGTAATTTCCAGTACAGAGGAAGTACTCAAATTATCATTCTTGAGTTTTCCTTTAATGATGCTAAGTTGTCCCAATTTGTAGCCCTTTACTGCCACTTTGCTTTTAAAATTAAGCCTCCCACCATCCTTGGTGTTTTTCCTGCCCCTATTTCTCCTTCCTAACAGTTTACCAAAGCTGAATCATATAAAAACTTAGTTCTTTTTTTAAAAAAATCTCACCTCAGATGAGTAATTATTTAGAAGCTGTTCTGACAATCCCAGAAGATAGCAATCCAATGATTCCTTGAGATTCTGGTGGACAGAGAAGCCAATACTGGACTGGTGCTTTTCTATACCACATTCTCTCACAATGGTTAAAAAGTCCATCTTGTCAAAAGTTGTCTGAAGAAATAGTTCTTCTACTTCTGAGAATGAAAGTTCTTCTTTATCTTTTCGGTGGTGTTCACTTCAAGAAAGTAAAATCTTTAATTTATAAACAAAGTACCTAATGCTTCGCTTATATGTATTCGCAATATATTACAAAGGGAAACATTAACCTAGTATCTACATCATTCAAAGACTACTTACATAATTAATAGATTATTCTTTTAAATGCTTCTCTCCTTTGGACTTTGATACCTACTTGTATCAAATTTCATTATTCAGTAGCAAAATTTACCAATAGACAGAGAAAAAAATACAAGTTACAATTTCAAAAGCAAATTCAGAAAGTATTTTTAAAATTACCAGATATCAATGTTAAGCATAACATTGTCTGCAAACACAACCCTTTTTTCACCAAGCAGAAGGAGTAACAAGCATAGATTTAAAAACCTTTAATATCTGGTATGGTTAAGCAGTTACACATCCTCTGGGTTAGAAAAGTAACGATCTTGCTACCAAAGTTTCATTATTGTTGTTGGTATTTATTTGTTTTTCACTATTAATTTCTCCAAAAAGTAGGAATTTTTTTCATCTTTTGCCC
>NW_012102843.1:1167932-1170197 GCF_000951045.1 Mandrillus leucophaeus
GAGAACACATGGACACAGGGAGGGGAACATCACATACTGGGGCCTGTCAGGGGGTGGGGGCCTAGGGGAGGGATAGCATTAGGAGAAATACCTAATGCAGATGACGGCTGATAGGTGCAGCAAACCACCATGGCACTGTATACCTATGTAACAAACCGGCATGTTCTGTATCATGCACCCCAGAGCTTAAAGTAAAATAATAATTAAAAATTAAAACAATTAAAAAATACATAGTATAATTTCTTCTCATATTACATAAATAAAAGAGAAAGGGTTAACCTGCACAAAATTTAATGTCTTCCAAACAAATGTAATAATTTTCTCAGGAATACATTTCCTTTAAATTTAATCTGAAACTTTATTAGTATAAATTCTCCTACCTTGGCTTTCTGGAATAATTCTGACTTACATGCTTCCTCTTCAGCTATTACACCCATATAACAGTAGCAGCCAAGGACACCCACCAAAAGACTTGAACACCGGACAAGCGTTTCTGAATTTGTAATCTTAAAGTAAACCACAAATAAAAACATATATATTTCATAAATAATTTAGTATATTCTATAACTATCTTTTGCAAGAACAAATTCTACATATATATTAAAAAACAAAAGTTCAGTTAACTGACTTAAAGGTGGCATATTCTGAATATCTCTAAAAACAGCTAGGAGATCACTGTAGAATTATAACCAGGATTCTCCAGAAAAATAGCCTAAGTATCTCCTAATGGCCAAGCAGGTTCAGGTGGAGCGTGTACCATACATGCAGGCCCTTAAATATTTGAGGTAGGGATGAAAGAAAAGAAAAAAAGCTTCACAGGCAAATAAATGACTATAAGTCTTAGATCACAAGTAGAAATTAGAGTCATATAAAGAGACAATAAAATGACATTTTAAGCTTCTGAATAACAGGAACTTTGACTTATTCAGCTTTTTAGACTCCACAGACTAGCATAAAACATTTTTTCTAGTAGATAAAGTTTAGACAGCTGGCCGGGCATGGTGGCTCACGCCTGTAACTCCAATACTTTGGGAGGCCGAGGCGGGCGGATCACCTGAGGTCAGGAGTTTGAGACCAACCTGGCTAACGTGGTGAAACCTTGTCTCTACCAAAAATACAAAAATTAGCTGGGCGTGATGGCAGGCACCTATAATCCCAGCTATTCAGGAGGCTGAGGCAGGAAAATTGCTTGAACCCAGGAGGCGAAGGTTGCAATGAGCCGAGACCACGCCACTGCACTCCAGCCTGGGCAACACAGCAAGACTCCATCTCAAAAAAAAAAAAAAAAGTTTAGACAATTTTATAGAACGATGTAAGAATCTGCTAAGTTACAAACAAGATGTTCAGATTTTTTTTTTGCTCCTACAGGGTAGGAAATGGCATTTTAGGAGAAAATATACAAAACTAAATTACTTTGTAATGAAAGTGGTTACAATTGTGGTACAGAAGAATGTCAGTAAAAGATCATAAAGAAGTACACCGTCCCTTCTCAGGTCCTCAAGTCATTTTCCCCGGTTACTGAATTCACTCCTTTCAACAGATTGTAGGCTTTATTTCATTTAATCATTTACTACGTAATAAGGCACTGTGGAGGATACAAAGATTAATAAAAGTATGTATGCCCTTTTAAGAGTTTATGTTTAAGAGTTATAGTTCAAGAGATATTTGTATACAAACCATATGTAAATATCCATGGTATAAAGAAGATGCTAACTGCCATTAAAAATGTGAAACATTAAGTACTATGAAATTAAAAGATGAAAAATGATTAGGCCAGGCACAGTGGCTCATGCCTGTAATCCTAGCACTTTGGGATGCTGAGGTGGGTCCATCACCTGAAGTCAGGGAGTTCAAGACCAGCCTGGCCAACATGGCAAAACCCCATCTCTACTAAAAATACAAAAATTAGCTGGGCGTGATAGCACGTGCCTGTCCCAGCTACTTGGAAGACTGAGGCAGGAGAATTGCTTGAGCTGGAAGACGGAGGTTGCAGTGAACCAAGATCATGTCACTGCAATCCAGCCTGGGCAACAGAGCGAGACTCCATGTCAAAAAGAAAAATTCTTAGAATCTTACCTTCTGAGATTCTAAGAAAGGCGTTAGCAAGGATTTTCACATGTGGATGATCTGAATACACAGAAATAGGTAGAAAGACATTTCACATTTTAAAAAATGGAAGTTTTGGCAAGAGAATAGTATACATGAAGAGAACTCGTGATTTTATGAGGCTAAAGGAAATTCCTAGATGACGTCTAAAATAATTGC
>NW_012102843.1:1171402-1175344 GCF_000951045.1 Mandrillus leucophaeus
ACTCAACTTTTCTCATTGGCACTTGCCACATATTGTACTATACAGCATTAAAAAATAGTAACCTTGGTCTAATGTTATATAACACAGATTACAACCACTGAATTAAAACAACCTCTTCCCTGGGTAACAGTTGCAATTTGTTTTAGAACAATTTAGTTTACAATTATTAAGATACAGCTACTACACAACTAAAATTATCATCTTCGTAATTAAAGCTATAGCTTAAAATGACAAAGAACATTATTAGACAACATACCATTCTGGCACACTTTGGAAAAAATTCATTGCAGCTTTACAGTTTTTCATAGTGAGACTCACAAGAATTTTCTCCAGTACAAGATGAGGAAAATTACTATAAAGAAAAACCAAAAGCTTCACTTAGAAGACCAAAAGCCACATAAAGAATACTTTAAACTTTAACATCCACGTTTAGCTATAAATCTTGACTTCTAAAATTTGGATCCTAGATTAAAATTGCTTTCATCTATACTGAATTTCTTAATATCTAAAAGGATAATTTAAGGAGGACAACCATTGTTACTATCATTTCCAATACTGTTTAGAAATAGGATGTCTGATTAACAGTATTTCTGAAATAAATAAAAGGTTGTAAAATCAAAGCAAAAGTTCTTTAATTGGATCCATTCAGAGGTCTGCTCTCCAATCATTTGGTTCCAATTACCATCTGTGCAAAGGTTAAGTGGACAAGTGACTCCATTTCTTTATCCTAGTGCTTATATCCTGTTTTGTCTTCCTTATTTCCTCACCTCATCCATAAAACATATTTTACCCAAAAGACACTCCCATTATGAGAAAGGATCCAGGATCTACATAACTGAGATATATGGACTCATTTATTTAAAAAATCAGAAAGGAACACATAAATGCTCAAAGAATTATATGTGCATTCTTCATGCACATCCCCCATATTCTCACAGTGAGACAACTCTTTATTTCAGAAGCAATCAGGTATAAAGACACAAATAGACTGTAAAAACAAACATAATATTTAATAATTAAGGTTAGATCTGGGAGATTCTGCATTACTATTATAAAATAAAGCCAAGTGGCATCAAGTAAGTGGAAAGAGCCTGACAAAACAAAAAAACCAGCAGCATGCTAACGAACTTAAATTACCTGTGAAGAATTGGAGGCACTTCTGTACTATTTTCTAAGTCACCCTCTAGCTGATAGAATAAGAGCCATTTCATTATTGATTCCTTTAAAGAAAAGCTTCTATTTACTTCACACATATTTTGCTCTATTCCCATTTTTACTGTTCCAGGAACTAAACTGGTGGTCAGTGCCAAAGTCAAACAGCATACTGCAGGACTATAACAAAACAAAGGACAATTATGAAAAGCAAGCTCTTGAAGGGGCAAAGACTTTATCTATCAGGACAGTGCCTGGCACAAACATTTAGTTAAGTTGACTAAATGAACATAAAAATTGTTAAAAGTCTGATTACATTTGGGAAGATTCTTGATTAAAAAATAGTTCTTTTATTAACAGTGGATAGTACTACAATTTTAACAAGGCTATTAAATAAATAATGATAAATTGCACATAAAAGAAATTTAAACTCTTGGTAATTCTTTAAAGAAAGTCTTTTGGATACACATATACAATTAGAAGGAATAAGACCTGGTGTCTGATACATCAGTAGGATGACTACGGTTAACATTAATCTACTGTACATTTCAAAATAGCAAGAAGAGAATAATTCAAATGTTCCTGGCATGAAGAAAAGATATGTAGGGTGATGATATCCCATCACTCTACATGAGTGTGTCATATGAGTGTGTCAAATTATCACATGTACCTTGAAAATATATAACTCTATCATAGATCAATTAAAAATTTTTTAATTAAAAAAAGAAATTCCTTAACATTAGGCTTTAATAATTTGTCGACATTTATGCATTTATTAAGTCTTCTTGGCCAAACAAGAAAAGCATCTGAAATAGAATTTGACATCTTTAACTGAAGTAACAAACTATGAAAATGATCAGGGATATGTGAGTGTGTGTCTGTGTGTGTTTATATGTAAAGTCAGACATAATGCATGCTAAACTTACCATGAAGGTCTGCAGGCTGACCCAGTAAATAACTTCCAGAATTCTCTGTCAACCTCAACTAAACTACTCTGAATTATGGCTCCAAGTAAGCCAAAGTTTTCAGCTTGTATTTGCTCAGAACTTATACCACGAAAGGTAATACACCAAATTTTATTCCAGAGTTTTAATAAATCTGACTTTTGTGAGCTTTCTAGGTTTGACCTCTTGTCTTGACACAGTGCAACTTCCGTAAGGCATCGTAACACATACGGTGTACGTTCCCCATGTCGCTGTTGGGGTAGAAGCTGAGAGAGTATCATCAGTAACGGAGACAGCTCACAGTTAGGTAAACTTGCAGGATACTTTGATATTAATTGGGTTGCAATCTGTAGCCTAAAAAAAAAAAGGGGGGGGGTTAATTTGAAAACTATTCAATCACATTAACAAACTAAGAGGAAATATACAGACATGGTACTCTTAACAATATCCTAATTAGAGAATCACCATCATCATTTCCATAGTACTCTAAAAATAAACTGGCTCTTAATAGTTACTATGTCCTACTTCCTAAATTGCCAGGAAAACTGTCAACGTTTTGGCTAGCTGGGTAAGTTGTTAAGTTTCCCTTAAACAAACATTTTAAAAGATGTTAAATTAGCAATATTTGGGCCAGGTGTGGTGGCTCACAACTGTAATCCCACCACTTTGGGAGGCCAAGGCAGGTGGCTCACAAGGTCAGGCGTTCGAGACCAGCTGGCCAACATGGTGAAACCCAATCTCTATTAAAAATACAAAAATTAGCCAGCCATGGTGGCACATGCCTGGAATCCCAGCTAGTCAGAAGGCTGAGGCAGGAAAACCACTTGGACCCAGAAGGCGGAGGTTGCAGTCAGCAACCTCTAGGTTGTATTCTCTAGAATGTGTGATACTTAAGAATAGGAATCTTATGTTATTCGTCTCTGTATCCCTAACACTTGGCCCACAGCAGGTGTTCAATAAATAACTCCTGACTAAATGGACAAATTAAGAATCTTAAACAGCTACTCTTAAATATAAAAATGAGCTTAAGCAATAGGTATTTAAATCAACATGCTTTTCCCCCTGAAGTCACTTACATTTAAACATTCCATCAACATGGTAATCAAAAGAGCACTGATCACGAGTTTGACTATAATCTATAAATCTCTGTCCTTACAAAAGTTGCTTAACCTCTCTGGGTTTCAGTTTCTTTTCAGGAAAGCAAACAGGCTGAACTAGATAAATTCTAAACATCCTTACCAGACCTAATATTTTGGGATTCCAAAGTATTCCATAATTTATTTGCTTACTTAAATATATGTGAACATTATATGAGAATAAAGAAGACAGAAAATAAGAGAAAATAACTTTTTATCATAAGGTCAAAATTATTGTGATTTCTTAAGGTTATCTTTAACTTCTTCCTAATTCTATTAGAAAGTGCTATATATGCTAAAATCTTTTGTTCAAGTGTACAATTCAGTGAATTCCATGAGGCACACACTTCTAGTTGCCTATCATACAGCCAGTCCTCCTTCTTAACTTGCTATGACAATATGATTAGAAAAGTTGGCCTGCCCTTGGCCCCAGCAAATGAGCCATTAATGATTGATCTCATTTGTCATGGCAATCACATATCCCTTTGCTAGTAATAGGTTTGGGGGTAGACAAAAGACTTAGTTCTGGTTGAGATGAAAGGATTCCACTGAAAGTTTTCTGAAAAATAACATAAAAGAGACTAAAATGACAGTGAACGAGAAAATGATAACATTTTACCAAGGCACAAGATCGAAATCATTCTGTGACTTCTGAAGGTGATCTTTTATTACTTCCCAGCCTAGTTCTATTTTCTTCCTTTTGCAAGGTA
>NW_012102843.1:1176694-1178308 GCF_000951045.1 Mandrillus leucophaeus
TGGGAAGGTGAGGCTGCAGTGAGCCGAGACTGCGCCACTGCACTCCAGCCTGGGTGACAGAGTGAGACTCCATCTCAAAAAAAAAAAAAAAAGTTTCTGGAATTAGTGATGATGGTTGTACAACATAGTAAAAATACTAAAAACTACTGAAATGTACAATGCAAAATCATGAATTTTATGCTACGTGAACTCTAGCTTAATTGCAAAAAAAGAAACAGACTGGGCTTGGTGGCTCATGCCTGTAATTCCAGCACTTTGTAAAATAGAGTTAAATCGAATCGAATCATTAGGGTTAGGGTCACCTTATTTCCTAGAGACAATCATTTAAGAATGAAAAAGTTCATTGTTAGTTTTCAATAAGTCTATATCTGCAAATGCATTAACTTTTAAGTTAAAAGGGTAATTCCAAATATTTCTGATATTTTGAAAGGAATAATTGCATGTACAGTCATTTTATAGGCTTTTTGTGAAAACACAGGTTTTAAAAGCCCAAAATGCCCAGTTTTTTAAAAAAATTAACATGAAATTTCTAAATGTGACATGACCTACTTACTGTACCTGGTGACAAATATCTGCCATCAATTCAATCAAATTTTCTTTGACGGCAATATTACGAAATCCTGAAGAATACTTTCCTCTACTTCCTATATGACTTATCTCATTCACTAGCAGATCATATAAGTTGTATAAAATACTTTTCCATTTTGTTGATTCATAAGCACCTGTAAACCAAAAAATTAAAATGTAATTTATTTATGTACTCTGCTTACACTGCTAGCTCCCACAAAATTATTCAGCTGTCAAGCTGCATCAGCGTTAGAAGACTTCTGGTCCAACCTTCCATCCAGTACTAATGCCTCTTCTGACAAGATCCTTGACAAACTCTAATTCATAACTGTCCATTTTACATTTACGTAACTGTATTTCTTATAAATTTCTTCCATATTCTGACCTAAAATCTGCCTTTCTCCAATTTATTCTCCCACCTGAGGCAAATAGAACTAACATGTTCCGTCTTTCATATGAGGACCAAGTTCTCCATATGCCTTTTTCTGGCCTACGAGAAAAATATTACCAGTTCCTTCAACTAGTGTACAAACAACATAGTATTCACACTTCTCACCACTTCAGTCATATTTCCCAAGACACATTCCAGTCAACTTAAAATGCTGACTGTACAAAATCTGGTGAACATGATAATCCAACTGTGGTCTGACCAGTATGTGGAACAAAAGGTCTATTATTTCCCACAAACAAGGTACTATAAAATCTATTAATGTAGTCTGAAACTACATTAGCTTTTCTGGCATCCTCATCATCCTGCCAATTTTAAATTCATCCTAAATACGCAGTTAACTAAATCCCTAAACATATCATATCACCTCCTAATAAGCCTGATCTTCATCCTGGTGAGAGAAGGTGAGTAAAAGATGAAAAACTATGAAAAGTCACTATTCTTTCACTTATGGTAGTTTCATGGGCTACATATTATCTAGAAATACTTATTAGAAGAGCCCATAAAACAAATACACAGCTACTTTTGTGTAGCCACACGGCCAGGCGCAGTGGCTCATGCCTATAATCCCAGCACTTTGGGAGGCTGAGGCAGGTGAA
>NW_012102843.1:1181653-1182904 GCF_000951045.1 Mandrillus leucophaeus
TTACCAAGGCACAAGATCGAAATCATTCTGTGACTTCTGAAGGTGATCTTTTATTACTTCCCAGCCTAGTTCTATTTTCTTCCTTTTGCAAGGTACACTGTAATCACCAGATTCTCTTTGTGTAGTAGTATAAGATTGAGAAATCTCCAAGGATCTGGTATCTTCATTAAAAACCTGTAAAATAAAAATAAATCCACTTTTTTTTTTTCTTTGAGATGGAGTTTCGCTGTTGTTGCCCAGGCTGGAGTGGAATGGCACGATCTCAGATCACCAAAACCTCTGCCTCCCAGGTTCAAGCGATTCTCCTGCCTCAGCCTCCTGAGTAGCTGGGATTACAGGCATGCGTCACCATGCCCAGTTAACTTTTTATTTTTAGTACAGACGGAGTTTCTCCATGTTAGTCAGACTGGTCTTGAACTCCCAACCTCAGGTGATCCGCCCACCTCGATCTCCCAAAGTGCTGGGATTACAGGCGTGAGCCACCGCGCCTGGCCAAATCCACTTTTTTCATTGCTATTGTCTTCTAATATTTCATTAGGGGGAAAGAAAAACATCCTTTCTGAAATGAAGATACAGGGAACTCATAAAGCAAGAGTAATACATTACAGAAACATATAAATCTGATAACATAGTAAGAAACAAACATTTTGCATGACAGTAATGGCACTCGTAGAAAGCAGGTATTACCAAGTAATGCATTGTTTTATTTCCTGGGAACATTTACTAAAAACACTAAGAAATCTAAAAGTAAAGCAAAAACCTTTACTTTCAAAGGGACTCAATTTTTTAAATTTAAGAAATTTAAGAAATTTTAAGAAATATTAAGAAAATATTTGACAGAGTGAAATTACTACTCAGGATGTTAACCAAACCTCTGGGGAAAAGAGTTTTATTTAAGAAACATTAGGCCACCAGGTGATGAATAGGTAAGTAAAATGGAGTATATCCATACAACCGAATTATTATTCCGTAATAAAAATGAAGCACTGATTCATGGTAAAACATGGATGAACTCTGAAAACATTATGCTAAGTGAAAGAAACCAGACACAAAAGATGCACATACTGTATGATTCCATTTAAACGAACTGTCCCAAACAGGAAAATCCACAAAAACCAAGACTGATTAGTGGCTGGTTGCCAGGATCTAGGAGATGCAGGGAATGGGGACTGAATGCTAGGAAGGGATGAGGTTTCTATTGGGATGATAAAAAAGTTCTGGGCTGGGCACGGTGGCTCACGCCTGTAATCC
>NW_012102843.1:1184739-1187222 GCF_000951045.1 Mandrillus leucophaeus
AACCCAGGAGGCGGAGGTTGCAGTGAGCTGACATTGTGTCACTGCACTTCAGCCTGGGCGACAGAGTGAGACTCTTAAAAAAAAAAAAAAAAAAAAAAGGCTACAAGACATTTCCTCCATTATAGCTGCTATTACTCAGTATTACTCAGTGTGGTATGCTGTCTTAAGAAAGTCACTATACTAGCCATGATGAGTTGGTCCAAAGGCTAGTACAAGCCCAAAGGCAATCATAGACAGAGCAAGAAGAAACTCTAGTTCTAGCCAATAAAGTTCCTAACTACAGAAAAGCACTATACCTTCTGGGCAATACTCTCTTGGTATAGGATATATATGAAGGAATTGAGGAGAATAAGTGATTCTCCTTAATAAGTGATACTCTAGGGCAAACAGGGCCCTAGAGTAACTATGAGGCTTAAGGAAGCAATTTCCCTGTTTCTGCCTCACATTCCTATTAAAGTAATATGTATGTATTCTCCTCAGGAGCTGAATAATCTGACTGGTTTTAGTCCAATTTACGTATTTTATCTTCTAATAAAAGCAATAGGTAGATAAACAAGATCCTGCTTTCTTTAAATTTTTTTGCCCTATAGTCTGTGTCAGACCCCTAAGTACCTAAGTAATGATGCATAATTAGCTCCTAGAGGGAACAATGTCTCAGATTTGTTTGTATTTCCCATAATACCTAACATTGTATTGAACAAATAGAAAGGCATAACAGAATCTGCCACCACTGCTTCAAATTCTAAAAACTCTATGAAAAACATTCTCATGGCAAATTAATATTATCAACCGGAGCAATCCAGAGGAAAGTCATATCCTCCTAAAGAACACTAATTTTATACTTAAACCTCTACATTTGAACGAAGAAGCCAATTCAAAACAGTAAACATTTCCTTTATACCTTTTTCTCGGGTTTTGGCTCCTTTTGGATGATGGATATAAATTTGCAGTTGAAATAACTCAATAATGACTTCTTTTAAAGAATCATTAAGTCTATGTTGAGTCCAAATATAAAGCAAAGTGGGAAGAATTTCATCTCCTAATTCACACACTCGAATTCGAAAGTTGACAGCCAAAGTCTTGAGGAAGATAGTAAGAGCTGCTAAGATATGATTTAGACCTGGAGAGCTCTTTTCTTGTCTGTGAGGAAACAAACAAACTCAACTGGGTGTAACAGGGGGAACAAACTGCACAAATTGAAGACAGTTATGAAGTGGCATGCTGGAAGAAAAGAAAAAAAGAACTCTAATTTTCAAACAATAGTCTTAATTTCAAAACCATTTAAAAAATAATAACAGCATTACTTCACACTAACAAAAAATTAGTTCTTATTTGGTGTTAAGACACCACTTCTGTTAGCTCTCCCTGCTGCTAAAACATTATCTAAAAATAAACGAAACTGATTTATAACACCATTTATAAAATGTCTTACATTATAAATTGAGTACTGCCACACATATGTACAATGTAATACTTCCAAAATATTTTCCTATTTTATTTTCTCAGTATATTACAACCATCCTCAAAAATGGGGGAAATGCAACGACTTAGAGGATATTTAACTTTCCTGGTCAACAGAACATCAGCAAGATACATCTCCCACTTGAAAACATCATGCAGTGTTCTGTATATTGGATATTCAGAAAGTGTCAGACTTGGTTGTCTCTTCAGGAATCCACTAGTTGTTATGATGGATCAATGTTTTATTTAAAGGTAGAATTTTTAGTTATTGAGTCTAAAACATGGTCTTGCAAGAAGGTCAAAAGTATTTCAACACAAAACAAAAGAAAAAGAGATTAGATTACCTTGCACACTGAATAGCCTTGGAAAAAAAGTCCAAAAATTTGGAATTTAATCCATCAGTCTGAGAACAGCATCCTTTGGTAACAGCATGAATTATTCTAGCCACTAAAACTCTATGAACATCTTGTGAAGGTTTCAGATAAAGCCCGAAGTACACAGAGAACAATTCTTAAAAAAAAAAAAAAAAAATTATTAGTCATGATTTTTAAAAAATCGAAATGTATTAAACGTTACAACTTAAATATTCCATAATCCCATACAGAAAAATGATTTTAAAACAGCACTAATTTATTTTTAACATAGTAAAAGTACTCCATCAGTATTTAATTTTATCTTATATAAAATGCCTTTAAGACAGAAACAACTATAAACTGCTGTGAGGGCACCAGCTTAAGAGCCACATTGCAGAACCATTACTTCTCTGAGCCTCTGTTCTATCATCTAGGCCCAACAAAGCACTTACAGTACATACTCCATGGGTTTTTTGTTTTTTTTTTTCTTTTTTTTGAGACACAGTCTTGCTCTGTCGTCCATGCTGGAGTGCAATGGTGCAATCTTGGCTCACCGCAACCTCCGCCTCCTGGGTTCAAGCGATTCTCATGACTCAGCCTCCCAAGTAGCTGGGACCACAGGCGCACAAAACCATGCCTGGCTAATTTTTGTATTGTTAGTAAAGATGG
>NW_012102843.1:1188217-1190542 GCF_000951045.1 Mandrillus leucophaeus
TTTGATAATGTATGTTTTTGAGGAACTGACTCATTTAAATTAAGAGATGTTCATAGTGTTTCCTTATTATCCTTTTAATATCTATAGGATCTGCAATTAGATCTCATTTCATTTCTAGTATCATTAACTTTGGTCTTTTTTTGTTTTTTTTAAGAGACGGAAGTCTCACTATGCTTCCCAGGCTGGATCTGGACTCCTGGGCTCAAGTGATCCTCCCACCTCAGCCTATCAAGCCATAAAAAGACATGGAGGAGCTGAGAACGGTGGCTCACACCTGTAATCCCAACACTTTGGGAGGCTGAGTTCAAGTTGCGGGCCTGAGCAACATAATAAGACTTTATCTCTACTGAAAATGAAAAATTAGCAGGGTGTGATAGCTTGTGTCTGTGGTCCCAGCTACTTGGAAGGGGGTGGGAGGATCATTTGAGCTCAGGAGGTTGAAGCTGCAGTGAGCCATGATCTCACCACCACACTCCAGCCTGGGTGACAGAGTGAGGCCCTATCTCAAAAATAAAAAGAAAAGAAAAAGAAAAAAGAAAGAAAGAAAAAGACATGAAGGAAACTTAAATGCATATTACTAAATGAAAGAAGGCAATCTGAAAAGGATACATACTGTTATGATTCCAACCACAGTCACATACTATATAACAACATTCTGTTCAATGACAAATGGCAATATGAAAAGGTGGTACCATAAGATTGTATTAGAACTGAAAATTTCCTATTTAAATACTCAGTGATGTCATAGCACAAGAAATCACTCACAAGCATTTGTGGCGATACTTGTGTAAAAAAAACCCACTGCACTGTCAGTCATATAAAAGTATAACACATACAATCGTGTACAGTACATAAACCTTGAAAACAATAATAAATGACTAAGTTACTGGTAAATGACTATGTTAAGTTCACGTACTTACTCTACTATGCTTTTTATCACTATTTTATACTATATTCCTCCTCCTTCTTAAAAAAAAAAAAAAAACAGTAAAACAGTCTCACGTAGGTCCTTTAGAAGGTATTTCAGAATAAAGCACCATTATCACAGGAGATGAAAGCTCCATGCATGTCCCTGAAGTTCTACCAAGGGGACAAGATGCAGAGACGGGAGACAGTGATACTGATGATCCCGACCTTATGTAGGCCTAAGCTCATGTGTGTGTTTGTGTCTTTGTTTTAAACAAAAAAGTTTAAAGGAAAAAATAGAATAATAACAATTTCATTTAAAAAGCTTATAGAACAAAAGAAAAAACATCTATAACTATATAAAGAAAAAACATTTTTGTACAGCTGTACAATGCATTTGTATTTTAAGCTAAGTATTAATTACAAAAGAATCAAAAAGTTTAAAAAAGTTTTAACTTTATAAAGTAAAAGTTACAGTAGCTAATGTTAACTTAGTATTGAAGAAAGAAAAACATATAGTTTTAAATTTAGTACAGACTAAGTGTTTATAAATTCTACAGCAGTATATAGTATCCCAGGCCTTCACATTACCACACATTTACATACCCAGAGCAACTTCCAGTCCTACAAGTTCCATTCAAGTGCCCTAGACAAGTGCACCATGTTTTATCCTTTATACCATACTTTTACTGTACCTTCTCTATGTTTATATATGTTTAGATACACAAATACTTGCCATTGTGTTACAACTGCCTACAGTATTCAGTACAGTAACATGCTGCACAGGTCTGTAGTGCAGGAACAGTAATATCATATAGCCTAGGTGTGTAGTGTTATACCATCTAAGTTTGTATAAATACACCCTATGACGTTCACACAACAAAGAAATTGCCTAATGATGTATTTCTCAGAACATATCCACATTGGTAAGAGACGCATGACTATATATGCTGGAAAAGGCCAAACCATGAAGATAGCAAAAAGATCCGTGGTTCCCACAGTTTGCAAGGAGGAAGAGATGAACAGGTGAAGCACAGAGGATTTTTCTGGCAGTGAAACTATTCTTTATGATACTATAATAGTGAATAATTGTTACCATTCTCTCCCAGAGGAAAAAAAAATATGACCAACTCACTAGATACAGTAAAAGATCTTTTAAAATGTCAATACACTTGTCAAAATCCATAGCATATGTACCACCAAAAGTGAATCTTGGACTCTGGATAATAAGGATGTGTCCCAGCATAGGTCTACTGATGATAACAAATGTACCACTGGTGCAAGATGTTGACAGTAGGGCATGCTGTGTGTGTCCAGTGGACCTTCCACTCAGTTTTGCTGTAAACTTAAAACTCCTCTAAAAGATAAAAGTCTATTTAAAAAAATGGAAACCACTAGGTTTGAGAAACTGAATAATTG
>NW_012102843.1:1191752-1193421 GCF_000951045.1 Mandrillus leucophaeus
TTTTTAGCAAGGTCCCAAAATACAAGGTCACTATACAAAACTCAGCTGTACTTCTGCATAATTTTTGTGCATTGAACAATTTGAAAATCAAAATGTTAAAAACAATGCAATTTACAAACTACTGCAGTACAAATCTAACAAAACATATACAAAATCTTTATGTTTATACTATTATAAATTAATGTCAATTTGCAGCTGGGCATGGTGGCTCATGCCTATAATCCCAACACTTTGGGAGATCAAGGGAGGGGGATCACTTGAGACCAGGAATTTGAGACCAGCCTAAGCAACACAGTGAGATCCTGTGTCTATTTTTTTAAATATATAAAATTAAAGAAAAAAATTGTCAATTTACAATAAAAAATCTATATGCTGACAATTATAAAACACTAATGAAAGAAATCAAAAAAGACATCAGTGGCGAGGTACGGTGGCTCAAGTCTATAATCCCAGCATTTTGGGAGGCCGGGGCAGGCAGATCACCTGAGGTCAGGAATTTGAGACCAGCCTGGCCAACATGAGGAAACCCTGTCTCTACTAAAAATATAAAAATTAGCCCGGTATGGTGGCACATGCCTGTAATCCCAGCTACTCAGGAGGCTGAGGCAGGAGAATGGCTTGAACCTAGGAGGTGGAGACTGCAGTGAGATCATGCCACTGCACTCCAGCCTGCGCAACAGAGGGAGACTCTATCTCAAAAAACAAACAAGCAAACAAAAAACCTAAGTAAATGGAGAGAGATACAGTGTTCATGGATTTGAAAACTCCACATTGTTAAGATTTCTATTCTTCCCAAATTGTTCAACAGATTCAATGCAATTAGTATCAAAATCCCAGCAAGATCTTTTGTAGAAATCAGTAAGCTGATTCCAAAATTTATATGGAAATGCTGCCTCAGTCTTAGGCCATTCTTCTCATTTCACACTAAATTCTATATACAAATCTCATCCATAGTCATGGCTTCAATCACCACCTGTACCAAATACATATTTTGAGCACAGACTTCACTTCTTCCACAGAGGCCTCATCTAAGCAAGTTTTAGAAAAGGAAAACTAAGTAAAAAAATATTTTGACAAAAAGGCTAATTATAAGGACATCCAGGAAGAAGTGGCGAAGGTTAGCTTAAAAAAAGAAAAAAAAGAAGAAGTAAGAGTAGTTAGTTTAAAAATAAAACGGGGGTTTCAGAGAACACACTAGATGACAGAATTTAGTAAGGAGACCAGGGGAAAGACTGCCTTTGTTTCAGTGACGGCCATGGTTACAAGTGATAACGTAAAATGCTCTAAATATGAACAGCCATACTGGGGAAAGATCTGGCTAAGTAACCCAGATACCACCAGCCTATTCCCCAAAGGCTGTCTCTAAGCTTGTTGAGGGCCCTGTACAGACACAGCCTATCTTGTGTTCAGAGTAACATAAAGGCTCCGAATGACTCATAAGAAATTAGTACAACAACTGAGAAGGTGTTTATTCTCATGGGAACAGTAGAGTGTAATGCGGGAGTGAGGGTACTGATTAGGTAGTAGTTTTGTGGTTCACATGTATCTCATTTCGAAATAATAAAATGGCAATAAAGAATATGGACAGCCAGGCGCGGTGGCTCAAGCCTGTAATCC
Source organism: Mandrillus leucophaeus (assembly GCF_000951045.1). NCBI lineage: Eukaryota > Metazoa > Chordata > Mammalia > Primates > Cercopithecidae > Mandrillus > Mandrillus leucophaeus. Next base: position 1,193,370 of record NW_012102843.1, read on the forward strand.
CAGCACTTTGGAAGGCCGAGACGGGTGGATCACGAGGTCAGGAGATCGAGAC
>NW_012102843.1:1194566-1197595 GCF_000951045.1 Mandrillus leucophaeus
AATTTCATTTAAAAAGCTTATAGAACAAAAGAAAAAACATCTATAACTATATAAAGAAAAAACATTTTTGTACAGCTGTACAATGCATTTGTATTTTAAGCTAAGTATTAATTACAAAAGAATCAAAAAGTTTAAAAAAGTTTTAACTTTATAAAGTAAAAGTTACAGTAGCTAATGTTAACTTAGTATTGAAGAAAGAAAAACATATAGTTTTAAATTTAGTACAGACTAAGTGTTTATAAATTCTACAGCAGTATATAGTATCCCAGGCCTTCACATTACCACACATTTACATACCCAGAGCAACTTCCAGTCCTACAAGTTCCATTCAAGTGCCCTAGACAAGTGCACCATGTTTTATCCTTTATACCATACTTTTACTGTACCTTCTCTATGTTTATATATGTTTAGATACACAAATACTTGCCATTGTGTTACAACTGCCTACAGTATTCAGTACAGTAACATGCTGCACAGGTCTGTAGTGCAGGAACAGTAATATCATATAGCCTAGGTGTGTAGTGTTATACCATCTAAGTTTGTATAAATACACCCTATGACGTTCACACAACAAAGAAATTGCCTAATGATGTATTTCTCAGAACATATCCACATTGGTAAGAGACGCATGACTATATATGCTGGAAAAGGCCAAACCATGAAGATAGCAAAAAGATCCGTGGTTCCCACAGTTTGCAAGGAGGAAGAGATGAACAGGTGAAGCACAGAGGATTTTTCTGGCAGTGAAACTATTCTTTATGATACTATAATAGTGAATAATTGTTACCATTCTCTCCCAGAGGAAAAAAAAATATGACCAACTCACTAGATACAGTAAAAGATCTTTTAAAATGTCAATACACTTGTCAAAATCCATAGCATATGTACCACCAAAAGTGAATCTTGGACTCTGGATAATAAGGATGTGTCCCAGCATAGGTCTACTGATGATAACAAATGTACCACTGGTGCAAGATGTTGACAGTAGGGCATGCTGTGTGTGTCCAGTGGACCTTCCACTCAGTTTTGCTGTAAACTTAAAACTCCTCTAAAAGATAAAAGTCTATTTAAAAAAATGGAAACCACTAGGTTTGAGAAACTGAATAATTGCCAGTGTAGCTTAAACACAGAAATTAGAAGCGCTTTAGTTAAGTTAGACAGGTAGGAAGAAGCACAATTACGCAGTGCTTTCAAGGCCTGGAAGAAGAATCCTCATTTTCTACTAGTTGTTCTAAGGAGAATGTAGAGAAACTGGAACCCTCATGTGCTGCTGGTGAGAATGTAAAATGGTGTAGCTCCTGTGTAAAACAGGATGTTGGTTCCTTAAAAAATTAAATATAGAATTACCACATGATCTAGCAATTCTACTTCTGGGTATATAATCAAAAGAACTGAAAGCAGGAAACTCAGGAGATATTTGTATACTTATGTTCATGGCAGCATTATTCACAATAATCAGAAGGTAGAAACAACCCATGTCCACCAACTGATGAATGAACAAAATGTGGCATATACACACAACAGAATAGTGTTCAGTTTTTAAAAAGAACGAAATTCTGATACAAGCTCTAACACTGATGAGCCTCAGAGACATTTTGGTAAGTGTAATAAACAGGTTGCAAAAGGACAAATACTTGTAGGAGTCCTTTACTTCAGGCTGCTATAACAAAGTATCATAGATGAGGTGGCTTAGAAACCACAGAAATTTATTTATCTCAATTTTGGAGGCTGAAAGCAGATCCGGACGCCAGCATTGTGGGTTTCCAATGAGGGCCCTCTTTGGGGCTGCAGACTACTGACTTTGAACTGTATCTTCGCATGGCAGAAAGACAGCAAGTTAGCTCTCCGGCCTCTTTTTACAGGGGCATTAATCCCATCCACGAAGGCTCAACCTGCATGACCTAATTACCTCCTAAATCCCACACTTCCAAATACCATCCCTTTGGGAATCAGATTTCAACATAATTGGTGGGACATAAACATTCAATCCACAAAAATGAAGCACCCAAAATAGCCAAATTCATAGTGACAGAAAGTAGAATGGTAGCTGCCAGGGGCCAGGGGAGGGGAAATGGTAAATTATTGTTTACTGAGTATAGAAAAAAAAGTTCTGGAGATGGATGGTGGAAATGATTATACAACAATATGAATGCACTTAATACTACACAACTGTACACTTAAAAACAGTTAAAATTATAAATATTATATATATTTTACCACAATAAAAAAATCTCATTGGAGGTCCTAGCCAATGTAATAAGGCACAAAAACAAAATAAAAGCCACATGGCTCAGAAAGAAAGAAAAAAAAATTACTGCTTACAGAAGACATGTTTGTCTACAAAGAAAATCCCAAAAAACATTCAAAGAAAGCTACTAGATTTAATAAGTTTTTTTAGCAAGGTCCCAAAATACAAGGTCACTATACAAAACTCAGCTGTACTTCTGCATAATTTTTGTGCATTGAACAATTTGAAAATCAAAATGTTAAAAACAATGCAATTTACAAACTACTGCAGTACAAATCTAACAAAACATATACAAAATCTTTATGTTTATACTATTATAAATTAATGTCAATTTGCAGCTGGGCATGGTGGCTCATGCCTATAATCCCAACACTTTGGGAGATCAAGGGAGGGGGATCACTTGAGACCAGGAATTTGAGACCAGCCTAAGCAACACAGTGAGATCCTGTGTCTATTTTTTTAAATATATAAAATTAAAGAAAAAAATTGTCAATTTACAATAAAAAATCTATATGCTGACAATTATAAAACACTAATGAAAGAAATCAAAAAAGACATCAGTGGCGAGGTACGGTGGCTCAAGTCTATAATCCCAGCATTTTGGGAGGCCGGGGCAGGCAGATCACCTGAGGTCAGGAATTTGAGACCAGCCTGGCCAACATGAGGAAACCCTGTCTCTACTAAAAATATAAAAATTAGCCCGGTATGGTGGCACATGCCTGTAATCCCAGCTACTCAGGAGGCTGAGGCAGGAGAATGGCTTGAACCTAGGAGGTGGAGA
>NW_012102843.1:1201525-1205758 GCF_000951045.1 Mandrillus leucophaeus
AAAAAAAAAAAAAAGAAGAAGAATATGGACAAATGTCTTTTAGTTAGCAAAATTTAGCTTAAACGCTTTTCTATGAAAAAAGCTTCTAAACTTTTAGAGTCCGTGTATTAGAAGACTTTGACATCTGACTTAAAATCATCTTGATGTCAAATCCTACTTTCACTTATTCTCAAACCCAGAAATGCTCCATCTTTGAAATCAACAAACTGAAATATTTCAATTTCTGACCATAATTTCCTTCCTTTGTGGTCTCTTAGTACCTCCCAACTATAAACAGGTAACACCACAGATTCCTCCCTAGCACACACTCTACACATCTAGTGAGTCACTGGGTCCCGTACATTGTCTTCTAATGCATTCTATTCTAATATATTTGATTTCCATTACCTTAGAAGTAGCGTGCTAATTGCCTAATCCAATAGATACTTCTGTGTTTTATCCTTTCTACAACAACTTAAAATGTTGGCCACACCCCTTTGAACTTTAAACTCTCTTGCTTTCACTTTTTTTTTTTTTTTTTTAATGGAAACAGGGTCTCACTCTGTCACCCAGGCCAGAATGCAGTGTGATCACAGCTCACTGCAGCCTCAACCTCCAGGGCTCAAGTGATCTTCCTGCCTCAGCCTCCCGAGTAGCTGGGACTACAAGCATGAGCCATTACCCCTGCTATTTTTTGTAAAGACAGTTTCACCATGTTGCCCAGACTGGTCTTGAACTCCTGAGCTCAAGCAAACCACCTGCCTTGGCCTCCCAACGTACTAGGATTACAGGCGTGAGCCACCGCACTCTGCCTGCTTTCACTTTTATGGTACTTCTCTCTCTTAGTTTTCTCCCTTTCTACTTAAATCATGGTTGAGTTTAGGTGTCATTGTTTTGTATACCTACTGAAACCAAATATATCTGTATCACAGCACATTATGATCTCTGGTTTATTTGGGTTTTATTCTGCCACTGTCAACTCCTTGACGATGGAGATGGTATCTTTCAACTGTAATTCCAGCTCTGATATCAGGCACCTGATATGTTATTCATGACTTTATTCAGAAGCTACATAATAAATAAAAATTAAGGGTCAGGTTCGATAACCACACAATTTTACTAAAGTACTGTTAAACTGTCAGGTCACTTGGGGGATACAGACAGATATAGATGAAGTGCTTTCTTTGGTGAGGTTTCATTTCATGAGGAAAAATTCACAAATAACAACCTTCAAAACATACCTAACCACTGTTGCTGAGATATTTCACACCAGTATTTTCTCACAGAAAGAATATCTTTGAGTAGTATGTTGCTATAATCAGCTCCGTAAACAGCACCACTAGATGAATCTTTCACTGTATCCATGATATAATTCAAGAGTTCTTGACATTTTAGCCTAGGTGCTCCTATTTAAAAATAAACAAATAAAGAAAAACATAAATTTAAACAAAAATAAAAGACACTTGGAATGGCAACTATTTAAATAATTCCAACTGGCAAATTACGGCCCCAAGCAAAATTCAGCCAGTTGGCTGTTTTTGCAAATAACATTTCATTGGAACATAGTCACATCCATTCATTTACTTATTGTCTATGACTCCTTTTGTAATTAAGACAGAGATGACTACTACATGGCCTATAAAGTCAAGAACATTTACTATCTGGCCTTTTTACACAGTAAGTTTGCCAATGCCTCTTTTATAGGAATATATAGCAAAAACAATCTTTTTTTTTTGAGATGGAATCTTGGTCTGTCGCAATGGCACAATCTCAGCACACTGCAGTCTCCAACTCCCGGGTTCAAACGATTCTCACACCCCAGCCTCCCAAGTAGCTGAGACTACAGGTGTGCACCACCACACTCAGCTAATTTTTGTATTTTTAGTAGAAATGGGGTTTCACCATGTTGGCCAGGCTGGTCTTGAACTACTGACCTCAAGTGATCTGCCCACCTTGAAAAGCAATCATGCTTAAACAACCAAAACCTTAATAATTCACAATTTCTGGTGTTAGACCAAAAATGATCCCAAGGTTTTTGGCACTCTTTATGAAGAATGAATTTATTAGAATAGCATAAGATTACAAGGAGAATATTTACTTTGGAAAGCAAAATTAGTTCTAAGTCCTATAATAGCATTTATGGCATACAAATACCTCAGGTTGTAATTTTTTTTTTTAAGACACGGTCTCGCTCTATCACCCAGGCTGGTGTGCAGTGGCATGGTCACACCCAACAACAGCAGCCTCAACCTCTCAGGCTCAAGGGATCCTCCCACCTCAGCCTCCTGAGTACCTGGGACTATCAATGTTGTGCCACCATGCCCAGCTAATTTCACAAATTTTTCATAGACACAGAATCTCTCACAATGTTCCCCAGGCTGGTCTTGAACTCCTAAGCTCAAGGGATTCTCCTGTCTTGGCCTCCCAAAGTGCTGAGACCATAGGTATGAGCCACTGTGCCTGACTCCCATTGTCATTTTTAACAGCATATTATTTACTTATTAGAGATTCTGAAAACTCAGCTTTACTAGACACGTATTCTTGAAGGTAACAAAACTACATTTAAAAATAATTCTTATTTTCAGTAAATTATATTTATGTCACAGCAGAAATGCCATTTTTCAATACTGACAATCTTAAAATTGAATATATTTATTGCTATAACTATGAGCAGAGCACAACTCATGTAAATATGAATATATTCTGGATTAGGGTTTTCGTATGATGAAACTAGTTATATTCACAAGTATCAGACTATGGTAAATAAATATACAGTGATATAACTGCAAAACCATCTTCACTTATGGCTCATTTCATAATTTTAGGCACTGTCCAGTTATGAAATGCACAACCATGTGATCCTTCTTTCTAGTACCCTGTGCACCTCTCTTCCAGTCCTTGTAACATTTTTCTAATCTAAAACATCCATTGCATTATTAGATCCTTAAGGAAAGGAATTAATCTCTATATTCTGACATAAAAGCCCAGTGACTGCCCTAATAGCAAATGCTCAATAAAAATTAATTTGTGTTGAATAACTACAGAAATTAATATTACAATAAAATCTTATTTTTCTATGTCCTTTATCCCAATATGTCTCCCTCCCCTACCAAACATGAGAAGTATTTCAAGTAATGTGTTGACATTTTTTCATTGTTTTGCTTGTTTTTGAGACAGAGTCTCGCTCTGGCACCCATGCTGGAGTGCAGTGGCCCCATCACGACTCACTGCAGCCTTGACCTCCTGGACTTAAGGGATCCACCCACTACAGGCAAGCACCACTGCACCCAGCTAATTTTTTAAGTTTTTGTAGAGATGGGGTCTCCCTATGTTGCCCAGGTTGGTCTCAAACTTCTGGGATCAAATCTTTCTTAAGAGTACAACTAAGTTGCCTGCAGAGACTTTTTTTTCTTTTTTTTGGACACAGGATCTCACTCTGTCACCCAGGTTGGAGTGCGGTAGCATGATCTTGGCTCACTGCAACCACTGCCTCCTGGGCTCAAGCGATCTTCTTCCGTAAGCCTCCTAGGAAGCTGGGACTATAGGTGGTCACCACCACACCTGGCTAATTTTTGTGTTTTTGTAGAGACGAGGTCTCACCATGTTACCCAGGATGGTCTCAAAATCCTGTGCTCAAGCAATCTGCTTGCCTCGGCCTCACAAAGTACTAGGAGCAGAGGCATGAGCCACTGTGCCCAGCCTACCTGCAGAGACTTTCAGGAATCTTAGGGAATTTAACATTTTTCACAGCTGAGTTTTACATTATCTAGACTCTATTTAAGCTTTGTACAAAAGCAGACAAATGCTAACATAAAGAAATGAACAAGCTGGGCACAGTGGCTCACGCCGATAATCCCAGCATCCCCTTGGGACAACAAGGTGGGTGGATCACTTGAGGTCAGGAGTTCGAGACAAGCCTGACCAACATGGTGAAACCCCATCTCTACTAAAAATACAAAATTAGCTGGGCATGGTGGGGCATGCCTGTAATCCCAGCTACTTGGGAGGCTGAGGCGGGAGAATCACTTGAGCCCAGGAGGCAGAGGTTGCAGTGATCCGAGATGGTGCCATTGCACTCTAGCCTGAGCAACAAGAGCAAAACTCTGTCGCAAAAAAAAGATAAGAAAATAAATGAACAACAGGCTGGGTGTGGTGGCTCACACCTATAATCCCAGCATTTTGGGAGGCAGAGGCAGGCAGATCACTTGAGGCCAGGAGTTTGAGACCACCTTGGCCAACATGGCAAAACCCTCA
>NW_012102843.1:1206808-1208757 GCF_000951045.1 Mandrillus leucophaeus
TTACAGGCACCCGCCACCACACCCAGCTATTTTTTGTATTTTCAGTAGACATGGGGTTTCGCTATATTGGCCAGGCTGGTCTCGAACTCCTGACCTCAGGTAATCCGCCTGCCTCAGCTTCCCAAAGTGCCGGGATTACAGGTGTGAGCAACCATGCCCCACCCTCCCGATTCTTAAGAGTTGGTATCACAAAACAACATCCTTATCTATGAAGAGCCCAGGAGTCCCTGAACACACATTTCTGCCTCTAGCTTTTCAGTATGTATAAAGCCCATTTCCTTACAAAAGCTTACCAGGATCCTGCATTTTGGTTCCAAAAAATCAACTCTTCACAATATTAATTGTACAAGTTAAAGATGGGAACTATCTGGCTCATCAGGAGAAAAAAAATCTTTTTTGTGGTTGTTTTTTTCCTCAAATCATAGTAAGTACAATGTCAATTAAGTGTTGGTTCTGACAGCCAAGGAAGCTCACATGATCTTAGAATGAATCAGTAAAAGTACAGAATGAAAGATAAGCAAGACTTGCTTCTCTCTGTACTAATCAGAATATACCTAAAAGATTGAGTCCTGGGCCAGGTGCAATGGCTCACGCCTATAATCCCAGCATTTCAGGAGGCCAAGGTGGGAAAATCACTTGAGGTCAGGAGTTTGAGACCAGCCTGGCCAACACAGTGATACCCTGTCTCTACTAAAAATACAATAATTAGCCAGACATGGTGGTCCGTGCCTATAGTCCCAGCTACTTGGGAGGCTGAGGCAGGAGGATCACCTGAGCCTGAGAGACGGGGATTGCAGTGAGCCAAGATCACACCACGGTACTCCAGCCTGGGCTACAGAGCAAGATCTTGTATTTAAAAAAATGAGTCCCACACTTTCTGTTTGTTTTTCTGGCCTCTTCCCTGTACGTAGAGGCCCACACTTCAAGACAGATAATTAAACTGAAAAATATTCAGAGGAGAGTGGCATAAAACCTAGGTCACATGAGCTAAAGAGAGTGAGTTTATGAACTTTAGAGATGAGGACTCAGGAAATATTGTGGCTACCTTCAAACATCTCTAAGGATGTCACACTAAAAAAATAAACAGGAGTTTTTGATATACTCTCAGAAGGGAGAAGCAGTAACAAAAGACAGGTTTTTAATACTTTTTTTTTTTGAGAGTCTCGTTGTCGCCCAGGATGGAGTATAGTGGCGTAATCTCAGCTCACTACAACCTCTGCCTCCCGGGCTCAAGCAATTCTAGTGCCTCAGCCTCCCAAGTACCTGGAATTACAGGCATGCGCCACCATGCCCAGTTAATTTTTGTATTTTTAGTAGAGACGGGGTTTCGTCATGTTGGTCAGGCTGGTCTCGATCTCCTGACCTCAGGTGATCTGCCTGCCTTGGCCTCCCAAAGTGCTGGGATTATAGGAGTGAGCCACTGCATCCGGCCAGTTTTTAATACTCTTAATACTATTCAAAGATGGAAAAGAAAGCCTTGAAAGTATATTCAGTCATTAAGACTGCACTTCTACCTAAAGGCTAGGGATGTATAGAGGGCATCCAAGACTGGGTAGTTAAAACAGTAATTTTTAATTCCTTCACTGGGCATGGCAGCTCACATCTGCAATACCAATAACTAGGGAGGCTGAGCAGGGGGAGGACTGCTTGAGGTCAGGAGTTCAAGATCAGCCTGGGCAAAACAGTGAAATAACATCAACTAAAAAAAAAAAAAATTAGCCTGGCATGGTGATGCACATCTGTAGTCCTAGCTACAAGGAGGCCAAGACAGGAGGATCACTTAGGAACTGAGAAGCTTGAGCCTGCAGTGAGCTATCATCACACCATTGCACTCTAGCCTGGGTAACAGAGCAACGCCCTATCTCTTAAATAAATAAATCCCTTCAATCCTCAGATTTCTGTCATTCTATGCTTGAATAAATTTCCCCAAATATTTGAACCAGTAAGAT
>NW_012102843.1:1208807-1225534 GCF_000951045.1 Mandrillus leucophaeus
ATCAGGCTGGCCTAAGTGCAGTGGTCTTTACAACTAATTGATCACAACCAGTTACAGATTTCTTTGCTACTTAACCACTCCCTCTGCTACACTGGACGAGCCTTTCTCAAAAAAAAAAAAAAAAAAAAAAAAAACCTTTTAATAAAAATAAAAATCATTATATGTATTTGCACTCAATTTTTAATCTTATTATATTTAGAACAAACTTATGCAACAGTTAAGTCCTTAAAATGATCTGAAAACAAAAACTCATGCAACAGTAATCTGTTAAGCCATTTATTTATAATTTATAACATCACTTACTTCTGTTTGCACATTTGATGAAGTATTTGACCAAACTACTGATTTCCTGCATCTTTTTCTGCCTGGAGGCTTGTGTTGAGGCTGATACATTTGGTTTTGCTATTCTCAGACATTCTGTTTCTTTATGAATATATTTCTGTAAAAATCTTCAAGAAAACAAAATACAATTTTAGAAACTCGTTGAATCCTTAAATTATAATAATTTCGAAAGCTGTTCATGCCATCACAAAGAGCAACTTTTAAACTACCTTGCTTAGATTACTATACCAGCTGAATAAAACAAATAAAACAATTAAATCTCTCTTTCAAGGCCTAACGCCTATAAGACCAATTTAATGTCTGGTTTGCAAAGCCCTTAATCTTCTATGACTTTCTACTGCTTTACTGCCTGCTTTCTAAATTTATCATTAAAAGCTCACAGTGCTAGTAAGGACCCTCTCAATCCTCTCTCAACTCCTTCTGTTATTCTGTACTGGATCTATCTCTTTCTTAGGCAGTTGGTAATGTTGCTAGCCATTAAATGACCCTGCCTAGAAGATACTCATAACTAGCCAGGAGTGCCAGGTACATATTTGACCTACCAGATCAGCTTATACAAAATAGTATTCATCTTCAGGTTATATTTGTTGTATTTAAAATAAACTAGAAAGCCAGAGGAAAAAGGGCATGTACGTTTCATTTTATATGCATTCAAATCTGCAACAATCTAATACCAAACAGGAGCTAAAAATAAAACAGAATCTGTCGTAAACACTGAAGGACAACTAAATACATACTCCCTCGTGACAACAAACGTTATTTCTAGTTTATTTAATACTCTCAGTATTTAAAATACTTTATTCATCTTTCCTAATTCTTACAATCTGTTTCTAGTTATAAATGGATTTCATGGTTGAAAATGATGTCTCAATGTAAAAATGCATCAACCCTGTTGGTTTAACTGATTGCTGTCCAGCAATCAGTTGTGTTTTTTCATTGTTTGAGGTTTTCTTTGTTTTTAACCAAATTCATGTACAAGTATTCCAATCTTCCTTTTACTTGTTTTATTACAATTTAACACGTGGCATTTACTTATAATCAGAGCAATATTTAAAGGTGTGAAAGTAATATCCAAACATTTATTATAATTTTTTTCTCTAATCTGAAATCTTGTGAACTAATTAAAATCAGAGAAATTCTCTCTCAATTTTGAGTGAGATATGTCTAAAACATTTTATTGAAGAAATAATTTATAATTTTTAAGTTTCTATACGAACAAGCTTTAAAAATTATGTTTTGGATAAATATTAAATGCCAAATTCATATGCAAGGCATAATAATATATAGGAAACAAAGACAAATGTTAAGACACACAAAAATAATATCACAACAGAAATAAATATGAAAGAGAAAAATGAAGACAGTAAAATAAATTTGAATAGAATACCTAAAAACAGCATCCCAATTCAAATATTTTCCTTGTTTGGAATCTGAATGCCGATCTAGATGTATAATTGTTTCAGGATCTCGAATCAGGCGCTTAAATTTCTCAACTTCTTTCTGAAAATAAAAAGGAAGTAATAATGGGTTACTAATCACACTTTTTCAAGGAAAAATTGAATTTAAGTAATTTACTACCTTTCGTTCTGTAGCTCTATCATGTTCTAGTTGACGGCAGCAAATAAGCAGATCATTAAGTGCTAGACTCATGGTTCACAATTTCAGAATACACATCACTGTCTGCAAAAAAAAAAAATAGGTATATATATGTATATGTATATATATGCGTATATACAGAGAGAGGTGTGAAAAAATGTGTATATATAATTATTTTATACTGCAATATTTATAGATTTAACCGTACAATTAGAAGCATATTCTCATCAAAGACACAATAATTTTTCTTAACATTTCCATATTTAAAATGAGATTTTCTTAAAATCTATACAAGCAATGCTGTAACACAAAAATGTTTGCCTTGCTTGCAGTGGTAGCAGGATTAAAATAAAAGTATAATTTACACTGGGTGCGGTGGCTCATGCCTGTAATCTCAGCACTTTGGGAGGCCAAGGTGGGAGGATCACAAGGTCAGGAGTTCAACCAACCTGGCCAACATGTTGAAACCCTGTCTCTACTAAAAATACAAAAATTAGCCGGGCTTGTTGTCACGCGCCTGTTATCCCAGCTACTCAGGAGGCTGAGGCAGGAGAATCGCTCGAACCCTGGAGGCAGAGCTTTCAGTGAGCAAAGATCGAGCCACAGTACTCCAGCCTGAGCGACAGAGGAAGACTCCATTGGGGTGGGAGACGGGGGAAGTATATTTACTTTTTATTACTCTGAGACCAAAGAAACATGACATTTAAATTCAGACATGAAAGATAAATGGAAAACAGCCAGGCAAATAAGGAAATGAGTACTCAAGAATTTAACATTGACAATGAATTGTTTAAAAGCACTCTTGGCTGGGCATGGTGGTGCATGCTTGTAGTCCCAGCTACTCAGGAGGCTGAGGCAGAATAATCACTTGTACCCGGGAGGCGGAGGTTGCAGTGAGCAGAGATCGCACTACTGCACTCCAGCCTGGTGACAGAGCAATACTACATCTCAAAGAAAAAAAAAAAGAAAAAAGCACTCTTGCTCATATGGAGAGATGTGTCATTTTGCTGAGCCAAAGGCTTAAAACATGCTTTGGAACTGATAAGTAGGAGGCTATCAGAGCTAGTAAGCTTTGCCTACCACTTCCATCTCGACTGGTAATTAAGGCTCTTATTTAACACATAACGATAGGAGTAAAATATTTCTGTTTTAAAAGGAAATTCTATGCTATGGTGGTATCCTTTGCAAATGTCAAGGATCAACTATATTTTACCATGTCTTGATTCCACTGTAGTAGCTCTCTTCTTTTGGGGGCTTCTGATATAATCAAACTCTCTTTTGATGTCCTTCAAAATAATCTAATAAGAACAGTATTTCAACATGGACACAAAGATGGGAAAAACTGACACTGGGGACTGTTTGAGGGACAGAGAGAGAGAGAGGTATGGCTTGAAGCGCTACTTATCAGGTACTATGCTCACTACCTGAGTGACAGGATCATTCGTACACCAAGCCTCAAAAACATGTAACAAACCCGCACATCTACCCCCAGAACCTAAAATAGAAAAGAAAAAAGAAACAGCATTCTGTTTTACTAGTTCTGATCTAAACCTTTATATGATACAAAGAAGTTTTTTTATTAGACTATGAATGTCTGTAAACAGAAAAAATACATATATTTATGTATATTATACCTACACATACTTACAACTCAAGATGTAAAAAGGTAAAGTCCTTCTCCTATCCATACATCTAAATTCTACTTAATCTTTCAAGATCAAGTATGTTTCTCTGTCCCGATTCAATCTCACAAAATCTCAAAATTGGGAGGAACTAAGAGAACAGGTCCAATCTTCCAATAAAGGAAGGAATGTCTCCTACAAAATGAATGCCCTGTCTTTGAATATTCTCAGTAAGAGCTGACTACCCGGGCCTGGCACAGTGGCTCATGCCTCTAATCCCAGCATTCTGGGAGGCCGAGGTGAGCATTTCACGAAGTCAGAAGTTCAAGATCAGCCAGCCTGGCCAACATGGTGAAACTCCGTCTCTACGAAAAATACAAAAATTAGCCAGGGGTGGTAGCACATGCCTGTAATGCTAGCCATTGGGGAGACTGAGGCAGGAGACTCACTTGAACCCAAGAAGCAGAAGTTGCAGTTAGCTGAGATCACACAATTGCACTCAGCCTGGGCAACAGAGAAAAACTCTGTCTCAAAAAAAAAAAAGAGCTGACTACCCATTTTATTAGCAGACGGCTCTGATTCTCTTCTCCTTTTGTATTCACTGGTGGTTCTTCTGACCTCCCCATCCCCCAACACTATGACAACCTCCACTTTACTCTGCTATAGATTACAGATTGTTATTTGAGTCCTTTTCATTTGATTATATACTTCCTGTGAACAAGTATTATCATTTTTGTTTTTCTATTCCTTATGGTTTTATCTAGGAATTTTCTTACTTCTTCAATTTCAGTTTAAAGCCCTCTTGAAGTCAATAAGGAAAATGAAGCTGGTAATGTAACCAACGAAAATACCTTAGCAATATCCAAAGAACCATAAGGGCTAGCACCTTTATTCCTAAATATACTAAAGATTTGACACTTCCCGGAAGAGGCAGCCCTAAACTTGACTTTTTTTTTCCCCATGGTGTGACTTCTTTGAACTTGTTTTTCTTACCTTCAGTTTCTTAATGATTACTTTGAAGAAAACAAAACAGTTCAGTATTATCTACATAAACAGAAGATGTTCATTCACTGATACATGCAAACAATGTTTACTACGTATAGCTAGACAAATAATGAACTAAACAGATACAAATCCTACCCTCATGGAGTCATATCTGGGCAGCAGAGTGACAGTAAACAAGTAAACTGATAAATCAATGCATAATTCCAAATTGTGATGTATGCCTCTGAGGAAACAAAAATACAGTGATAGAAAATAACTGTAGAGAGGATCATTTTAGATAAATTGTCAGGGAACATATCTCAGAGGAGTTTATAACAAAGCCAAGATCTGAACTAACTGGTGCCAAACCAAAAAAGGGCTAGAGGACCAACACATCAGGGAAGGAAACTAGCACAGCCAAAGGGTTCTACAATGTAAAAGCACACAGTATGTTGGTGGAACTGAAAGAAGGCAGAGAAACTATTAGGTAATCAACTAGAGTATGAATGTCACCACATAAAGATGAACTTCATTTATACATTAATCCAGAATATCTAGGTTCCACTCAAGGTTCAAATGAAAAGATACAGATTTCCTACTTCCTACGAGCCTCTGAATTGACGGATTCAGTGTTCCTTTTTTGATCTCAACCAAGTTGACCCCTTTGCAGAACTTGTCAATGACGCTTATATCCCATCTTCCTAGAAATAACTCTGCCCTTGGCATGTCATTCTTTTCTAGTGCTAAGGAGTGTGGCCTCTGTAGTCAGATTGTATTAGTTCAAATACTGGTTCAGCCACTTACAAACCGTATAATCTAGAGCAAGTTCACTAATCTCTTCAAACCTCAGTTTCTCAATGAGAAAAGGAAAAACAATACTAGTACCTACCTCTATGAGTTCCTGTAAGGACCCATATACATGCTTACAGTGCCTGAAACACAGCAAATGTTAGCGATGATCATATTCTCTTCCTTTATGACTGTTTCGAAAGTCTCCTGATAGCTCTTCTTCCGCTCATACCTCAAAGAACAGTTTTGTTTTCTTGGTCTCATCCATTCCTACGACTTCAGCAGTTGAAAACCCACAAAATATATTTCATAAAATATATTTCATTCAATACCAGACCTCACTCTGGAGCTTCAGGGTCCTTCTACACTTTGTGCCTTTACACGCATTTTTCCTTCCATCTGGAAGGCTTCTACCATCTGCCAAGGTAACACTGCGAGGTCTCACCACAAACTGAATTGATAGTCTCAGGCTGAGTTTGCAGAGAACCAAAGTCACTCCTCTACCATCAGAGTACTCCCCTATCACATACATTATCATCTATTGTAGTTGTCTTTCTACTTATCTGTACCTGGTAACAACAGTAGCTAACGCTCACGAGTGCTCACCGCAGGTCAAGATTATCTCACTTATCTTCACAAGACAGTAGAGCGAAGTCACACGAGTGACAGTCAGAATTCCAACTCCAGCCATATGCTTCCAGAGCCCAAGCTCTTAACCGCAAGGCTGAAGTTGAAATATCAATCAATGCTCGCTGACTAAAAGTACTAAATACGAGAGAGAGATCAAAAGATGACTAGTCAAGTCGCGTAGTTAAATCTGAACCCTAAGGTGACACGAAAAGAGGATGAGCAGGAGCGAGGGTTCAATTCAGGGCGTTTAAAAGGATGAGGTTATTGGCCAAGTCCGCTAGGAACCCGAAGAGAGGCCGGGAAAGATGGAGTGAGGAGAGGAGTCAAGGGAAAGATGGAGTGAGGAGAGGAGTCAAGGGCCCCTCTGGAGGGGTGCATGAGATTGGGGGTCTAGGGAGAGGACAAACTGGATCGCATGCGACTGAATTTTCCAACGCAGGAGCCTCTGCGTTGCCTCTGCGCCCCTACCGTTGTACTCGGAAGGTCAAAGTGGTATCAACCACAGCGATGGCTGCAGCGCAGATCCCGGCTCTTTTCGCCTCCTCCCGCGGGGACGGCTTCTTTTCTCCGTTAGCCACGCAGGTACCTACTCCCGCTTCCGGTTCAAACCCTGCGTGACTGCACAGCGCCCACCTCTGGAAGAAGAAGCAGGGCCGAGCGGCGGCAGAGCACGGTGTGCCCATGCGCGCCAAGCATCACGCGGTCTCCGCGCTCAAAACACTCCCTCAAAACATCCGGCCCGTCGGAGCAAATGCGCCTGCGCCCCGTCCACCAATGGCCAGCGACCTAGCGTTTGCGGCTCCCCCTTCGGCTCGGGCTCCGGGGTTCTCACCCACCGTCCTCACCCTCCTCATCTCCGCCCCTCCAAGTCTGAGGACGGAAGTGACGACAGTTCCAAAGGCGAACGGAGGCGGGTTTCATTTCGGCGCCTTTCTTTCTCTGGCAGAAGCGATTGGCTGGCGTAAAGCGAAAGAGGCGGGACAAATTGCCGCGGGTTCAGTACCGCCACTGGAACCGGGAGATGCGGCGCAGGAGCTGTCGCTGTGTTTGCTTTAACCTGAGTCTTGTTCCTTATTGTGGTTCCTGCTGCGGTTTTGATCATGTTGTTACCCTCGGACGTAGCCCGGCTTGTATTGGGTAAGCGCGGGCTCGGGAAGGAGAGTTATTGGACCCGGCTATGCCGGACACAAGGACCTTTGAGGCCAAAGGTTTTCCCTGGGTGGGGAAGCTTTGGGGTTTTGCCTCCCAGCTTACAAGTTGAGACTGGCGGTGATTCTTCGTCACTCGGAGGTTCTAGGCAGTTTAAGCCTCTTTGTATGTAGATGCTTCTCTCTTCAGAGGCTGCGTGGCGAGGGGAAGGCCGAGGGGGGAAGCTCGAGGTGCAACACCTGGGGCCGGATTCGGAGGGAAAGTCAGGCCTCCACAGTTAATTAGGACCCCTGAAAGAGCGTTTGTCTGCATGACGGACGGGTTGCGTGTGCTTTAACCTTGGGCGCACTTTCCGTGGTTCATTGCTGGGACCAAAATAGGGCAAAGAGGGACTTCCCCGGCCCCCCATCTTTGTAGGGAGACCTTCCTGGCGCCCTTTTAATTACCCGCCCTTATGACTACGAATTTGGGAGTAAGGGTGATCTTCCTTCTCCATCCTCCACGCAATACGTCGTCCAGTGTAGAGGTGTGAAATGCCACTTGCATATTTTAAAACAGCAATTCCTATACCTTTGATCAGCAAAAAATTTCAGAGGGTTAATTGCCTTAAATTAGTTGAATGTTTTCTAGCCCTAGTTTTACCTTCATTTGAGGAGGGGTGGTTTGTGGGTCACTTGTTTGTCAGGGTGTATTGTCTGTGTGAGAGACGGGTTTTGTTGTTTGTCCCTTGAAAGAATAAAGAGGATTGTACTACAGGGGACGAGAGTCACGTAAAGCTCAAAACCCGAGCCAGTGATTTACAGACGTCGTATGCGACGTCCTTAAAAGTAAATGGCAAGCATCTGTGATGAAACCTCCCGTAGTATTCGCAGCCATTACTACCATTATTTTATTGTTCGGAAAACCCATTTGTCTTGTGCCTCTTTTAAATGCCCAGCGCTGTCCACAAAAATGTTATTTGCGCAGGGCTCTTGATAAGCACATTTTGCAGGAAACGTTAAACGGAAATGGTTCCACCATCCATTTTTGAAGAAACTAATGACAAGTTTAAACTAATGTTTTGTTAATATCTGGTTAATCTTTTGCTTAAGAATTCTGAGTTTTGGCAGTTTGGTAATCTAGTTGAGTTTCGGTAACTGTAGTCTTAAACATGATTTCTCAGCCTCAGTACTGTTAACATTTTGGGCCTCATCATTCTTTATTGTGGGGAGCTATCCTGTGCTCAAACATTGTAGGATGTTTAGCAGCATTCCTGGCTTCTATTCACTAGTTTACAGTAGGACACCCATTCCCCACCCTGCCCTTACCCAGTTGTGATTAGGGAAAACGTCTGTAGGTGTTGCTAGTATGTCCCCTGGAGGGCAGAATCATCCCTAGTTAAGAAAGTCCTAAGAAAGCAGTATCATTTTCTAATTGAAATAATTCGCATCAATTTGTGAGTATTCTTTCTCCACAAACCGGCTACTCTGCTGACTTCCTGCTTTTCATTTAATGGACGAAAAACGCCAGCCATGGTTTTCTTACCTTAAAAATCTTTGTCATTCACATTCCATTTTCACTGCCACCAGTCCCGCAATGTGCCTGCCATTACTTCTCTTTTGGACTTCTGTCATGGCTTCCTAGATAGTTGTCCTTGCAATTCATTTTATTTACTGCTGTCACAAATCTACCTGAAGCGTTCACACTATACCTTTTATTCTGAAAGTTGATATAATTCTGTTCTTACTAAAAATTTCAAATGTGCAGGAGTATACAATACAAAAAAAAGCCTCCCCATGCCTAATGCTCTTACTTTTGTTATTTATCGTTATACATCTTAAATATATATATATCGTGTATATCTTTCTCATATCAGGTTTATTATTTACTCATGATTCTTCTATCAGTACCCCCTCCCCATCTTCAGCTCCTCTTGTTATTGGCCCCTTCATAATGTTTTTTCCAGCAAATCTTTGGGTGCTTAATGTGTTCCAAACACTGCCAGTTGCTGAACATAGAGAAGTAAGTTTTCTCCCCTTAGTGTTCAGATAATTATGGTTTTTTAACTCTTAAACACACACACAAAAACACTTTTCTAGACCCCAGTAGACATTAGACACAAACAGGACATTCTGTCTGATGTTCTGTGTCACCCTTTCACAAGTCAAATGTATTCAAAGAACAAAGAATTCCGTTAGTTGCTGTTCTTCACCTACTTTTTATCCTTCAGGATACTGCACTCTGACTTTTGCATCTCACTACTCCACTTAAGTAGCCCTTGTTGCCTTGTTGGGATTTTACAAAATGTATGGGCCAGAATACATCAAAGTGTTGTTTATTGCCTCTGGGCCATCAGTTCAGTTTTTATCCGTTTATTCAAGGTGATCTGTGGAACTGATCCTACTTACCTCTCCAGCTTGATCTCAACTTCTTAACATCTACTTTATGCTACAGACGTGCCAAACGAATTGAAGTTTCTTGGGATATTCTTATATGTATTCTACTTCTCTTTGTCTTCCCAGTACATTTGCATTCAAGGTTCAGGTCACACCTGATCTCTGAAACTTCATTCAGCAAGTACAGTTAGTACTTTCTTAAATGTTGCCACAGCATTGTACTTCTGTTACAACCTTATCATGTCTTATTGTAGCTGTGTGTTTACTTTTTTTGATAAAATATACATAACAAAATTCACCATTTTAAAATGTATAGTTCTTAAAGCCGAAAACAATGAGTTTGTTGTTGTTGTTGTTGTTGTTGTTTTTAGTGTACAGATCAGTAGTGTTAATTGTATTGATATTGTTCTGCAACCATCACTACCATCAGTTTCTGGAACTTTTTCATCTTCCCAATTTGAAACTTGCTTTTTTGTTTTATTAGTAGTCTTAGTCATGGATGAATGGACAAGCTTCAGGAGTTCTGGGAGTCCCCAAAATTATCATCTGTAAAGGTTTTCTTAAATAGATTTGTTACCTTCTGTATGAGACAGTATGCATTAAAAAAAATAGAAACCACTCTGAGTATTTAACATGGAAAGATTTAATGAGAGAATTGGTTACACTGGTGAGAGAAAAACTAAGACGCCCAGCAGCTTATAACTAAGGCATCTCAGTGGTTAGTGACAGTAGGAAGCCACTATGCTAATGATAAGAGGCTGAGTTGACTGTGTGGAACATGGAAGACTTGCCTGATGAGGGGATGGTAGTCATAGAGGAGACTACTGAGGCAGAAAGGGAATGGGGGGAAAATGTGGCTGCTTCCTCCTGCCCTCCAGCCTCCCACCAGTGCTTCCTATTTACTGAGCCCAGTCAGTAGCAGGCTGACAGAAGAGCTTGGGGAACATTGCCTATACAGAGTCAAGCTTTATGTCATAGAGTCGAGAGCAACAAAAGAGTCAAGAACATATTTGAAGTCGAACAGGACCAGAACTGACACACCCCTAACAGGTCAAGAGCTGCTGGTTCTATTCACCTTTATATCACCAAAACATAGATATTTAATAAAACATTTGCAAAAGTATGGCTGTAATTATGACACTCCCCTTTGTTTATTGAATAATATATGTACTCCTTGCTGTCTAAAACTTTTCATGATCCTTACCCGTTTTGTCTTTTCTGTTGTATCTCCAACTCTTCCCCTTCATAAACTTTGTGCTGCATCCAAACTGGACATGTTCCCCAAATATGCTTGCATATATGCTTTCTGTCAGCTTCTTTGGGATTCCCAGCCATCCTTCAGAACTCATCTGCACCTTCAAACGTCACATAATTTCCAAGCTTAGTAGTGGTTTCTCCAGCCCCTCCCTTCTCATGAAGTAAATCAGCTCTATTTTCTTACCATTTTTGCTTTGCATCACAGTTATTTGTGTATATATCTTCTATCTCCAAGTAAGTTGTAACTTTATAGACAGAAACCTTGTCCCTGTTATTTGTGGATCTAGTAATATAAGGCACCATAAGATAAGGCTTCCTAAGAATTATTTGCGTGCTTAAAGGACGTTAAATTACTAATCTTTCTAGGGAAATAGTAGAATATGTGAAGGAGATGTTTTCACATAGCGTGCTTTACTATCTCTTGTTTGCTTTAAACCTCTCTTTTTATCTTTCCCTCTCTACAAGTAGGAAGAAAAAATACTCTTCATATAGTTAGGATTTTATCCTTTCTTCTCTTTTTCAGTTGTGTTTCCCCTTCAATTTATTTAGTTACTCATTACCACCTCCACTTTTTTAAAAGTAGGCTGAAGATAGTATTATGTTAAGAAAGAAACTCAGGCATGCTTTCTTACCTATTCAGGCACCTTTGTCAGTAAGTTTACACAAAAAAAATACATTTCTTTTATTCTTAAGTTGTTTTTAGGAATAAAAGGAAAAAACGGTAATAACTAATATTAGTTATAGGATAACCATTTGTATAATACTGATAAGAGATGATTAGTGCCTAGTTTGTACTTTCTGTTTTATTAATTTATTTATTGAGGTGGAGTTTCACTCTTGTCATCCAGACTGGAGTTCAGCAGCGAGATCTCGGCTCACTGCGACCTCTGCCTCCCGGGTTCAAGTAATTCTCCTGCCTCAGCCTCCCAAGTAGCTGGGATTACAGGCGCTCGCCACCACGCCCAGCTAATTTTTGTATTTTTAGTAGAGATGAGGTTTCACCATGTTGGCCAGGCTGGTCTGGGACTCCTCACTTCAGGTGATCCGCTCGCCTTGGCCTCCCAAATGCTGGGATTACAGCCATGAGCCACTGTGCCAGGCCTGTATTTTCATCATGTTTGGATTTTCACTCATCTAACATCTGAGATTTAGAATTAATTTGTGCCTAAATTTCCCATTACCTGACTGAGAATTGGTTATAGTCAGATACTTAATGATGATAAATAAACATTTTGTAGGCAGATACTAATCATATATATATAGTAAGGCCTAATTTAATAGGTTTAATAGGTTCAATAGGATCTTGAAAACTGCAACTTTAAGCAAAATGATATATAATCTAACTAATTTTACCATAGGCTAACTGATACATACAAGAATTTCTTCAGCATATTTTTGGTCACAAAAATATCACCACACTTGTAAATAAAGTCCAAAACACTTCTAATACTAAACATTGAAATAAATGTAAGCTATACATACATTTAAGAAGGATTAATAAAAACAAGATAATTACTTACCCAATTAGTCCAGTTCAAGGTTGCAGGTAGCTAGAGCCTATCCCAGCAGCTTAGGATGCAAGACAGGAACTAACCCTGGGCAGGATGTCATTCTGTTGAAGGGAGCACTCCCACACCCACATACATTCACTCATGCTCACACTGTAATAATTTAGACACACCAGTTAACAACATACACATCTTTGGAGTGTGGGAAGAAACTGGTGTACCTGGAGAAAACCCATGCATGCATGGGGAAAATGTGTAAACTCCATATATAACAGTGTCCTCGGCCAGAAATTGATTTTTTTCCCTCATCAGCAATATAACAAAAACATTGAACAAAATGATGGTATTTGAGGACTTGGTATATGATGATCAATGAACATGAGAGTAGTCAACTATGTACTACATTATTTTGGAACTTTTGGGACACAGCTAAACCAGAATACATCAAGTCTAATCTAAAATGAGAACTAAAGATTGCCAAAGTTGAGTATATTTTTAAGAGCAGAAGATAATGTATCCTAGATGTTACTATTTTGAGATGCATTATAACTTAAACACTTATTATAGAAGTAATCTATCCTTTAACAGTCTCATCTCGTGTGTGCTATACAGAGATATAATGTTTTATGAAATGCCATGAATTATCTGTGATGATTCCTTTCCAGGTTACGCTAGCACAAATGACAGTATTTTTCTGAAAAAAGTTAACTGTATCGCTGTATTCTGTCTAGGGCATTGTTTCTCAACGTTTATTTCATTACACAGCTTTAAGGAACCTTCTTAGGCTTTTTTTTTTTCCCTGACCCTCCTCCCTACATGAAATTTTAATGTTTTAGTGTCATGAATATATTGTATATGTTTATATATCGTGTATATCTGTGATTATGCATAAAAAGAGGGAGGGAGATTTTCTTCATTGCTCCCTGTCCCAGAACCAATTTTCACCCTCTTAGGGCAGTATCACTCCTTATGAGAATGCATGGTCTAGGGGACAGCAAATCTACTTTAAGGTAGATACAAATCTACTGCAAATCTATAGTATATTTTAATACCACCATCTATCAGAAGTCTCCAAGTGACTGAATGCATCTAGGGTGATAAGTACTTGAAACTCCACCACGAAAGGGAAGTATATTTGAGATCTTCAATTTAAATCTTGAAGCATATGAGGAAAAAGCTCCAACTGTCCTAATTTCAAGGTGATTCTAATAGTTCATAGATGTTGTAAATTTTTGTGTTTACAAAAAGCTAGTAACAGCTAACTCACCTATTCCAAATATTATAATTGTCAGAAAGCCAGCCATCATAAAAATTACTTTTCAGCCAGCTGTAGTTTTCACAAAAAGGGAAGAAAACGTTGCAGTGTATCTTTGATCTAATTAATTTCACATCTGTGGGTTGATGTTCAATGACAGAAAGATTGAAGTCATGTTACCTGAGATAAAGCTTTCTTCAGATATCCAAATGTTTTCTCCAAAACACAATGCCGTCGGGTTTTGATGTGTATATTTGTTTGTTTCTTCTTATTAGCAAGAGGTTGGAAAACATTCATCCACTACAAGTAGAGAGTGGTGAGTTGATTCCCAAATCACAGCTAGGGTGTTGCCTGTAATGAGATGACCATATTCTTGCCCTTTGCTTTTTAAAACCTTGGTGTAGAATGACTTCGTAGGCCATCTTATTAGTTTTTTCACCTGTTGGACCTGGTTAAAGGTAGAGTTCCAGGTGAAGAGAGTAGAACCTTATAAAGTTGGAAGATATCTTAGAAATAATTTCTTTTTTTATCTTTTAAGTTCAGGGGTACATGTGCAAGTTTGTTATATAGGTAAACTTATGTCATAGGGGTTTGTTGTACGTGTTATTTCATCACCCAGGTGTTAAGCCTAGAACCCATTAGTTATTTTTCCTGATCCTCTGCCTCCCACCCTTCACCATCCAGTAGGCCCCAGTGTGTGTTCTTCCCTCTATGTGCACATGCGTTCCTATCATTTAGTTCCCACTTACAGTTTTAGTAGCTAACAAATACTTATTGACAATTATGCCAGCACTGAGATAAGTGTACTTCAAAGGAAAGTGTAAGGGAATACTTATAAATATTAAGTAATACCTGTAAGGGAATATTTAGTAGTGGGGAATAGGGAGTAATTTTACTAAACTGTGAAGAATGAGTTGAAGATAGCTAGGCTGAGAAAAGATAGCTGCCCAAGCAAAGGAAATAGAATATACAGTGGCCTTGAAACACAGTCAATGGTATATCTGTGGGACTGAAAGACCAGTTTGGCTGGAAGCAATAGAATGGCAAAACATAGGCTGAAGAGGAAAGTAGGGTATGAAGCAAGTAGAACCTCATACGATACGTTAAAAATTTGGAATCATAGGCCGGGTGCAGTGGTTCACGCGTGTAATCCCAGCACTTTGGGAGGCCTAGGCAGGCAAATCACCTAAGGTCAGGAGTTCCAGACCAGCCTGGCCAACATGGCAAAACCCTGTCTCTACTAAAAATATAAAAATTAGCCAGGCATGGTGGCAGGCGTCTGTAATCCCAGCTACTTGGGAGGCTGAGGCAGGAGAATCACTTGAACCTGGGAGGCAGAAGTTGCAGTGAGCCAGGATCGCACCATTGTGCTCCAGCGTGGGTGACAAGAGCAGGACTCCAACTAAAAAAAAGAATTGGAATCATATTTTTTTCATCGAGATACAATGCACATACTACAAAATATAAAATTGGTTGGTTTTCAGGGTATAAAAATCCAGGATATTTGTGGATTCATAATGCGCAGATATCACCACTTATTTCAATATTTCCATCACTCCAAAGAGAATCCTTATACTGTTAGGTCACTTCCAATTCCCCATTCCCCTGTCCTCTGCCAACCACAAATCTACTTTCTATATCTATACATTTGCCTTGCCTGGACATTGCACATTAATAAAATAGAATGTTTGGCTTTTTGTGTCTGACTTTCACATAGCATAGTGTTTTCAGCATTATTCCATGTTGTAGCTTTTTATAGCTGAATATTTCATTATATGAATATGCCATATTTTGTTTGTCCATTCATTAATGGACACTGTTATGTAGAATGCAGGCCAGGTGTAATGGCTCACCCTGTAATCCCAACGCTTGGGAGGCCAAGGCAGGAGAATTGCTGGAAGCCAGGAGAGCGAGACCAGCCTGGGCAGCATACTGAGACACCCCATCTCTACCAATAAATAAGTAATTAGCTGGGCATTTGTTTGGTGGTACATGCCTCTAGTCCTAGCTACTGGGGCGGCTGAAGTGGGAGGATCAACCCAGGAGTTCAAGATTGTAGTGAGCTATGATTGTGCCACTCTGCTCCAGCCTGGGTGACAGAGTAAGACTCCGTCTGTGAAAAAAAATAAACTGACCATAAATGTTTGGATTCTATGCTTCAGAATTGACTAGATAAATAAGAAAAGAAAGGTCTGGATTTTTTATTTTGTTCCACTAATTTATGTGTCTTAACCTCATGCCACTATATCGTCTTGATTACTGTAGCTTTATAGTAAATTTTGAAATTGATAAGTGTAAGTGCTTCAACTTTTTCTTCATTTTCAAGAATTATTTTGGCTATTCCAGCCCCCTTGTATTACCTTATGAGTTTTAGGATCAGTTTGTCAATTTCTGCACAAAAGGCAGTTGAGATTATTATAGGAATTGTGGTGAATGTATAGGTGAATTTTGGGAGTATTGAATTTTTAACAGTATTGAACCTTTCGGTCCATGAACACAGTAGGTCTTTGCATGGATGTAGGTCTTTACATTCCTCCATTGATGTTTTCCAGTTTTTAGTATGCAAGTCCTTTACTTTTGTTAAACTTATTCCTAAGTATTTTATTTCTTTTGATGCTATTGTAGCTAGCATTACACTCTTAATTTTTGGTTGTTCATTGCGATTGATTGACTTTTATATATTCATTGTATGTTCTGCAACCTTGTTGAAGTCATTTATTAGCTCTAATAGTTTTTGTTTTGTTTTGTTTTTGAGACAGAGTTTAGCTCTTGTTGCCCAGGCTGGAGTGTAATGGCTCAATCTCGACTCACCACAACCTCTGCTTCCCGGGTTCAAGTGATTCTCCTGCCTCGGCCTCCGGAGTAGCTGGGATTACAGGCATGCGTCACCTTGCCCAGCTAATTTTGTATTTTTAGTAGAGCCAGGGTTTCTCCGTGTTGGTCAGGCTGGTCTTGAACTCCCGACCTCAGGTGATTTGCCGGCCTCGGGCTCCCAAAGTGCTGGATTACAGGCATGAGCCACCATGCCTGGCCTAGGGAGGTTTCTTCTCTTTTTTGAAACAGAGTCTCGCTCTGTTGCCCAGACTGGAGTGAGGTGGCACCATCTCGGGTCATTGCAACCTCCATCTCTCTGGTTAAAGTGATTCCCCTGCCTCAGCCTCTGTAGTAGCTGGGATTAAGGTGGACGACACCATACCCGACTCATTTTTTTGTATTTTTA
>NW_012102843.1:1230307-1231674 GCF_000951045.1 Mandrillus leucophaeus
GCTCACTGCAACCTCTGACTCCCTGGTTCAAGCAATTCTCCTGTCCCAGCCTCCCAAGTAGTTGGGATTACAGGCACACCCCACCAGACCCAGCTAATTTTTGTATTTGTAGTAGAGATGGGTTTTCACCATGTTGGCCAGGATAGTCTCGATCTCCTGATCTCGTGATCCGCCTGCCTCGGCCTCCCAAAGTGCTGGGATTATAGGCATGAGCCACTGACCCTGGCCCCTGTGTCCACTTTCATAAGGAATATCGGCGTGTAGTTTTG
Organism: Mandrillus leucophaeus; assembly: GCF_000951045.1. Classification (NCBI taxonomy): domain Eukaryota; kingdom Metazoa; phylum Chordata; class Mammalia; order Primates; family Cercopithecidae; genus Mandrillus; species Mandrillus leucophaeus. Next base: position 1,230,577 of record NW_012102843.1, read on the forward strand.
TGATGTCTTTCTCTGGTTTTGGTATCAGTAATATTGGTCTAAAAGAATGAGTTGAGAAGTCCTCTCCTACTATTTCAAAAAGAGTTTGTAAAGGATTGGTGTTTCATTCTGTGTTTTGTAGAATTCACCAGTGAGGGCATTTGATCCCAGCTGGGCTTTTCCTTGTGAGAAGTTTCTTTATTACAAATTCCGTTTCTGTACTTGTTATAGATCTATTCAGATTTTCCGTTTCTTGAGTCCTCGTAGTTTGGGTCTATTAGTCTGTTCTTGTGTTTCTATGAAGAAATACCTGAGAGTGGGTAACTTATAAAGAAAAGAGATTTAATTGGCTCACAGTTCTTTAGGTTTTGCAGGAAGCATGGTGCTGGCATCTGCTTGCCTTCTGGAGGCCTTGGGAAGCTTAACAGTCATGGCAGAAGGTGAAGGGAGAAGCTGGCCTCTCACATGGCAAGAGTGAGAGCAAGAGAGAAAGAGGTGTCACAAACTTTTAAATGACCAGGTCTTGTGAGAACTCACTATCTCAAGGATAGCACCAAGGCATGAGGAATCTGCCCCTGTGACCAAAACACCTCCCACCAGGCTCCACCTCCAACATTGGGGATTACAATTCAAGGTGAGATTTAGCAGGAGCAACATCTAAACTAGATGAGGGTCTTTCTAAGAATTACCCATTTCTTTTAGATTCTCTAAATTGTTGAGATAACAACTGTTTACACTATTTCTTTACATTCCCATTTATTTCTATAATACTGATAGTAATATCCCGTCTTACTTTTCTGATCTAGTATAATTTGAGTATTCTCTTTTTTTTTTTGTTTGGTCTAGCTACAGAATTGTCAACATTGTTGACCTTTTCAGAGAACTAGCTTTTGTTTTTATTCATTTTTCTCTATTTTTGTTTCATTTATTTATACTCTGCTTATTTCCTTCTGCTTTGCTCTTTTTCTGGTTTCTTAAGGTAGATGATGCAGTTATTGAATTTTTTTTTTTTTTTTTTTTTTTTGGAGTCTCACTCTGTCACCCAGGCTGGAGTACAGTGGTGTGATCTCCGCTCACTGCAAGCTCCAATAAAGTCTTTGATTTTTTAAAAATTTAGTT
>NW_012102843.1:1236609-1237677 GCF_000951045.1 Mandrillus leucophaeus
TTATATTTTTAGTAGAGACGGGGTTTCACCATGTTGGGCAGTCTGGTCCGGAACTCCTGACCTCAGGTGATCTGCCCACCTTGGCCTCCCAAATTGCTGGAATTACAAGTGTGAGCCACTGCACCCATCCTGGATGCTTTTTATTTCAAGTTTTTTCCTAATTGCCCTGGCTAGAGGATATATGCGATGTTGAATAGAAATGACAAGAACAGACATTCTTACCTTTTCCCTGATCTTATGGGGAAAGCTTTGAATTTTAAACCACTGAAGATGATGTTACTTGGTTTTTTTTTTGTTTTTTTTTTTTTTAAAGATACCTCTATCAGGTTGAGGAAATTTCCTTTTATTTCTAGTGTTTTTATCATGAAAGGGTGTTGGAATTTGTCTTTTTTGGTTTCTTTGGTAGTGTTTTGTTTTGTTTTGCTTTTGAAACAGGTTCTTACTCTGTCATCCAGGCTGGACTACAGTGGCATGATTATGGTCCACTGCAGCCTCAGCCTTCCAGGCTAAAACTATCCTTCTACCTCACCCTCCCAAGTAACTGGAACTATAGGCATGTGCCACCATGCCCAGCTAAATTTTTAATTTTTTGTAGAGATGGGGGTCTCACTATATTGTCCAGATTGGTTGGATTTTGTTCAGTTGCTCTTTTTCCATGATAATGTGACTTTTGTGTTTTACGCTGTGAATATAGTATATTACACTGATTTATTTTTATTCAACCAACCTTGCATTACTGCATTAAATCCCACTTGGTCATGGTGCATCACTGTTTTCATATGTTGCTGGATTTGAATTGCTAGTGTTTTGTTAAGGATTTTTTTTTTCCTGGAGACAGGGTCTCACTCTGTCACCTATTCTGGAGTGCAGTGGCACAATCACGGCTCACTGCAGCCTTTACTTCCCAGGCTTAAGTGATCCTCCCATTTCAGCCTCCTGAGTAGCTGGGACCACAGGTGCATACCACCATGCCCAGCTGACTTTTGTATTTTTTGTAGAGATGGTGTTTTGCCATGGTGCCCAGGCTGGTCTGGAACTCCCGAGCTCAAGCAGTCCTCCTGCCTTGGC
>NW_012102843.1:1239572-1251225 GCF_000951045.1 Mandrillus leucophaeus
CAACCTTGAACTGAACTACTGGGACTATAGGCATATGCCAGCACACCTGCCTAATTTAAAGAGACTTTTTTAGACACAGGCTCTCGAACTCCTCACCTCATGGTACCCTCCTGCCTCAGCCTGCCAAATAGCTTGGATTATAGGTGTATGCCACCATGCTTGGCTTATATTTTATTTATTTATTTTATTTATTTTTGACATGGAGTCTTGCCCTGTCACCCAGGCTGGAGTGCAGTGGCACGGTCTCAGCTCACTGCAGCCTCTACCTCTCAGGATCACCCAATTCTCCTGCCTCAGTCTCCTGAGTATCTGAGATTACAGGCGCCTGCCACCACACCTAGTTAATTTTTTATATTGTTAGTAGAGACGGAGTTTACCATGTTGGCCAGGCTGGTCTCGAACCTCCTGATCTCAGGTGATCTTCCTGCCTCAGCCTCCCAAAGTGCTGGGATTACAGACGTGAGCCACCGTACCTGGCATCTCTTTTTTAAACACAAGTGTTTATAGCTGTAAATTTTCCAGTGTGCACTGCTTTAGTTGCATCTCATAAATTTATTGACACTTATTTCATATCCTAATATATGGTTGGCCCTGGAAAATGTTCCATTTACAGTTGAGAAAAATACGTATTATGCTGTTTTTTACTGGAGTGTTCTATGGATATCTGGTAGGTCTAGTTGCTTTACAGTTTAAATTTTCTGTTTATTAATCTTCTGCCTAGTTGTTCTATGTATTACTGAAAGTGTGGTATAGAAACCTTCAATTTTTATTGTTGAATTATCTGTTTCTCCCTTCCCGTCCATGAGTTTGCTTCATACTTTGGGCTCAGTTAGGTGTATTTGTGTTTGTAAGTGTTATTTCTCCTTTTTTTTTTTTTTTTTTGAAGACAGGGTCTCACCCGGTTGCCCAGGCTGGAGTACAGTGGTGCAGTCATGGCTCACTGCAGCCTTGACCTCCTGGGCTTAAGCTGTCCTCCCACCTCCACCTCTAGAGCAGCTGGAACTACAGGTGCACACCACCAAGTCCAGCTGATTTTTAAAAACCATAGAGGTGGGTTCTCACTAGGTTTCCCAGGATAGTCTTGAACTCCGAGGCTCAAGCGATTCTGCCGCCTCAGCCATTGTTATCTTTTTGTGGATTGACCTTTTTTGTCGTTATCTTTGTCTCTAGTAACAATATTTGTCTTAATATCTATTTTGATACAGGTTGAGTATCCCTAATTCAAAAATTCAAAATGCTTCAAAACCAAAACTGTTTGAATACCAACATGACCCTCAAAGGAAATGTTCATTGGAGCATTTCAGATTTTCAGATTATCAGTGCTCAGCTTAAGTATAATGCAAATGTTCCAAAATCTGAAACACTTCTGGTCCCAAGCATTTCAGATAAGGGATACTCAACTTGTATTAATATACCAACTTTAAGTCTTACTTGATTACTGGATGGTATAATCCAGTAATCTTTACTATCCTTTTACTTTCACCCTGTTTGTGTCTTTGAATCAGTCTGGAGCAGCTGGTGCCAAGACGCCGGGTGCAGCGCTGGAGGTGTGGCCAGGGCTGTGTGCTCCACACGGCAGCGGGAGCTGGAAACAGATGGGTGCCCTGTCCCCTTCCAGGTTGGATGGGCAGGAGCCCTGCCCTCCCAGGTGCAGCTGCAGCTGTGGAGCAGGCATCCCTGCACTCTCGGGGGACCAGGAAGCCCCCCTTTCCCCGCAGGCTTGGAAGTGCCTACTCCCACTGCCTGGCCTCTCCCCGCTCCCAGTGTCCACTCCGATTTCAGAGTAAAGTTGAGGCTGAGCCTGCTGCTGTCAGGACCTGGCCGGGTGTGTGCACACTAGGGACAGCACCAACACACCAGCCTCATGCTGCCTTGGTCCCCCTCCGTACTTTCAGCTCTGATGAGCATGTGAGGGAGGCCGAGGGTGAGGCTGAAGGCAGCTCGGCATGGACCTGCCCCTTGTCATGAACAGCCTAAGCACTGTGAGCACCTTAGATGTTAGGTTGATGGTGGCAGAAGGCAGATGGTCACCTAGGCGGAAAGGGGTGGGTCCCCGGTGAAGCTACACCTTCAAGCCAGAAACATCTAAAGCCTGGAGGCCAGACTGCAGATCCAGTGCCCAGAGTGAGAATTTATGGTGCTTTTTCTGGGCCCACCCATGGCTGCCCATGGACCCATCAGCACATACTTCCTTCCATATGAGGCCTGTAAAAACCCCAGACTCAACCAGACTCACAGAGATGTTGGGACTACCAGCTGTGAGAAGGAACTACTCACTATGCGTCTCCTCTCCACTGAGAACTGGTCACTTATTGGGACAACCTGCCTGCAGAAAGGAGCTACCCACTGCAGGTCTCTTCTCCACTGAGGGTTAGACACTCGTCAGGATGACCTGCCTGCAGAAAGGAGCTTCCCACTGTGGGTCTCCTCTCTGTTGAGAGCTGGACACTCGTCAGGATGACCTGCCTATACAGAAAGGCACTGCGGAAAGGAGCTTCCCACTGTGGGTATCCTCTCCACTGAGAGCTGGATACTCATGGGGACGACCTGCCTACGGAAAGGAGCTAACCACTGTGGGTCTCCTGAGGACTGTTCTGTCACTCAGTGAAGCTCCTGTCTGCCTTGCTCACCTTCCAGTTGACCGTGAACCTCATTCTTTCTGGACGCAGGATAATAATGTGGGACCCACTGAAAGGCGGGTCTGAAAGATCTGTAAAACAAACAGATGAGCGAGGCTGAAACATGCCCCCTCGCTCACCACATTGCAGACAATGAGAAGGAAAGAAGAGCTGAGGCCCTTTGGGGAGCCCAGACCTAAGAGCTCCCCAAACCCGGGCTGTGACACCCTCTTTGGGGCTCTGGGGTTCCTGATGTCTCCAAGCTTCAGGGTGCCACTACGTTTCCCAGTGCCCACAGTGGAAGCCACAGTGGTGTGCCTGATCCAGATGCAACCTCACAGGGAGCTATTGCCTGGATGTGCCCGCCCACTATATCCAGCATGCCTGGCTATGCTCAGTGGCTGGACCCCACGCTCACTCATACACCCCCTCACTGCTTCTTGCCTGGCTCACCCCTAGCAGGCATGGGATTAGGCCCAGTAGCATGAGCCGAACACAGCCTGTTGGGCCAAGTGAGTGGAACAAGCCCAGCAGACCCTAGCAAAACTCACACAAAGGCACCACCAGCCGCAGAAGTTTCACACTGGAAAAGCGACACCCTAAGGATCCTGTAACAACAGCATATAGTTGGATCATGTTTTTAAGGTCATATAAATTACACCTTCATACATTGTATGCCCATATTGTTGTGTACCGTTATCTTTTTAAGCAGAGATGGGGAAGAAAGTTTACATACAACAAATGCTTATACTCTTTTATTTTTATTTATTTATGTATGTATTTATTTTTGAGACAGTCTCGCTCTGTCGCCCAGGCTGGAATGCAGTGGCATGATCTCGCCTCACTGCAGCCTCTGCCTCCCCAGTTCAAGAGGTTCTCATGCCTCAGCTTCCCAAGTAGCTGAGATTACAGGTGAGTCCCACCACGCCTGGCTAATTTTTTTGTATTTTTAGTAGAGATGGGCTTTTGCTATGTTGGCCTCAAACTCCTGGCCTCAAGTGATCCACCCGCCTGAACTTCCCAAAGTGCTGGGATTACAGGCATGAGCCACTGCACCTAGCCTATACTGCTTTATATTATGTTGTTATCAAGTTACTCTCCAATATCATCTCATTTTAGCCTGAAGGAGTCCCCCTTTAGTATTTCTTACAGGGAAAATCTGCTAGCAACTAATTCTCTTAGTTGTTTATCTGATAACATATAATTTTTAAATTTTAATTTGGAGTCTCGCTAGATATAGAATTCTTCCTTGAGGCTGGATGTGGTGGCTTACTCCTGTAATCCTAGCACTTTGTGGGGGCCAAGTTGAAAGGATTGCTTGAGGCTAGGAGTTCAAGACCTACCTAGGCAACATACAGTGAGACACCATCTCTATTAAAAAATTTTTTCTCTTAATTAGCCAGGCATAGTTGTGAGTTCCTGTTATCCCAGCTACCTGGGAGACTGAGGTGGGAGTATCACTTGAGCCCCAGCATTCAAAGCTACAGTGAGCTATAATGGTGCCACTGCTCTTCAGCCTGGGCAACAGAGACCCTGTCTCAAAAAGAAAAAAAAATTCTTGGTTGACCTTTTTTTGCTATCAGTGTTTTATCTTTTATCTTCAACAATCAAAGTAAACATCAGGTCTTTGAATATCATCTCACTACTTCTGGTTTCTGATGAGAAATCAGCTGTGAGTCTTAGAAACCCTTGTTATGTGTTGAGTTGTTTCTCGCTGCTTTCACGATTTTCTTTGTCTTCATATTTTTAGTTTTATTATGGTCTAGGTATGGATCACTTAGTTTATCCTACTTGGAGACTGTTGAGCTACCTTCATGTGTAGATTAAGTTTTTTCTCAAATTTGCACATTTTTGGAAATTCTTCAAATATTCTTTCTGGCATTTCTATCGTTCTAGGATTTCCATTATGCTTATGTTGGTACACTTGATGGTGTCCCTTAGGTTTCTCAGGCTCTGTTCACTTTTCATCATTCTGGATTTGTTTCCATTCCTCAGATCAAAGGACTGTTACAACTCTGTCTCCTTCGTGCCATCCACAAGGCAGCGAATGATAGGGGGCTGTGTTTCAGCTCATTTGTGTTACAGCTCGTTCAGTCTCACTGCCCTGCTCTGGCTTGTGGCTCCTGGGCCTGCTTGACCCTGCCACTGCTTCCTGTCATGTGGGGCGGCTGTCCAGTCCTGGCAAAGGCAGGGAGGGCTACAATGTTACAGCCCCTTTCCCACCGGCAGGTTCCGGGATCTTGTCCCACGTCCAAGAAGAATGAGGTTACACAGACATGAGAGACTGAGCAAAGTGGAAAACGGTTTTTGTTGAGCAACAGAACAGCTCTCAACATGAGAGGGGACCCAAAGTGGATAACCCTCTGTGTGATAGGGGGCCCAGAGGTAGGTAGCCCCCACATGTGGCTGAGTCTGGCATTTTTATGGGCTCAGAATGTGTGAGTGCATGTTGAATGGTCTATGGTCAGGCCTGGAAAAAGCATAATTGGATTGGCCTTAGGCATCAAGGAAGTTCTCATTCTAGTTGTGGACTATGCCTGGAACTGGCATCCAGTTTTCAGGTTTCAGGCTGTCTTTGACTTGAGTTTTGGGTTTCACCATGTACCTGCCCCTGTCTGCCTGGGAATTTGTCTCTTGCTGCTATCAATCCTCCCTCTGAAGAATATGTCTAACTGCAATTAGGATAAGGACAATTACCACAATTGCTGCTTTCTGTTGACAGGGATGCCGTTTTGCAAAAATGGCAGTCCGATCTCTCTCAGAGGCCTATCTAAGAGTTCCTAGTAAAAGGGAGCCATCGTCTGAGGCTCCATTGGCACGACCATATGGAGTTTGATGATCTCTAATTGAGAAGAAACAAATTTTACAAGGAGGTTAAATATATATGGACCAAATAGTATATTATACAAAAAGGAGCTGGAAGAGAAATGTAGTCCCAAAATAACAGAAATAAGGAGCAAAATAGACTAAACATGCTGAAACAATGTTATGGCAAGGGCTGTTTCACCCTGGTGAAAGAAATTAAATCTTGTATGGGGGCAGTTAAACTTTAGAAGAAAAATAACTTTTTAGGGGAGTATATAATCCCTTGGGAGTTCAGGATTAAGGGATCCTTGGCAAAGATGCCTTGTGGGGAACAGAACTAGGGTGAGAAGAGCAAGCATAGGAGAGACTATAAAGAGGATGTCCATGGTAGGTTAATGACACTTAACCTTTTGTCATATTTAGCTTGAGGTCTCTGATTTTTTCACAGTGGTACTTCGGGTACTGTTCCAGGTCAACAGAGGTAATTCCGTCAGTTTTCCTAGGCCTTTACTCATATAATGAATATATATAATGAATCTAATGTATATATATACACACACATATATACGTATATATATACGTATATGAATCTAAGATACATATAGATGTATATATATAATGAATATATATATAATGAATCTAAGAATCTTTTCCGGTGACATTTACTGGCGTAGGAGTAGAAAAGAGTATGGTATAAGGTCTCTCCCAGTGCGGACCTAGAGAGGGAGAGAGGATAGGAAGTGCCTTTACCCAGTACTGTGCCCCCTGGGTTGAATAGAGATGGCCCTAGTTCCCAGAATTGGGCTTCTGACAGTTGTTTCAGTTCCTATTGGAAGTGGGCCAAAGATGTTATACATGTAATCTAATCAGAGGTTTCTTGGTCTAGCAAGAAATCATTGGTGAGAAAAGGTCATCTGTATATCATTTCGAAGAGAATTAAACCCAGTTTTGTAGGGGTGTTTCTAACTTATAGTAGGGCTATGGGAAGAAGAGTAATCCAGGGCAGATGAGTCCCTCAAGACAGTTTTCTGTGGTACCTTTTGATAATGTCATTTGTCTTTTCTACCTTTCCTGAAGATTGTGGTCTCCAAGCACAATGAAGATAGTATTGTATGCCTACTGCCTTTGAGACCCCCTGGGTGACAGCTGCCTTGATGGAAGGGCCATTATTACTCTGGAGGTGTTTATGAAGTCTAAAGCAAGGAATTACATCATTAATTAGTACTTTTATCACCTCAGAAGCTTTCTCTGTCCAACATGGAAATGCTTCTACTCAGTTAGTGAAGATATCTACCCACACTAGGAGGTATTGGATGCCTCTTGTCTTCCGCATGAGGTGAAATCTGTCTGCCAGTCTTCCCCTGGGTAACCTCCCATTATTTCGGTTCCGCAAGGGAGAAGATGTTGCTTGAGGGGATTACTTCTAATACTAACAAGTATTTCTAATACTTCTAAGGCAAGTCTCACAAGCATTAGTGACCGGTTTGACCATTTTTAGCAGATTTTTACCTGAAAACATTTGGGCCAATTGATAGGTTTTATGCTTACCTAGGTGGAGGGCTTGCTGAAGGATTTTAAGAACTTTTAAGAACTACCTGGCCGGTAGCTGGTATATAAAGTTTGCTGTCCTCTGATTTTAGCCATCCCGAAGGCCAAAAGGTGTGTCCCTGAGAGGTGGCCCATTCTATTTCTGCAGGAGAATATTGAGGTTTTATTTCTCTTGGAGCCCTCCCAGATCAGAGGGGCCTCAAGTGGATCAGAAATCTGGGGCCCTCTTGCTGCCAATTTAGCTGCTTGGTCTGCCAACTTAGTTCCTCAGCTATTTCATCTGTTCACTTTTAGTGGCCTTTACAATGTATTATTACCACTTCCCATGGAAGGAAAACTGAGGATAATGATCTCTTAATTTCCTAGTGGTATGAGAGACCTATTAGCTGTGAGGAAGTCCCTTTCTTTCCAGATAGTGGCATGGGCAGGGAGGACTAGGAAAGTATACGCAGAATGAGTATAAATGTTAACTGCTTTCCGTTTGCTTAATTCACCCTTGTGAGGGCAGTTACCTCAGCTAGTTGATCACTTGTGTCTAAGGAGAGAGGCATGCTGTCAATAATATCATTTAGGGTGACTATTGCATATCCTGCTTTATTGATCCCTTATTCCACAAAAGAACTTCCATCTGTGAAGAGAATCTAGTCTGGGTTCTCTAAGGGAGTTTCTTCGAGGTCCTCTCTGGCCACATAGGTTTCCCCTACTATGTGTTCGCAGTCATGTTCAAGCTCCCCAGCTTTCTCTGGGAGGAAAGTTGCTGGGTTTAGGGAGGGACAGGTTCTTAACTGGGCTGCAGATCTCTCTAATAGCACTGCTTAATATTTGAGGAGACGATTGTCCTCTACCCAGAGCCTCCCCTTAGAAGACAGCAGTCCTGCCATATTATGTGGGGTATAAATGGTTACGTTGTACCCCATGGTTACCTTAGTGGCCTCTGGTACTGACAAGGTTAGTGCTGTGACTGCACGGAGGCAGACTGGCCATCCTTTAGCTACCAAATTAAGCTCCTTGCTTAGGTAACCTACAGGTTTCTGGGCTGGACCTTGGGCCTGAGTTGGAACTCCCTGGGCCATTCTCTTCCTTTCTGATACATAAAGATTGAATGTCTTCCCTATGGGAAGACTAAGGGCTGGTGCCTCAAGCAAGGCTTGTTTCAGTTGGTCAAAGGTCCTTTTAGCCTCTGGTTCCCAAATTAGGGAGTGAGTCTTAGTCACCTGAGTCTCCTTTATTGTGTGATATAAGGGACAAAGTATTTCACCATACCTGGGTATCCATAGTCCTGTAATCCCCAAGAATCCTCGCAGTTACTTGAGGGTTTTGGGGAGAGGAAAAGAGGAGATGGACTTAATCCTTTCTTCACTTAGTTCGCTGGTCCCCTCTGACAAGACTAGACGTAGGTACTTCACTGAAGTCTGATAGAGCTGAGCCTTAGATTTTGAGACCTTATATCCTCTGTTAGCCAGAAAATTAAGACAAGCCTTACGCTCGTCCTGAGACTTCCTTAATTGGAGGGCAAAGGAGAATATCATCATCTACATATTGTAAACCTGAGGATAAAGGAACTCAGATCTTTTGACAACACCTGCCCAAACAGCTGGGGACTGTCTTAGAATCTCTGTGGTAACACCATCCAGATTAGCTATGTAGTCTGGTTGGATGGATCCTTGAATGCAAACAAATACTGGCAGTCGGGGTGTAATGGTATGCAGAAAAAAGATGTCCTTTAGGTTCAGGACTGTGAACCATTTAGTTCTCCCAAGTATTTGACTTAGGGTATAGGGATTGGGAACCACCATATGGATTGGAACCACATCCTCATTAATGAGGCAGAGGTCTTGGACCAGTCTCCTTCCTTTATTGCGTTTTTGTAAATCCAATATTAGAGTATTACAAGAGCCGTTGCAGGGTTTAAGGAAGCCCTGCATCCTTGAGTTATCAGTGATGGCTTCTAGCCCTTTCCTAACTTCTGGTTTTAGGGGATATTGTCTCTGGTTAGAGAAGGTGGGATCCTTAAGGTGGACCCAGACCAGTATGGCAATTATGGCTGCACCAATTTTCCTTTGAGTTGCCCAGACTTCTGGGTTAATTAATATCAGTCTGCACTAAGGTGAGACAAAGAATCTGTCCTGGAGCCATAAGGATGGTGGGTCCCATACCAGCTAAAATAGCCCTGCCTAGCAGAGGAGTTGAGCTTCCAGGCATGATTTAAAAGTCATAGATAAACAAAAGGTCACCTCAACTATAACTAAGGGGTTGGGAAAAACATCAGGTTAAAGGCTTTCCTGAGACATCCCTAACAGTCATACTAAGAAAGGAAGGGAGGACTGGCCTAATAAGTTGCCTCCCAAGAGGGAAAAAAAATCAGTCCCTTACACAGCAAAGCTCCCTGTAGTCACAGGACTATGCTGACTCCTGACACGGTTGGGGCGGGGGAGGGGAGGGCGGGAACAACTTAAATGCAGGGAAGGGAAGTTGCCTGAGGGAAATAGCCCCTTGCCCGATGCAAATGAGTTCCTTCTACAGGGGAAAGAAAACTCTCAATCATTACATCCTTCTTCTAAGAACAGACAAAAACCAAGTTGTTCTGAATTACATTGCTGATGACTAAGCAAAATGCTCATTCCACTCAGTAATATTGTCACTGTGGTTTGCAACAACACCCTTAATGTTGTATATGAAGACGAGATAGGAGCCAGGAAAGAGAGAAAGAAAATGCTATAGGAAAGACTGGAGGTCTTGACTGACACCCGAACGGGCTCTTGGGGATTGAGGCCAGTCCAGGAGCCTTCAGGTAACACTGAGCTGTAGCCTCAGCCAGATGCCTTCAGTTGCCGGAGGACCTTATTCTGACCCTATGCAATGGCTAGACCTCTGTGAAGGCAGACTGGATTGAAACAAAGCCAACATTCCCAGTACCTGAGGGTGATGGCAGAGGCTTGACAAAGTCTTCCCCGGCAAGCCTGTCCTTTGCAACTTGGCCATTCGCTCTTAACTGGCTGACAGAGGTCCAGTGCTTCATCCATTTTTGGAAAAAAAATGTGAAGGCAAGAAGCCTCAGAAATGAAAGTGTAAGAGGTCCACTCTTACCCTTCCACAGACCCCAGACAAGCCTCCAGAAATGACAGAGGATTCATTCATTGCCACTGTGCTGGAAGCATCTCCGTGTCCTGTGGCACACCTGTCTGGGCCTCACTCACCTCTAGGCTCACTGCTGGGCCCTCTGCCCACTCGACCCAGCAGACTGCTTCTGGCCCGGATTCCATGCCCACTGCAGCTCTGCATTCAGCCCACAACTGGTCCAGTTGTGCCATGATTGTCTTCTACCTTGGGAGCCGGCATCTGGATGAGGGTGACATAGCGGGACCCAAAAACTTGGAGATACCAGCAACCACAGAGCCCCAGCTGTTGCCCAGGGAGTCCCCAAGGACCATTACAACTCTCTCTCCTTCCCTCCGCCCACAGCATGGCAAACGGAGGTGGCAGGGGAACGCATGTTTCAGCTTGTTTGTGTTACAGCTCGTTCCATCCCCCTACCCTGCTTCAGTCTGCGGTTCCTGGGCTGGCCCAGCCCCACTGCTGCTTTCTATCGGGTAGCTGCCCAGTGCCAGCAGAGGACTGGAGGGCTACAGTGTTAGAGTTCCTTTCATACCCACCATTCAGCAGGTTCTGGGATCTTGTCCTGCGTGTAAGAAGAATGAGATTATGCGGACAATGGAGAGAGAGCAAGGCAACAGCTCTCGACACGAGAGAGGACCCGACATGAGTAGACCTCCATGTGAGAGGGGATTCCAAAGGCGGGTAGTCCCCATGTGTGGCTGAGTCTGAGGTTTTTATGGGCTTAGAATGGGAGAGTGCAGGCTGATTGCTCCATAGGTGAACCTGGAAAAAGCACCATTTGATTGGCTAAAAGACATCGAGGAAGTTCGCATTCCGGTCATGGACTCTACACAGAACTGGCAGTCCAGTTTTCAGGCTTCAGGCTGTCTTTGGCTTGAAGATTGTCAGGTTTCACTGGGTACCCTACCCCTGTCTGCTTGGGAGTTTGTATCCTGCTCTTATCAACTGTATTATTTCTTTATTCATATTTTCTATTTGGTGAGAGATTATTCTCATAATTTTCTAGACATGGATTCCTGTAGCTTTTCCAACTTATTTAAAAATAGCTCATTTATAGTCTCAAGTCTAATGTCTGGATTTCTCTGGGCAGACTTTTGGTTTTTTGACTCTGTATGAGCCATACTTTCTTATTTCTCTGTGTATCATAATATTTTGTGAAAAAATTGGATGTTTTAAATAATATAATGCGACAACTCTTGGAGTTAGATTTTTCTTCTTCCGTGTTTGTTGTTGTCTTAGATGTTGCTGTTTGTCTAGTGAGTTTGCTGAACTAATTTTATGCAGTCTATATTCTGTGAAGAGTTGGTATTCTATGATTGGATGATGATTTCCTTAACTACTGGGAGCAAATAAATATCCCGTGGTTTGCCAAGGGGGTCTGTGTGTGCATTGGGACATGCTTTAGTTCAGCCAAGCAGTTGACCCACTCTGCCTTAGCCTTCCTTCACTAGTTAAAGTTAAGGTTCTTCTTGGAATTGGTAATGCTTTGATTCCCAAAAGGCATAAATTAAGAATTAAGGGAGTTCCTGTCTCACTCTTCATGCAGAGTAGGTCTTCTGTTCATT
>NW_012102843.1:1251455-1253615 GCF_000951045.1 Mandrillus leucophaeus
AGCCAGGATGGTCTCGATCTCCTGACCTTGTGATCCGCCCGTCTTGGCCTCCCAAAGTGCTGGGATTACAGGCGTGAGCCACTGCGCCCGGCTGTTCATTCTTTTTATAAATTGTTTGGCAGATAAATGAAGTATACAAATACACAGCATTGTTGTGAGAACATAGTTTTCTGATAACCCAGTAAGTGAATTTATACCATCAATTGACCTGGTCATTATGGAAGTTACGCAGTAAAGGAACATAGTTATTTATCATTAATTTATTGGTCCTCCTGTAAGTACTGTGAAATAATTATACTTGGTTAAACACTTTATTTTACTAATTTAGCTAGAATTGTTTCCTGTGAAAGGGCCACCTGTTCTATGAATTATACTTTGTATTGCAGCACAACCTGGTGTTTCTGTTCAAGGCTGCCAAACACTAGAGCATTCCACCTAAGGTTTAAATTGTGATATCAGTACATGCTATAGCATTTTCAATAGCAGTTTTAACCAAAAGTACAGAATTCAATGTAAGTACTTAAACTTTTATTTTTTATTTAGGTTACTTACAGCAAGAAAACCTCATTTCTACCTGCCAGACTTTTATTTTGGAAAGTTCAGATTTAAAAGAATATGCAGAACACTGTACAGATGAAGGGTTTATTCCAGCCTGCTTACTGGTGAGTTATTTATTCCTTAAGGGAAATACTTCTTCAACACAAGAGACTACAAACATAGTCATAAAATCAGCTTATCAGAAAAAATATTGAAATTGGCAGAAATTTAATGGTTTATATTCATGCATGACTGGTAAGACCCAAAGACGACCAGCTGTTCTTTTTACAAATTTATGCCAAAACTATTAAATGAATTACAACTTTGACTCTGAGAATTAGTTTCAAAATGACACTCTCGTTTATGATTAGTTTCGCTGCTGCTATCTCCAAGCCTTTTTTTTTTTCCCTTCCTGACCTGTATCTGGCTGCTCCTTTCAGACAAATACAAAACAGATATTTTGATTTATTATTGTCATTTCTTTTGTTAAATATCACTAGACCAACAAACCATCATTTGGCACGTAGTGGATACCTTCCAGAACTACATTATTTCACATGGTGTTTACTATTTTATTTTAAACATGGCTCCTTGAAGACTATCACAGATAACATCAATGTCTGCTTAGGAAACTGAAAATGACGCAAAACTAAAGTTAAGTAAGGTCATAGAATACAGAGTATACACAAATCCATTGTATTCTGCGTGCCTGCAGTGAACAATTGAAATTTGAAAAATTTTTGAAAGTACGCATTTATAATAGCAACAAACAAACAAAATGCTTAGAGATAATCTAACAAAATATGTGTGAAATCCAAATGCTCCAAATTGCCTGAAATCTAAGGCCTGAATAAAAGGAGAATTGTACGGTGTGCACAGATTGAGACTCAATATTGTTAAGGTGTTATTCCCCCCAATTTAATTATAGATTTTTTACAGTCAAAATGCCTGCAAGCATTTTTATAGGTAACACGGAGCTGAATTCTAAATGTTAAATGGAAAAGAAACTAGAATAGCCTAAAGAGTTTCTGAAAAAGAACAATTTGGAGGACTCACATTACCAGATTTCAAAACTTACTAAAAAATATGATAATCAAGATTAAGGGGCATTTTTGATAGTTTAGGCACGTAGATCAGTGGAACCAAATACAAAGTCCATATAGAGACCCATACATCTGATTTTGACAAAGGCTTAAGGCAATTCATTGCAGAAAGGATGGTCTTATCAACAAATGTTGCTGGAACACTCAGACATCCATATGTAGAAAAAGAACCTCTACAAATACCTCATACCTTATGCAAAAATTAACCATAAAATGGTTCAGAATGTAAAACACAAGACTCTGAGACTTCTAAATGAAAACATGAGAAAAAAATTGTGCAAAGTTGGATTTGACAATGAGTTTTTTATATGACACCAAAAGCATGGACTATAAAGGCAAAACTTAGCCCAATTTATAAAAAATTAAAAACTTGCTCTACAAGAGGCATGTTAAAAGAAATGGGCTGGGCCAGACACAATGGCTCATGCCTGTAATCCCAGCACTTTGGGAGGCCCAGGCAAGAGGATTGCTTGAATTCAGGAGTTCTATACCAGCCTGGGCAGCATAGTGAGACTTCATC
>NW_012102843.1:1263001-1265042 GCF_000951045.1 Mandrillus leucophaeus
GCCTCCCAAAGTGCTGGGATTACAGGCGTGAGCCATCATGCCCAGCCTCTCATTTACTTTTTAGAATAACCCAGTGAGAGAGATTGTTTAAAGCCATTTTTAAATATGAGAAAATTGAGGATTAAATTTCCACACTTACAAGGAATTTGCATAACCTTTATGATAATTATTATAAGACAAATTTTTTTAATTCACTTTCATATGTCATATGATATCAGATGGAACAAAGACCAGAAAAAGTGTTTCTCCCTTTTTTAATAAAATGAAGGTGTAAAATTATTGGCCAAAAAATGCTCAGAGATTTTACAGATGTCCATTTCTACTCATATTGTATCTGATACTCAGTGACTTTAGAAGAGAAAGCAACCTTGTTATAGCTTTGCAAGCTATTTTACAAAGTAGATTTATTTCTCATTTTCCAACATACTGTCAATAATCAAGAGACAAGGTTTTTTTGTGTGTCTTTGTTCAAAATGAATGATGAAATTTCTTCAGCTGGGTTTATTAAGAACTTTTTCCTCCTGTGATTTAGAAACATCAAATAATGTCCCAGCAATAATGTCATCTTTATGGAAGAAATTGGACCATACACTTTCTCAGATCAGGTAATAAGCTATTAGAATGTGCCTAATGATTTTGGAATTCAAATACACTTTGGGTTTAAATCTTCTTGAGACCTACACAGTATACTTATGTAACACTTATGCAGTTTTGAAATTACTGTAGAGGTTGCTGGTACTGTGGAGGCTACTGACTGACATAATTTAAAATAAATAGCATACTTTTAATAAAATACTTAGAAAACTAAGCTATGTAGTAGTTTAATGACATTTCCAAGTTTCCATAGCAATTTAGAGGCAGATATATTGTTAGAATACAAATCACCTAATCCCAGGCCACTGTGAATTCCCTTAGGCAGCTGTCTCTTTATTACATATTCACAGAATTGATGCATTGAACCCATGCCCACTTGATTTCTTAACTTGAAATAAGCTTGAAGAAGAATGCTAATTCTGAAATCTTCTGGTATCAATTTTATGAAAATCTCCTATTTGACAATAGAATTTGTTATGAAAACCATAGTCTCTTAACCTTTCTTTCAGAGATATAAGTGACTACCCCACCTAACTTCAGCATGGGTTTCATTTTCTTTCTCTGCTTAAACTGCTAAAATGGCTCCAAATGCTTTCTACTTAACTCTGGACACATCTTACTTGGTAGTCTTATCTTTATATTTCTCTTTCCTGACTCGAGTTTTATGGATCTTGTTGGAGACTTATTTGACATATTTTTTATGATAATGGCACGGTGTCTGTGACTTTATCAAATAAAGGGATGGGCCACTCTGATTCATACTAAAATAATTAACTTGTACTGTGAATTTTTCCATGTTTGTTTGCATCTTCTTTAGGGGTTCAATAAAATAATTTCATAGCCATAAATTTAATAAAAGCTGGATGTCCTCTGACATTAACTTGGGGATTCCGAAGTATTTATATATGGAGTCATGGAAAATCAGAATTTCTCAATGGGAAGGCATCTCTGTAATTGTGAAAGATAATAGAAAATGTATACTTTGTATATTCTTACTTAAAAATGTAATATGCAGAGTTTCTAAAGTTAAATTATATTCTTTTTATTTTTTCAAGAGGTAGGGTCTCGCTCTGTTACCTAAGCTGGAGTGCAGTGGTGTGATCATAGCTCTCATAGCCTTGAACGCCTCAGCTCAAAAGTTTCTCCCACCTCAGCCTCCCAAGTACCTAGGACTACGGGCGCATGCCACCTGGCTAATTTTTATTTCGTTTCATAGAGACAGTCTTGCTATGTTGCTCAGGCTGGTCATGAACTCTCAGCCTCAAGTGATCCTCTCACCTCAGCCCCCCAGCGTGCTGGGATTACAGGCATGAACCACCGTACCCAGCCCAGATTGCATTCTTAACGTAATGTCAAGGCACTCTAACGCATATTACGTTGGATAGAAACTTGTTAATTAAAATTATGTGTGTTGTGAGTGTGTCTACATGCCACTATTTTTCTCCTA
>NW_012102843.1:1266822-1267437 GCF_000951045.1 Mandrillus leucophaeus
AAGATACTTTTACCAAAGAAAATATACAAATGGCAATAAGCGTATGAAAAGATCTTCCAAATCATTAGTCATTAGGAAAATGCAAATTAATACCCCACTGATATACGAATATCTATTAGAATGGCTAATATAAGAAAACAGGTTTAAAAACTGGCAAGTCCTTGACCACAAATATGCAGAGCAGCAGGAACTCTTGTTTGTTACTGGTAAGAATTAAAAATCATACAGTTGCTTTTGAAAACAGTTTGCATTCCCCATGTGAACCAACACTCACATTACCCAAATCAGTTGAAAAACTTGTGTTCACACAAAAACCTAGACACTGGTGTTTGCTAATAGTGCCTAAAAACTGAAAACAGGCCAAGTGTGGTGGCTCACACCTGTAATCCCAGCACTTTGGGAGGCCAAGGCAAGCGGATAGCGAGGTTAAGAGTTCGAGACCATCCTGGCCAACATAGTGAAACCCCATCTCTACTAAAAATACAAAACTTAGCCAGGTATGATGGTGCGTACCTGTAGTCCCAGCTACTCAGGAGGCTGAGGCAGGAAAATTGCTTGAACAGATGTGTATAAGAGACAGACTTAGCCCAATTTATAAAAAATTAAAAACTTGCT
>NW_012102843.1:1268967-1271190 GCF_000951045.1 Mandrillus leucophaeus
ATAACATGGATGAATATTAAATAAATGCTTCTAATTTCTTCTAAATTAACAGTTCGGAACAAATAACAAATTGTAGATAGTGGGAGCCAAATTCCTCACTGTGTGAGAAAGAAGATATAAATAAGCATAATAATGAAACCACTGGTGTTGGGTTATAATCTGAGATATTAGTATGACACTGTGGTTATTTTAATATATATACAGATAGATGTAGAAATACAAATGCTTGTGTATATGCATTTGTACGTGTATGTGTAGCTGTCTGCTGAGAGGGTCTAGAAGCAGTAATACCCAAGTAGCTATAATGTCCTAGTCAAACGGGCAAGATTCTTTAGAAGCTTGGATGCAAACCCTAATGTCAGTGGCTATTTTCATTTTCGATTACCTGCTTCTTTACCCTTTCCTCATCAGCTACTCTGCAGTTAGATCTTTTATTAACTTGAATGGTGGAATCTTTTCTTGTGAGAAATTATTGGTAGTATTATACACTTTTGGTAATATTTGATCTTTTTCTTTTCAGTCCTTATTTGGAAAAAACTTGACAACAATTTTAAATGAGTATGTAGCTATGAAAACAAAAGGTAAGAGTTCTGATTTGGAGTTTTTTTGCTGATGTGTACAATATTTATCTACTTGATTTAGTTAAAAATAATTTTTAAAGGTGTCTCATAAAAGCCTTGAGAAAACTTGTCTCCGTTGTGATGACATAAATTTTTCTGGGACACATCTAATTTGTTTGTGGGTTTTGTTTTTTGTTTGTTTGTTTTTGTTTTTTGTTTTTGAGACAGAGTTTCACTCTTGTTCAGGCTGGAGTGCAATGGCATGATCTCGGCTCACTGCAACCTCCAGCTCCTGGATTCAAGCTATTCTCCTCCATCAGCCTCCCAAGTAGCTGAGATTACAGGCCTGCACCACCATGCCCGGCTAATTTTGTATTTTCAGTAGAGGTGGGGTTTCTCCATGTTGGTCAGGTTGGTCTCAAACTCCTGACCTCAGGTGATCCACCACCTCGGCCTCCCAGAGTGTTGGGATTACAGGTGTGAGCCACTGCCCCCGATCATTTGTTTGTGTTTATATTGAGTGATACATAAATTGCAACAATCTTTATATTAGCAAAAATAACCCAAAAATTACCTTTAAAAAATATGTAAAATAAAACTCTTACCTCTGTGTTATCTATACTGATAAACAGACATCACTATGTGTTAAAAAGTTTTAAACTGACATTTTAATTTTAATTCTATGTAGTCTAAGTCTGAACGTAGAAGCCAGTCATAAACTGGCTTATACTTACCAGCATATAAAATTCTACTTGCCTTAATTAAGGATGTTTTAGAGAAAAAGTTTTGACTACTTATTCTCTAATATTGATTATTTTCAATAGCTTATAATATTAACAAAACAATTAGCATTAAACAATTTGCATAAGATAACATAAAAAGAAGCTTGACTTTTTTGACGTTGTCACTGTGTATAAGCATTGTGCTATGTGCTTTCATGTGTTTTTTTTCATCATTTAATATTTTGTGTTTTTTGTTTGTTTGTTTTTTTGAGACGGGGGTATCTCTCTGTTGCCCAAGCTGGAGTGCAGTGGCGCGATCTCGGCTCACCACAACCTTCTCCTCCTGGGTTCAAGCAATTCTCCTGTCTCAGTCTCCCGAGTAGCTGGGACTATAGGCGCACACTACCATGCCTAGCTAATTTTTGTGATTTTAGGAGAGACAGGGTTTCACTGTGTTGGCCAGGCTGGTCTCGAACTCCTGACCTCATCATCTGCCCACCTTGGCCTCCCAAAGTGCTGGGATTACAGGCGTGAGCCA
Source organism: Mandrillus leucophaeus (assembly GCF_000951045.1). Classification (NCBI taxonomy): domain Eukaryota; kingdom Metazoa; phylum Chordata; class Mammalia; order Primates; family Cercopithecidae; genus Mandrillus; species Mandrillus leucophaeus. The sequence continues at coordinate 1,270,788 of NW_012102843.1, forward strand.
TCATGCCCAGCCTCTCATTTACTTTTTAGAATAACCCAGTGAGAGAGATTGTTTAAAGCCATTTTTAAATATGAGAAAATTGAGGATTAAATTTCCACACTTACAAGGAATTTGCATAACCTTTATGATAATTATTATAAGACAAATTTTTTTAATTCACTTTCATATGTCATATGATATCAGATGGAACAAAGACCAGAAAAAGTGTTTCTCCCTTTTTTAATAAAATGAAGGTGTAAAATTATTGGCCAAAAAATGCTCAGAGATTTTACAGATGTCCATTTCTACTCATATTGTATCTGATACTCAGTGACTTTAGAAGAGAAAGCAACCTTGTTATAGCTTTGCAAGCTATTTTACAAAGTAGATTTATTTCTCATTTTCCAACATACTGTCAATAATC
>NW_012102843.1:1273285-1281797 GCF_000951045.1 Mandrillus leucophaeus
AGTAGCTGGGACTACAAGCGTGTGCCACCACACCCAGCTAATTTTTTGTTTATTTTTAATAATTATTTTTTGTATTTTTGTGTTTTTTTTATTTTTGTAATTTTTTTTTGTATTTTGCCATGTTAGCCAGGATGGTCTCAATCTCCTGACCTCATGATCTGCCTGCCTCAGCCTCCCACAGTGCTGGGATTACAGGCGTGAGCCACCGCACCTGGCCAAACCACCGTTTTTTATGTACAGTTATGTTAATTAATATTTTCATTTATCATAAAAATATTTTGTAAATACTCCCTACATTTCACATAGACTCATGTAGAATGTTTTAATTCTCATGAGTTTAGGTTTATTAATTCATGGGGGTATTATCAATATGAATTATTGCAGAACAAATACAATCTTGGATTTATAAAGCTTGAGTGTATTCATTTTAGTTTCTTCTGAAAGTCACATAAATTTAGTTGATATATTTAGGGGTCATTCTTCAATCTGTTGATGTAACATGTTATATAATAGGATGCATCATATTGACTTCTTATAATTCCCAAACTACCCTGACATTGAATTTGTTTTTTAAATGCTTATATGTTTCAGCCCGAACAAGAACTGGAATTGCAGAAATCAAACGGCAGAGAAAGCTTGCATCTCAAACAGCTCCAGCCAGTGCAGAGTTGCTCACTTTACCTTACCTTTCAGGACAGTTTACCACTTCTTCCACAGGTACACAAGTTGCTCGATCAAGTGGCCAAATTTCAGATCCATCAAGGTCATATTTTGTAGTGGTCAACCATTCACAGTCACAAGATACTGTAACCAGTAAGTTTACATTTTGTTCTCTTAAATTTTGTTGTTAATGAAATCGTATGAATGAGATAATATACTAATGTCTTTATACTCAGTGTAAAAATATGACCCCCCCCCCCCAAAAAAAAGATGAGAGAGACTAAAAGTGGAACAGACTTCTAGATTTGCTATAAGGATATAAAATCTTTAAGGCATTTTAATCTAGGATTCTTCCTATTTCTACTCTAACTGAAGTCCACCTTGAACTCTCTAATTCTCCATTTTTGGCATTAAGAGAAAAGGACCTTGTTGCATTTTATTTTAAATGGAATGTACATTGTATTTTCTACCTCCTTGCCTTTGTTGATGTCAGTCTGTCCTCCTGGAATGAGGAATGCCTTTCCACTTCTCCTCTATCTTTACATGTTAGAAATCCTACATATGCCTGGCTGAACCTTAGAGTTAGGAATATCCTTAGAGAGCGTGTGGTATATCTTATTTGTTGCATACTTGAAACTTTTGAAAACACATGATAGTAAGCGATAAGAAGCTAGTTAATAACAGAGTTGGGATTAGAATTCAGGAGTTAGCAGTCTCAGTTCACAAACCAATTATCTTTCTGTGCAGCTAAAATTTATTGCCATCAAGATCTCCCCCATTTTCACCTTTTCCAAATCCTTTTCTATACCCAGAATGCTTAGTTTATACTTCTTAGACTTTTTCCATTCTACCATATTATTTTTTGTTGAGACTATACTGTACTTTGGATTTTATTGTAAAACCTTAAGGCATAAAGACTATATTTTATTGATCTTAATATCTTTTACCGTGCTTTATACATGGTAGGCACTCAGTACTTGTTAATTGAATTTAATATAAAATAATAATCACTATTTAAAGCTTTTTATCCCATTACAAGTTTAGAAAATTATTCCATTTCTTTGGCTTACTGTTATGTTTTCTTGAAATACAGCTGGAGAAGCTTTAAACGTCATTTCTGGTGCTCAGGAAAAGAAAGCACATGCCAGTTTAATGTCTCCCGGTAGACGCAAAAGGTAAATGCTTTTTAAAAGAGACAAGTTACCTGTATCCGTTAAAAAAAAAATTACATCAGGAGATTTACATTGTGAATAATAAGAGCAGGTTATGTTCTGATCTGTTGTTAGAACTATTCCAAAATACATTGTCTTTCTTCACATTCTAACCCGCCTGAAATTGGGTTGCATCTCTCAATTAATGGCATATCACTGTTTCATGGAAAATATGTTTATTCTGTATTGGTATATAAAATAATGGTATATCTTACAAATGATGTTATCCCAGGTTTTTTGAAGTCCATGTTTTTTAACCGAATGTAAATAATACCATTATGTTCTATGCTGCACACACATTTAAAGTCCTAAGATCAATTGATGGAATTTTTCCAGGCACAATCTTTGAGAAAAATGTTTTTCTGTCTTACTTACTCTGTGTGTCTTTGTTTGAAGAATATTTTTAAAAAGAAATAGTAGTTTTAAAATGTTTCTTCTAGTTTCTTAGCTGCCAAGCCCTGGGTATTTTTGTTAGAGTTTTTACTTTCGGTTGTCTTTCATTCAAGACTGACCTCAGCCTCCTTTGTTGGAGCCTTTCTCACTTCACCATATAAAATAATAAACAGTAATATCGATTTATTTAATTTTAGAGATAGGGCCTTGCTCTCCTGGCCACGCTGGAGTATAGTGGTGCGATCATAACTCATTGCAGCCTCGAACTTGTGGGCTCAGAAGATCCTCCCACCTTAGCCTCCCCAGTAGCGAGCACCACAGGCACATGCCACGACACCCAGCTAATTTTTTTATTTTTTGTAGAGATAGGGGTCTCATTTTGTTGCCGAGGCTAGTCTCAAACTCCTGGCTTCAAATGATCTTCCCACCTTGGCCTCCCAAATTGCTGGGATTACAGATGTGAGCCACCATGCGCAGCCATAAAAGAGCAATATTAATATTTAACATTTATAGGAACCTTGACTTTTTAAATAAAGTATATATACTTTATTTCATTCCATTCTTTAGTAAACCCAGTAATGCAGTTAGTTGGTCATCATAAAGTGGGTTAGAGAGTCAGAGCTTGCTGTGCTTCAGACCACATAGGTAGTAAGTGGTAAAGCTAGACTTCAAACTCATTTTTTTGAATCCAAGACTACTAATACTTTTTGTACTTCCCTTTGTTCCTACCACAAATAGAGAATATACAGTTGACCTTGAACAACACGGGTTTGAACTGCATGGGTTCATTTATACTCAAGTTTTTTTCAACCAAACACAGATTGAAAATTTAGTAGTAAAACCTACCTAGATGCAGTGTGCTGACTTTTTGAGTACATGGGCTTCCTAGTGCAGACTGTAGGACTTGAGTACATGTGGATTTTGATATCCTTGGGGGTCCTGAAACCAGCCCCCTGCAGATACAGGGACAACCGTATCTGTTCTGCTATGGTGATCTTAAAATTTATGTCTGTATATGTATTTATCTTTAAATCTGTTAAACATAGTGATTAAAAGAAAAATTTTTAAAATGTGTTTCAGTGAATCTCAGAGAAAAAGTACCACTTTGTCTGGCCCTCATTCAACAATACGGAATTTCCAAGATCCAAACGCATTTGCGGTAGAAAAAGTAAGTGACTCTGCCAAACTTTGCAACTTAAAATATTCCTGAGTTAAAAAATACAGATATATACACAAATGTATGTATATATGTATCAAATAAAGAAACAGGGGTAAGTTTATAGATATCTATAAATACTTTGTTGTTGTTGGATCATTTAATAAAATACCGGCCAGGTGCTGTGGCAAATGCCTGTAATCCCAGCACTTTGGGAAGCTGAGGCGGCCAGATTGCTTGAGCTCAGGAGTTCAAGACCAACCTGGGCAACATGGTAAAACCCCGTCTCTACAAAAAATACAAAAATTGGCCAGGCGTGGTAGCACATGTCTGTAGTCCTTGCTGCTTAGGAGGCTGAGATGGGAGGATTGCTTGAGCCTGGGAGATCGAGGCTGCAGCGAGCCATGATCATTCCACAACACTCAAGCCTGGGTGACAGAGTGAGACCCTGTCTCAAAAAAAAAAAAAAAAAATCTGTCTAGTGAGTAGTGGCTTATAGCTGTAATAAGAGGTATTGAGAGGCCAAGAGGAGCGGATCTCTTGAGGCCAGGAATTCAAGACCAGCCTGGCCAACTATCTCTACTAAAAATACAAAAATTAGCTAGGTGTGATGGCGCACGCCCATAATCCCAGCTACTATTCAGGAGGCTGAGGCACAAGAATTGCTTGAACTGGGAGGTGGAGGTTGCAGTGAACTGAGATCGTGCCACTGCTCTCCAGCCTGGGCTACAGAGCGACACTGTAAAAATAGGGCATTTACTGGGGTTTGATGGTGAGTGTGGAAGTGTATAAGAAAGAGTTGTTGAAAGATCTATGAAAACATTTGCAAATTACAGTGTTGTATTCAGGTATTAATATGGAGGGAGCCGCCACAACTTCTGAGTTTCCATTTAGGTTTATTAAAACTATCCAGCTCTTATCGGTTTGTTATTTTCTAATAAATATTAAATAGCAGAATACTCTTTATTGTCCTTTTGCTAACAGTGGCTTTCTTTTCCAGCAAATGGTTATTGAAAATGCACGAGAAAAAATACTAAGCAACAAATCTCTTCAAGAAAAGCTAGCAGAAAACATAAATAAATTTTTAACTAGGTAAGCTATATATGTTTAAAATGCCTAATTGTTTTTGCCTAATTGCATAACTATAATAAAGATTTTTCTTTCTTTGTTAACAGTGATAATAATATTGCCCAAGTACCTAAGCAAACAGATAACAACCCTACGGAGCCAGAGACTTCAATTGATGAATTCTTAGGACTTCCGGTATGGGTGGTTGGGGTGCGCATGTGTGCGTGTGTGTTACTTATAGTTAAGATTGATGGTATTTTGGTTTCATTTCAAAACCATTGCCAACATAAGATGTTATGATTTGCCATCTAATTAGATAAAGTGATTTACAATAGTAAGATCAAACTTTTCTTCATTCATTGAATGTAATCTGTTCCTGAAAAACACATCGCATGATGACTTAAAATAGAATCTATATTGCATCCACAGTCATGGATTCCTAAGTATTTAATACTTAAAAATTTGTTAGTGGGTGTATTTGTGTGTAATAAACAGTAATACAGTGTTTATATAAATTACATTTCTTCTGCACTGCTACAAACTGTATAATACTTTAGAGAAACAATGAAATGGTACATTAAAGATATGTAATGGGGCCAGGGACGGTAGCTCAATGCCTGTTATCCCAGCACTTTGGGAGGCCAAGGAGGGCAGATCACTTAAGGCCAGGAATTCGAGACCAGCCTGGCCAACATTGGCGAAATCTCATCTCTACCAAAAATACAAAAATTAGATGGGCATCATAACATGTGCTTGTTATCCCAGCAGCTCAGGTGGCTGAAGCAGGAGAATCCTTGAATCCGGGAGGTGGAGGTTGCAGTGAGCGGAGATCGCACCACTGCTCTCCAGCCTCGGTGACAGAGTGAGACCTTGTCTCAAAAAAATAAGAAAAAAAGATATCTAATGAATCCAAGTAATAGTTAACTAAATAAAATGAACAAAACTTTTTTTTTTTTTTTGAGACGGAGTCTCTGTTTCCCAGGCTGGAGTGCAGTGGCACAGTGTCAGCTCACTGCAAGCTCTGCCTCCTGGGTTCACACCATTCTCCTGCCTCAGCCTCCTGAGTAGCTGGACTACAGGCACCCGCCACCACGCCTGGCCAATTTTTTGTATTTTTAGTAGAGACAAGGTTTCACTGTGTTAGCCAGGATGGTCTCCATCTCCTGACCTCGTGATCTACCCACCTCGGCCTTCCAAAATGCTGGGATTACAGGCGTGAGCCACCATGCCCAGCCAATAAAATGAACAAGACCTTTTTAAAAAGAAAGATTGCTAACCAAATGACAGTTTGCCTGTGAGGCTTAATACTAAGAAAAGAAAGATGGGGACAATGGTCACTGTTGCTATTCATTGGTAGTAAATACAAAGGAGAGTGAGCTAGTAAGGAAGAAATATAACAGTCTATGTTTTAAGATTTGTCGATGTGCAACTATCCTTTAATATACTTTTTTCTTTTTTTTTTTTTTTTTTTGACAGAGGTCTCACTCTGTTGTTGCCCAGGCTTGAGTGCAGTGGCTCAATCATGGCTCACAGTAGCCTTGATCTCCCTGAGCTCAAGTGATAACTCCCACCTCAGCCTTCTCAGTAGCTGGGACTACAGGCACATGCCACCATGCTCAGATAATTTTTGGGTTTTGTTTGATTTTGTTTTTTGAGATGGAGTATCTCTGGGTCGCCCAGGCTGGAGTGCAGTGGCACAATCTCTGCTCACTACAACCTCCGCCTCCCGAGTTCAAATGATTCTCCTGCCTCAGCCTCCCAAGTAGCTGGGATTATAGGCATGTGCCTCCACGCTTGGCTAATCTTTGTATTTTTATTAGAGACTAGGTTTCACCATGTTGACCAGGATGGTCTTGAACTCCTGGCCTCAGGTGATCTGCCTTCCTCGGCCTCCCAAAGTGCTGGGATTACAGGTGTGAGCTACCTCACCTGACCCAAATATCCTTTTTGAAGAGCAGGTGCAATTGTGATTTTAGGACATCTTTTTACTTGGACCATTGGACAATGGAAATATTTTTATTGGCCTGCCCATGTGAGTGTATTAGAGCAGGTTTTCTTTCAGTTGAATTCTGAGAAAGCCATTGAGCCCTTGAATTGTTTTTCTCTCTGTCAGTTCTACCAGTACTTCTTTTAAAAACCTCTCTTATCTTACCATTTAATAAATATGGGCCAGGCACAGTGGCTCATAGCTTTAATCCCAGCACTTTGAGAAGCCAAGGCAGGAGGATGCTTGAGCCCAGAGGTTCAAGACCAGCCTGGACAACATAATGAGACCTCATCTATACAAAAAATTTTTTTTAAAATTAGCCAGGTGTTGTTGCATGCACCTGTTGTCCCAACTACTTGGGAGGCTGAAATGGGAAGATCACTTGAGCCTGGGTGCTTGAGGCTGCAGTGAGTTGTGATTTCACCACTACACTCCAGCCTGGGCAACAGAGCAAGACGCTGTCTCAAAACCAAAAAACAAATATGTATGCTCTGTTCTAAGTTTTTGTATCCTCTAACTTTTTGCTTATTGTTTCTCTACAAATACATCAGATGCTTACCATAATCAGGGTACTTGGTTAAATACTGTGAAGGATTGTAAGAAAGTAAAGGCACAACCTACTGTTCTTGGTTGTTCATAATACAGTATTTGTAGAAAGTTAAGAATTAAGATTTAGCTGGGTGCGGTGGCTCACGCCTGTAATCCCAGCAGTTTGGGAGGCCGAGGCAGGTGGATCACCTGAGTTCAGGAGTTCGAGACCAGCCTGGCCAACATGGTGAAACCCCACCTCTACCAAAAATTAGCTAGATGTGGTGGCACGCACCTGTAATCCCAGCTACTCATAAGGCTGAGGCCAGAGAATTGCTTGAACCTGGGAGGCGGAGTTGCAGTGAGACGAGATCGCGCCACTGCACTCCAGCTTAGGTGACAGAGTGAGACTCCATCTCAAAGCTAAAAAAAAAAAAGAATTAAGATTTAAATAACAGTTTTTAAGACAGTATAGGGAATTTTGTAACACAGAAATCCCAAAAGGCTCAAGAAGTAGCACCAGGACGTCTGAAAGTGACTCTTAAAGCTGAGGCTACAAGCAGGATAATAAGGTGCAAAATTAAGGAAGGAGTTAAACCCTGTATCTACTCCCTATTTCTCATGCTCCCCCAGAAACACTGTTGTCAGTCATGAGCCCTCACAGCAAGAAATCTGACTAACTCAAAAGAAAAGAACTAAAAATACAAATGGTTCTACAACATTATTCCATAGCTTAGCTTGTAGTTGACAAGCTCACCCCTGCCATTGGTACAGGGCTTTTGAGGTAGGTTTTGGCATGTTAGTTTTAAAGCTGAATAGATAAGAATTGGCAACATTCAAGGAAAGCATTTTACATGAAGAACCCATAGCAGACAGATAAAAGGGATAAAATAGATATATATTGAAGGACCTATAAAGCAGTCTACAATAGAGTAATGTAAAGAAAGTAGATTATAGAACTTTATAGTGTGGGCCAGGCACAGTAACTCATGGCTATAGTCCCAGCAGTTTGGGAGGCTGAGGTGAGCGGATCGCTTGAGCCCAGGAGTTCAAGACCAGCCTGGGCAACATGGCGAAACCCCATCTCTACCAAAAATACAAAAACTAGCTGGGTGTGGTGGCATGTACCTGTTGTCCCAACTACTTGGGAGGCTGAAATGGGAAGATCACTTGAGCCTGGGTGCTTGAGGCTGCAGTGAGTTGTGGTTTCACCACTACACTCCAGCCTGGGCAACAGAGCAAGACGCTGTCTCAAAACCAAAAAACAAATATGTATGCTCTGTTCTAAGTTTTTGTATCCTCTAACTTTTTGCTTATTGTTTCTCTACAAATACATCAGATGCTTACCATAATCAGGGTACTTGGTTAAATACTGTGAAGGATTGTAAGAAAGTAAAGGCACAACCTACTGTTCTTGGTTGTTCATAATACAGTATTTGTAGAAAGTTAAGAATTAAGATTTAGCTGGGTGCGGTGGCTCACGCCTGTAATCCCAGCAGTTTGGGAGGC
>NW_012102843.1:1281847-1284561 GCF_000951045.1 Mandrillus leucophaeus
AAGACCAGCCTGGGCAACATGGCGAAACCCCATCTCTACCAAAAATACAAAAACTAGCTGGGTGTGGTGGCACATGTGTAGTTTCAGCTACTCAGAAGGCTGAGGTGAGAGGATCACCTGAGCCTGGGAGGTCAAGGCTGCAGTGAACTGTGCGCCACTGCATTCCACTCCAGCTTGGGTGACAAAGTGACACCGTGTCTCAAAAAAAAAAAAAAGAACTTTATAGTATAATATTATTTCCATTTATATACATATCTTCATTTTATATCATTTTAATGTTTAGGAATATATTCACCAAAGTTCTTACCTCTAAGAAGTAGGATTAGGAAACCCTCACCTTCTGTCTAGTTTTGTTTTAATTTGTTTTAAATGAGCATATCATTGGAAATTGTCTTGGAGTGGAGGAATGCTACTACATAAAAAGTCAAAAATAGTCAAGTGTCTGCTAATTATTTTGCTGGTATTAAATCATATTATTCAAACTGGGCACAGTGGCCCATGTCTATAATCCCAGTGCTCTGGGAGGCTGAGGCAAGAAGATCACTTGAGCCCAAGAGTTCAGGACTAGCCTGGGCAATTTAGCAACCCCATCTCTACCAAAAATAAAATAAAATAAAATAAGCTGGGCATAGTGGTGCACCTGTAGTCCCAGCTACTCAAGAGGCTGAGGCAGGAGCATCAGTTGAGCCCAGGAATTTCAGGTTATAGTGAGCTACAGTGACTATATCACTGTACCACTACTCTCCAGCCTGGGCAAAAGAGTGAGACCTTGTCTCATATATACATATAGTATGTAAATATATATAAATTCAGTTAGAATCATGCCTTCACCCTACTCCTTTCTTGCAGAGTGAAATTCACATGTCTGAAGAAGCTATACAGGACATATTGGAACAGACAGAATCAGACCCAGCATTTCAGGCACTCTTTGATCTCTTTGACTATGGTAAGGAGACTATTTCAAGACAAAAAAGGCTTCTCCAGTTTCTTTGGTAACTTAACTGTAGTGAATCAGCATTCTCCAGAGTATCTAAAAAAGTTCTTGTTTTCATTTCATCAGATATATGGATATGTTAAAGGAGTTTTTGTTGTTTTGTTTGTTTTTACCTGAGAAACTTCAGCTATTAAAGTGGAGAGTAGTTTTGTTTTTTATTTTTGTGGCATTTTTGCCAGCCAACAGGGGATGTGTTGATGTCGACCGCTCTACACATGTACTGAACACAATTGAATGGTACAAAGGGAATACAAAAAACTGGCCATTGTCCTCAATCTTATGATTTAGTGCAGTAGTTCTCAAAGTATACTCCCCCAAACCAACAATCTCAGCATTATCTGAGAACTCGTTAGAAAATGCAAATTACTGGTTTAAAGTTTAAGAAACACCTATTTGGTGTAAAAATCTTTGTACTTGTAAATGATATTAAAAGCAACATTTTTTAATAAAACCCTAAATCAAAGTTTAACATTTGCTTAATCCCCAGAAGCTGTATTCATTGATGTTTATTTTTTGTTTTGGTCATTTAATTATTTCCCTATTCCCTTTTTAACAGGTAAAACAAAGAATAATAAAAATATATCACAAAGTATTTCCAGTCAACCTATGGAATCCAATCCCAGTATAGTCTTAGCAGATGAAACTAATCTAGCAGTTAAAGGTTCTTTTGAAACAGAAGAATCTGGTAAGAATTTGGTTTTGTTAATATCATCAATCCAAATCTTAATATTCGTCTCAAAATTCAAAGGCAGAAAATACTAATTTGGAAGTAGAAGTTGTTCAGATTGTTACAAATCATTTTTGTATTTTTCTCTCCGTTAAAAACAATTATAAATCTTTGGTAGTTTGATTAAAAAGAAAATTTAGGGTATTCATTCTTTTACTGTAAGCTTTTTTTGTTGGTGTGTTTTTGTTTCTTGAGACAAGGTCTCCCTCTTGTCATCCAGGCTGGAGTGCAGTGGCACAATCATAGCTCACTGCATGCAGCCTCAAACGATCCTCCCAACACTTTGGAAGCAGAGGTAGCATTACAGGTGTGAGCCACCACACTTAACCTCATTCCCTTATAATTCAGTCTATTCTTGACATGTGCAATTTAGTATTAATGTTGTTCAGTTGCTCAAAAGTCTGTAACATTTATTTTTATTAAGGCACATCTTTTCTGCTCACCTGTTTTTAAATGTTATCATTGCTCCCACCACTAGAAACTCTGATGGCTTCCAATGTTCATTCACATCCTGTCCTTCAAGAATCTCAGACTACGTGTCTCCTTTAATTCCTCTGCCAACAATCAAGTCCAATTCTCCATTTCTTCTTAGGCTGAATTATAGTGGGTTTTGCTTTTGCAGTATATATTATGTCTAGAAGGTTGTGTTCTACCCTGTACGAAGTGAAACTTGAAATTCTGTTTTCTGAGAAAGTCTTCCTACTTCACTGAGGAACTACTTATCCTGAATTTATGTGGCCTGTATACAATTTCCACTGTTTTCCCCACAATAAGGATTCCGATGTGCTCTGTACTCAACAGCAGGTGTCACATTTAACAGAATTAGAGTAGTCCCCCCTTATCTGTGGGGGATATATTCCAAGCCCCACAGCGGGTGCCTGAATTGGGTGGTACCAAAACTTATCAGTGTTTACTGTTTTTTCCGATTCAGGCATACCTATGGTAAAGTTTAATTTAAAATTAGGCACAGCAAGAAATTAACAATAACTAATA
>NW_012102843.1:1286981-1291040 GCF_000951045.1 Mandrillus leucophaeus
ATGTACTGAACACAATTGAATGGTACAAAGGGAATACAAAAAACTGGCCATTGTCCTCAATCTTATGATTTAGTGCAGTAGTTCTCAAAGTATACTCCCCCAAACCAACAATCTCAGCATTATCTGAGAACTCGTTAGAAAATGCAAATTACTGGTTTAAAGTTTAAGAAACACCTATTTGGTGTAAAAATCTTTGTACTTGTAAATGATATTAAAAGCAACATTTTTTAATAAAACCCTAAATCAAAGTTTAACATTTGCTTAATCCCCAGAAGCTGTATTCATTGATGTTTATTTTTTGTTTTGGTCATTTAATTATTTCCCTATTCCCTTTTTAACAGGTAAAACAAAGAATAATAAAAATATATCACAAAGTATTTCCAGTCAACCTATGGAATCCAATCCCAGTATAGTCTTAGCAGATGAAACTAATCTAGCAGTTAAAGGTTCTTTTGAAACAGAAGAATCTGGTAAGAATTTGGTTTTGTTAATATCATCAATCCAAATCTTAATATTCGTCTCAAAATTCAAAGGCAGAAAATACTAATTTGGAAGTAGAAGTTGTTCAGATTGTTACAAATCATTTTTGTATTTTTCTCTCCGTTAAAAACAATTATAAATCTTTGGTAGTTTGATTAAAAAGAAAATTTAGGGTATTCATTCTTTTACTGTAAGCTTTTTTTGTTGGTGTGTTTTTGTTTCTTGAGACAAGGTCTCCCTCTTGTCATCCAGGCTGGAGTGCAGTGGCACAATCATAGCTCACTGCATGCAGCCTCAAACGATCCTCCCAACACTTTGGAAGCAGAGGTAGCATTACAGGTGTGAGCCACCACACTTAACCTCATTCCCTTATAATTCAGTCTATTCTTGACATGTGCAATTTAGTATTAATGTTGTTCAGTTGCTCAAAAGTCTGTAACATTTATTTTTATTAAGGCACATCTTTTCTGCTCACCTGTTTTTAAATGTTATCATTGCTCCCACCACTAGAAACTCTGATGGCTTCCAATGTTCATTCACATCCTGTCCTTCAAGAATCTCAGACTACGTGTCTCCTTTAATTCCTCTGCCAACAATCAAGTCCAATTCTCCATTTCTTCTTAGGCTGAATTATAGTGGGTTTTGCTTTTGCAGTATATATTATGTCTAGAAGGTTGTGTTCTACCCTGTACGAAGTGAAACTTGAAATTCTGTTTTCTGAGAAAGTCTTCCTACTTCACTGAGGAACTACTTATCCTGAATTTATGTGGCCTGTATACAATTTCCACTGTTTTCCCCACAATAAGGATTCCGATGTGCTCTGTACTCAACAGCAGGTGTCACATTTAACAGAATTAGAGTAGTCCCCCCTTATCTGTGGGGGATATATTCCAAGCCCCACAGCGGGTGCCTGAATTGGGTGGTACCAAAACTTATCAGTGTTTACTGTTTTTTCCGATTCAGGCATACCTATGGTAAAGTTTAATTTAAAATTAGGCACAGCAAGAAATTAACAATAACTAATAAAATGAAACAGTTATAACAGTATATTGTAATAAAAGTTATGTGAATGTAGTGTTCCTCAATATCTTATTGTACTATACTCACCTATTTTTAGACTGTGGTTGACTGTAGGTAACTGAAACCACACGAAGCAAAACTGCAGATAATGGGAGACTGCTGTATATGCTAGTTGACATAAATTTTCTGGTTTTTTAAAAAATATTTTTCATACTGATTCAAGTTAATGTTTTCTGTCCTAAATTGTGAATGCTGTATTGTTTTCTGAAACACTTTTTCCAGGCCGGGCACAGTGGCTCATGCCTGTAATCCCAGCACTTTGGGAGGCCAAGAAGGACAGATTACTTGAGGTCAGGAGTTCAGGACCAGCCTAGCCAACATGGTGAAACCCTGTCTCTACTAAAAATATAAAAATTAGCCAGGTGTAGTGGCGTGCGCCTGTGATCCCAGCTACTCAAGAGGCTGAGGCAGGAGAATCACATGAACCCGAGAGGCAGAGGCTGCAGTGAGCTGAGAATGGTACCACTGCACTCCGACCTGGGCGACAGAGCGAGACTCTGTCTCAAAAGAAAAAAAGGAAATACTCTTTCCTCTTACTCATATCATACTCTCTTTATTTTTTAAGATCTTCTCATACAGTGCCTCCTTTATAATGCTTTCTCGTGGTGCGTTTTGTTGCTATGCTGTTACAGTTTTTACCATGCTTTGTTATATGACTTTCTGTTCTATAGTTGGTTCCTTGACTAACTTCTCCAAGATTAGAGATTGGATCATTCATCTTTGTATCCCAGTAACAAAGCATGGTTGGTCTTCAGTAAATACGTGTTTAATGTTAAAGAGTACACAATGAGATCGAGTGTCAATCATGCAAAATATACTTGGCCCCATCTCACCTTTAAGAATATGTCAGATAAGTCAGGTGTGGTGGCTCATGCCTGTGATCCCAACACTTTGGGAGGCCGAGGCAGTAGATAAATTAAGGTCAGAAGAAATGTTAGAAGTTGAAAAGTTAAGTGTCTCAAAATTTCATGTTTGGAGCCAGTATGTTTTTTACCTATTGAAATACTAGATTTTTTTAAACCTCTTTACTTTTTCCTTGTTTGTGTCATTCTTCCAAGAAGCTTAGAAAACAAATTGACACTTGTGTAAAAAAGTCATCAGTCACTAGCGAGTACCTGGAAATTTTTTGATAGTTAATGGGAAGCACAGCATATAGACTTCCACTTACTGGTATGCAAAGATAAGTTATTTCCTTGGCAAAGTAAGTTTTATGGCAAAGATGACTACCATAGAAGCTGAACATATTTACCTTATCTGTCTACCTGCCTGATATTTTGCAGATGGTCAGTCTGGTCAGCCCCCATTCTGTACATCCTATCAGAATGACGACCCATTAAATGCTTTGAAGAATAGCAACAACCATGATGTGCTTAGACAGGAAGACCAGGAAAATTTTTCCCAAATAAGCGCCAGCGTACAGAAAAAGGCCTTTAAAACAGCTGTACCCACTGAACAGAAATGTGACATTGACATTACCTTTGAGTCCGTGCCTAATTTGAATGACTTTAACCAAAGAGGGAATTCTAATGCTGCATGTAATCCACATTGTGCTGAATTATATACCAATCAGATGACCACTGAAACTGAAATGGCTATAGAGATTGAAAAGAACTCTTTGTCTTCAAATGTACCGAGTGAATCTCAATTACAGCCTGATCAGCCTGATATACCAATAACTTCATTTGTTTCACTTGGTTGTGAAGCTAACAATGAAAACTTAATTCTCTCTGGGAAAAGTTCTCAACTTTTATCCCAAGATACTTCATTAACTGGAAAGCCATCTAAAAAAAATCAATTTTGTGAAAATTCTAACGATACAATAAAACTTAAAACTACTTTTCATAGTTCCAAGTCACCAGATTCTAGTGAAATTCACAAGAGTAAAATAGAAATTAATGTGTTAGAACCAGTTATGTCACAGCTGTCAAACTGCCAAGATAATTCTTGTCTTCAAAGTGAAATACTACCTGTGTCTGTTGAAAGTTCACATTTAAATGTATCTGAACAACAAGTAGAAATTCATCTTCGAGATTCGCTCTCTTCTGCTAAACAACCATCTAATGATTCAACATCTGCTGAGTTAAATCATACAGAAAATGAAGCTCAGCCATCCAAGTCTGAGAATTCACAAGAGCCTTCATCTTCTGTAAAAGAAGAGAATACTATTTTTCTGTCTTTAGGTGGAAATGATAACTGTGAGAAAGTTGCAGTGATGCCTCCAGAAGGCACTCCTGTAGAAAACAGTCACTCTCTTCCTCCAGAATCTGTGTGTTCTTCAGTGGGAGATTCTCACCCTGAGTCCCAAAATACTGATGATAAACCTTCTAGCAACAACTCAGCAGAGATAGATGCATCAAATATCGTCTCGCTCAAAGTTATCATTAGTGATGATCCATTTGTTTCCTCAGATACTGAACTTACCAGTGCTGTTTCTAGTATTAATGGAGAAAACCTGCCAACTATAATCTTGTCTTCTCCTACTAAATCACCTGCTAAAAA
>NW_012102843.1:1295445-1296224 GCF_000951045.1 Mandrillus leucophaeus
AAAAAAAAAAATCCTTTATTCATAGGGGCTCTTGTGGCATTTATTGCCTGCTGTGTTATATGTAGTTAGTGATTGATATGCCTGTCATATTGATAATTTTTTGTTGTATATTCTTCAGGGATAGCGCTTATGGCACATTTATTTACATTTCCTTATGTGTTGGTTCCCAAGCTTCTCTCCTTTCCCTTTTTGTTACATTATAGACATACAATAAAATTTCATTAAATATCAACAATTAGTATTAAACCTAATGGGTCTGTTTTAAGTGCCGTTACAAATTACATAAAGGAGAGGTTGGAATTAGTGGAGAATGTGGGGCTTGAGCTAAAGCTTAAAGAATGAAGGTAGGATTTGGAGTTAAAGCAAGGAGGTTTTTATAACTTACAAAATCTATAAGGTATAAAGAGAAGCAGTACAAGCATAGATAGACCATAGTGGGTTGCATGAAAATGAGGGGATCAACCTGGCAGTAATGTATTAGGCAAAAGTTTGTTTATGGGACGGGACTAAATTACAGTAGCCACAAACTATGTTGTTGACTTCTAAGGACCATATAGACATTGTAATTTTCCCTCCATAGTTTTGTCCAGTTACGTGCTTACCTTACTTTTGATCAATACCATTGAGATATGTAATAGGTTGGGGTTATGAGCATAGTCCTGGCTATAAATATTCAGTTGGGGTTCTAATTTTCTGGCCTAAGATTCAGACTTGAAACATTCACCACTCATTTTCTAACTAGTTTCAGTTACAGACACCACCAAGGTCAAACAGTGTAT